>NC_046293.1:86695840-87021976 GCF_004115265.2 Rhinolophus ferrumequinum
TCCAGAAGCTGAGATTACACTGAGATCCTGCCTATTTTGCAGAATAACAGTGAGAGTTTTGAGTTTTAGACTGCTCATGGCAGGTATCTTTAGGCAGTATACGATAAACTACTCCAAAATTCTGTTCTTTTTTTTAAAGTTTTTTTTTTTTAATGTGTTTTTTTAAGTGTGTTTTTCCAGGACCCATCAGCTCCAAGTCAAGTAGTTGTTTCAATCTAGTTGTGGAGGGCGCAGCTCACAGTGGCCCACGTGGGGACTGAACCCAGCTACCTGGATGTTATGAGCACCGCACTCTAACCAACTGAGCTAACTGGCCGCCCTCCACCCAACCCTCTTTTTTTTTAATGTTGCTTTAAATTGTCTTCAGGACCAAGAGAGAGAACTAACTTTTGATTCCTGTAACTTGTCCACAAGTTCAAGAGAAACCGCCACCCCGTGATTTCAAAGTGGTGCTGGATTTGTTACTTACATAAACTCCAACTATGGCTCTAAGTGTCAGAGATCCCTATTGTGGCAGGTTTTATTAAGAAAAAAATGAAAAGGAATGAAGTCTTTATCATAAAGAGAATGTTATCTTCCAAGTTTGTGGTAGAGAAATGAATCTATATGATTGAAAATCCAGGGTTAATTGTTTTTAAAGGGGGAAATAGAAATAATGGACACACTTTAGATAAGTCTATAACGGAAACAGTGTTAGGATTCCAACAGAAGTGGAATCCAACAGAAGAATAGAAGACAAATTTTACAAAAAGCAGACTGGAATGACGTTCGCCGGGGCAGCCAGGGTCCAGGAAAATGTGAGAAGTGTCTGTCCTCAGATCTGCCGGCAGGACTGTGGAGCGGGATTGCATTGGGAGAACAGTTGGCAACTAACTGCCTTTCTGAGGATGGAACAGATAGCGAAAGTGGCTACAAAAATGTGGACAGACTTACAGCAAAAGACCAGAAAGATCAGTGTACAATACTCAGAGTCACTACATGAACTTTATCGTGACCCAGGAAATGCCTGTGCCTAAAGGAATACCTGAGAAATTCACGGAATTTGGTCTCTAAGGGAAAGCGCAGGGGCGATGAGATATATGAAAGTGCAGCCAGGCAGGACAAACACAGAACAAGCCCAGGCTGGAGTAAACGCTGGACTGATGGGAGAAGACCTCTGAGTGGGATTTTCCAACTCCGTAAGGTCAAGGTGGGCGAGATTGTTCCCAAAAGTGGTTGATTGTAACAGGACCAGAATTAATAATTTTCTATCTCTCATGGGAAATCCTTTAAGGAAAAAAATGGGAGGATTACATTCAGAAAACAATTATTGCAAAACAAAAGAAAGGGCTGACGTCATATGAAATAAAGGGGCCAACTTAAAAAAAAGGCTAAACTGATACAAAGTGAGTCTTCCTGAAAGACGTGAGGGAGTCAAGAGGAAGAAAGCACTTCCTATCTGTATGGGACAGACATCAATGATATCCAAAGGGCTGAACGCTTTTTAAAAATCTATGAAGAAGAGTGTCTTGAGAAGCACATGCAGAGCAGAAGCATCAGTGCAGCTTTTGTTCAGGGTTCTGCCAAGGTGAGCCTCCAGTTGGGACAAATCGAGAAGGAGGGAAAATCTTCATTGGGAGACAAGTTTCACAGGTCTCAGCAACTCCACAGCAGGGCTACTGTGAGATGCTACCAAAACTGTCTGCCCACAAGAGGCAGTGGAGGCGCTTACACTCCAGGAGGCACTGGAACCCAAAAGAAATGGACATCAAGAGGTTTAGACTGTTCTAGATGGGAAACGAAGGTACCTCAAGTAAGAAGACCTGGTGACTGGAGCTGCCATTATTGTAAAGTGCTAAACTTAGCAGGAAGACAGGGAAGCCTCAAATGCTGCTGTCTTGGAGAGGAGACAGTATGCACAGTACCTGCCACCCCACATGACACTTGCAGAGTGGCAAAAGGAACCTCTCAAGGGGAGATTTGACGCTGTTGAGCTTAAGTGGACTCCAGACCCCAGTCTAACATTACCTGACTGGCATCCTGGCAGAGCGGGAAAGTGGTCCATGTCTTCCTTTTCTCACACCCTCTGGATCTCTCCCAGGGTCTTTGTAGCATCACCTACAGGGCCCGTGGAAGATATTACACTTTTGCTTGTGTCAACTTCTCCAAGAGCTGGGGAATCTGTTGGGTTCAATGTGTTAGCTATTTGGATGCTTTTAAGATGGGACTCACGCGAGAGTTTGTCACCATCGCTTCTGAGCTGCTGAAGGAACCACACTCATTACCGACAGCCCAGGCAGCGGCCGCTGAAGGAGCCCCAACTCCATCCAGACGCTCAGATCTCCTCCAGCGGAGACTGAGCAGAATCAGAAATTGGGAGGGACTTCAATTTATTCAGACTTCAGTTTCACTTGAAAACCAGATTTTGGACTTTATTTGATTTTAGACTTTGGTTTCTTAGAACTTTCCTTGTAAAAGGATTTATAGGTTGGACTTTAATGTGCCCCAGAGAAATTTACAATGAGAATGAATGAACTCATATTTAAATTTGGAGCCTCTGTGTTGGCATTGTATCCTTGGAGTGTTTTTATATTGTCGTTTACTTGTGCAGTAACTCTGATGAGCTATATTGCACTACATGGCTTATAATTTAAGATGGGAAATGGAATCAGGGATCAATTTTCCAGTTTACCTACTCAGTGGCCTTGGAGCAAATTTAAATGTCTTGTTCTGTTTTGTTCCTGACCTTCTATTAGCCAAACCTACTTTGCCCAACTGTTGTTCTAGAAGGTTACCTAAAGGAGCAGTAGCTGGGAATGGTGCAAATTCCTCATGATGGTGGGATCAAGTCTTCCCAGACCCAGGGGGACACACATCTCTAACAACCATAAGTTTGGTGGGCAAGTTCAGTGAGTTCAGGAAACAAAGAGTTGGGAATATTATCTGGGAACACATTTTCCCAGCTCGTTGTGTTTCCATTTGGAGGAACGTCCATCACTGTAGCACTCTTGTCCTCCATCCCTCACCCACATCTGTGAGGGACTTTAGTGAAGGAACTGAGCACAGCGCCCTGCTCTTCCCTCTCTTCTGCCTTTGCTGGCCAGCAGAGAATATTTACTTACTCTGCTCTGCTCCTGCTGTTTCACCTGAGCAGACCCTGCAGGGGGCGGCAGGGCATGCATGGGTGGGGGAAGGCTGCAACAGTCAGTGATTCTGTGGACAAGCCGGTCAAATTGAGGGGGGATATTAGCAAACCCACTTGTACAAAGGATCTAAAGCCAAGTCTCCAAGGAATTGACTAGATGATATTTTGATCTTCTGCCTGCTTTTCAATTGGTACTGACTTAGGGATGAGGGGCTATAATTTATTGGGGGCTCTCAAATCCTCCTTAAGGCAACATATATAAACAGTTTATGTTTTTTGTGTTTTTTTTTATATCCTTTAAAAGTGTCCAATGTGTAAATTTTGTGTGTGCATGTGATTTTTTTCCTCCCTCAGCATGCTTTGAAATGGATCAGAATTGTTCTTTAATGAAGTTAATGCCAAAGCCATTCTGACTGTATTAGAGGCAGAAATATCATTCTCATGTCTATGTCCCATTCTAAATTGTATTTGGAAGGTGGAGAAAGTAATATATCTACCTATTGTGTTGTGAGAATTAAATGTAAAATTCAGGTATCCCCTGCTTTTTGAAAGTTGGCATCACGCCACTTCACGTTTATGAAAGACCTACATTAGCACAGCAAGTCCTCACTTAACATCGTCCATACCTTCTCGGAAACTGAGACTTTAACAGAAAGGGCATGTAAGGAAACCAGTTTTACCACAGGTTAATTGGCGTAAGCAAGAGTTAAGTTCCTACGCAAAAGCATCACCAAACTTCTAAATAAATACCCAAAACATGTCTAATATTAAACATTAAAATAAATGTGAGCTATACAGATATTTAAGAAAGATTAATAAAAAGAAGATCATTATTTTCCAACCCACATATTTCAGTTCAGGGTTTCAGGTGGCAGGAGCCTATCCTGGCAGCTCAGGGCACAAAGTGGGCACCCATCCTGGATAGGACGCCTTTCTATCATGGGGTGAGCACACGCTCACACTCACACACACGCTCACACACACACACACGCTCACACACACGCTCACACACACACTCACACACATGCGCACACACACGCACACACACACACGCTCACACACTCACACTGGGACAATGTAGACACACCAATTAACCTCACATGCACATCTCTGGGGTGTGGGAGGAAACCAGAGTCCCACAGATGTGGGGAGAACGTGCAGACTCCACACATTGAGTGGCCCCAGCAGGGAATTGATTTTTTTCCCTTATCAACGTCATAATGAAATGACGTTGAAAGAAATGGCGTTATTCAAGGACGTGCTCTACCTGTATTCACTAACGGAAAGAAATCCTAAGAGGATTTTTGCTTTTATGGAAAAAAAGCAAAGAGTGCAAACAGCGTTGAGCATTCACTTTGCAGCCATTATAAGAGGCAGGGCATACCCCAAGCAGCGAGGGGCGCTGCTTTTGCTGTATGTTAGTGTGATTTTAGGTTTCCTGTGTCATTTGATATGATTTGGTAGATTATTTGGGGCATCTGGGAATGCTCAAAATTTTCTGCTTATAAATGAATGGTGATTGCTTCTTCACTTTACGCCGTTTTGTCTTCTGAAAGTTTTCATAGGAACGTCTACTTTCCGACAGCAGGGGAAACCTGTAGGTTGTTCTGTGCCTGACATAGGGTTAGCTAGCGCTCAGTGTTAACTGTTATTTTAGCTAGGCAGTAGAGGGAACACACAAATACCTTCGCAAGTAGAGGCAGACCCAGACAATACCTGGTGCTCTGCACTTTTCTCTCTTTGCCTTGACATTATAACTTGGATATGGGTCTTCACCAATACAGAGACACACGTTCTTTCCATCATCTGTATGATATTTTACTGGATGGGTATATTACAATTGCGTTAACCAGTTCCCTATAGATGGACATTTAGTTTTTAACTTTTTGCTCTTACAAACAACATTGCAGTGGGTTGTGCAAATGTTAACCTGTATATGTATGAGCGCGTTTATAGTTTAAGTTTCTGAACGCTTCCCTGCTGGGTCAAAGAGTATTGAACAAATATTTTAAAAACGCTGGTTTGAGGGGCACTGCATTATTAGGCAGTGCCTGCACATCTTGCTTTGGCTGTGTTTAGTTTGGAGTCCGACCAATTCAGAGGGAACTCGAACAGTGTGGCAGGTGACGAGACAGAGCGAAGGAGGCATGCTGGTGGGTCCTTTAGAGGGTAACAGATCCAGACTGGCAACAATGGGAGAGCTTCTCCCAAGGAAGTGACAGTTAAAGACACAACTGAAGGTTGCTCAAGAATTGTACATCCAAAAATGGGTGGAGAAAGAATGTTCCAGGCAGGGGGAAAAAAAAAAGCAAGTGCAAAAGTCCACAGGTGAGAGAGAGCAGAGAATTTGGGGAACCGCACCTCTGGCTTCAGGGTTCAGGATGAGGAAAAGGATGGCAACAAATGAGGCTGAACAGGCCTCAAGACATACAGGGTCACAAAGGGTCTTGCGTGTCAGGACAGAGGGTTTGTGCTGTCAGAGAACGACCCAGTGAGCTTTCTATTGTAGAAGGAATGTTCTGGCTACATATGGAGAATGACTGGGGCACAGCTTGGAGGCAAGAGCCCGTTGGGAGGCTGTTTTGTGATCGATTGCATATGCATAGTGAGGGGAGAGAATGAAAAACACAATTCCTAAACTTCTGGCTTAGGCAACTGGAGAAGGAATATGATTTCAGAAGGGAAAGAAGATGAAACAGCCACGGCTAACAGCCATGCTAAGAACAAGTGTCTCCATCTTCTGATTTTAGTCACTATGTCTCTCAACTCAATTTTTCAAAGAAAGAATCAGATTTCTGTGTCTGCTCCAATCAGGTGTGACCGTCTCAGACTGTGCCTGGGGGGCAGAATGGGATTACGTCAGGGTTCTGTGGTACAAATAAGGCTGCCTGGGTATATCGCTTCCATTCGGGGGAAGTGGATGCTCAGAAACGGGGGTTACATAGGAAAGGCACCCCAACAGGTTCCCGTGGGACATCAAGGTGAGGATGCTCAGGAGGGAGAAAGCTAGTCCTTCTGATGCTCAGAGAAGAGAAATGCTCAGAGATATGTGTATTGGGGAATCTTCAGCATGTAGATAAGCAAGTCCAGGGAAGCAGCTGACATCACCCAGCCCAGGGAGCAGGGAAGGAAGTACTGCGGAAGAGGTGAGATGCTCCAGGAATGGAAACGTTCGCGGATGGGTAAAGGAAAGGAGGCAGCAAAAGCAAAGGAGAAGAAGGGCCAAAAGGGACACACAAAAGAAAGGGAATGCTGCCTCAGTCTGCCAGACAGGAGGGCGGTTTAAGAAGACGGCAGGCATCCGTGGTGCTGAAGACACAGCCGGGACAAGGGCAGAGGTAGAGGGGTCCTGTGGGACAGAAGTGGGTCGTGTCTTCCAGCGCAATGGGCTGCAAGGGAGAAGGAGTCCGTGAGGCTGCAGGTGGACGAGGGAAGGTTGCCATCTGCTGAGAATGTCTGGGGAGGTAGTGGGACGGGTTAGAGGAAGTTTAGCAACAGCGTGAAAAAGCTACTGTGGAGAAAGGGGTAAAGAAAACTGAGAAATGAAAAACTAGTTCCAAGCAGCCACCAAGGGCCAAGCTGAGTTTGGAGACTATGAATCTAAAATAGCGCCAGTTTTTGTACTGTGTGGTTTTCTTCAGCAGCATTCTGCTGAGTGGAGGAGCAGGGAAGCCTGGGTGGCTCGGTTCTGGGTTGAGTTGGGCTGCGGGGATGTGGGCGCAACTGGCCTGTTGATGGACTGCCCAGGAGGCCTCATAGACCTTGCAGTGCCTACGAATTGTGATATCCACACTAGCTGTCCCTTGGATGTGAAATATCGTTCTCCCGCTTCCTTCTCTCCTGCGGTTGATAGAGCGCTCCTGCTGGCTTCTCAGGACTTAACTTCAGATGCTTTCTCCTCTGTGAAAACTATTTTCCTTTATCAAAGCTTCTCAGGGTTGTCGATGAACTTAGATCGTAGCGCTTATGTGACATCTTGGCTCCTGACGTGTGGAGTGACTGCGACGTGTTTATCTACAACCAACCTGGTTGCCTGGGTCTGGCGTTTTAGCGCTGGACATCCCTGCTCCCAGGAAGCCCCGCAGACCCAGGCATTCTTTCTAACACCTATTATAATGCAGGTATCATAGGAGGTATTCAAATAATGTTTGTTCAAACACCTGTGTTTGTGTGGATACAGATACTAACGCCTTCTTGGGGGACTGAGGGTACTGGTGGGAAGGAGAAGGAAATAGGTTTATTTGCCTTTTCAGCTTCCCTCCCCAGGGACACTTGGCGTCACCTTCTTAAACTCTCATTTCATATATAAGGAAACTGAAATTAAGGTTTAGAAAGCTTAAGCACTACCCAAGGTGATATAACTACTTTTCTAATTAGTGGACTTTTTGAAACAATTTTACGTTTTACAGAAAAATTGATGGAAAAGTATAGAATGCTCCCATGGATCCCCCCCCCCATGTCCCCTGTTATAAGCATGTGGTGGGACATTTCTTATCACTGATAAGCCAATACTGGTACATGATTAACTAAAGTCTGTAGTTTACATTAAGGTTCACTCTTTGTGTTGTTCATTCTGTGGGTTTGGACAAATGCATAATGGCATGTATCTGCCATTACAGTGTCATAGAGAATAGTGTCACTGCCCTCAGCGTCCCCTGTGCTCCCCCCATTCATCCCTCCTTCCCCCTAATCACTGGCAACCACTGATCTTTTCCCTGTCTCCATGGTTCGCCTTTTCCAGAATGTCACATGGTTAGAATCACACAGTGTTTGTAGCCTTTTTCAGATCGGCTCCTTTCACTTAACAATATACTTTTAAGGTTCCTCCATGTCTTTTCATGGCTTGAAAACTCATTCCTTTTCAGCACTGAGTCACATTCTATATGCCACGGTTTGCTTACCCATTCACTCATTGAAGGACAGATTGGTTGTATCCAACTGAGGGCAATTATGAATAAAGTGCTAGAAACCTTTGTGTGCAGGTTTTTCTGTGCAAATAAATTTTCAGCTCATTTGGGTATCAAATATCAAGAAGTAGGATTGGTGGATCTTAAGGCGTGGGTATTAAGTTTTGTAAGATACTGCCCAACTATCTTCCAAAGCGGCCGGACCATTTTGCATACCTAGCAGCAATAAAGGAGAGTTCCTGTTGCTCCACATTCTCACCAGGAGTTGATGTGTTCAATGCTTTGGACTTCAGCCATTCCAGTAGGCGTGCAGTGGTACCTCACTGCTGTTTTAACATGCAATTCCGTGAAATGTGATGTGAGCATCTTTTCATAGGCTTATTTGTCATCTGTATGTCTTCTCGGGTGGTGTGTCTGTTCAGATCCTTTGCCCACTTTTTAATTGGGTTGTTTGCTTATTGTTGAGTTCTAAGAGTTCTTTGTATAATTTTAAACACTGGTCTATATTAGCAGAGATACGTGTTTTGCAAAGATTTTTTCCTAGACTGTGGCTTATCCTTCCATTCTCTTAATACAACTATTTTTTGTAGAAGTATACTATATGTATACAGAAAAGTGTCCAAATCATAAGTGTAGAGCTCTCAATATAAATGTGTGTATATATGTTTATGTATGTTTATATATGTAATTAATATAATAAATGTATAATATGCATATAGTTGATAAGTGTGCTTAATTTTTACAATGTGCACATCTCTAGGTAACCATGTTGCCAACAACCCACGAAAGCCACCTTCTGCCCAATTGCTATTGGAGGTGCTAGTGACAGCCTTAGTGACTTTTAACAACACAGATTCACTTTGCCTGTTTTGAACTGGGCATAAATTGAATCATGAAGAAAATATTGTCTTTTGCATCTGACTTCACTGGTTCAAAAGTTTTTTTCTGAGACTCCTACATGTTATTGCATATTAGCAATCATTCTTTCATTCTGCTTTTTCTTTTAAATTATGTGTTAATATTATATAAGCCATACAGATGATGGGTGGTTCATGTATGCGTGTGTACACACGTGTGTGCATGCATGTATGTATGTACATGCATGCGTGTGATCTGTTGCATGCATTTCCTTGCCTGTTTGTGGACCTTCATCATTCTCTGACTCACTGGATTCACCCTAAATTTCATTTTCCTCCAGGTCATGGATTGTTTGCCTAAGACAGCACCTTCTGTACACGTGCTTGGTAACACGCTCAAATGTCAGCCCATTCACCCTCCGAGGCATTGAGGACACACAAGGAAGAGCTGTAGAGAGAGGAACAGGGAGCCACAGGAAACTGAAGATGTGGCCAGAGACAGCAGAGAGACGTGGAGCAGGGCCTCCTCGTGGGGCTGAGAGGGGGTGGCCTTCTCCCCTTCCTCTTGTCTTCCCAGATACTGTAGCCTGTGACAGCGGAAGCTGTAGCAGAGAAAGGAGAGAGGATTAAAAAGGCAGTACAGGGGTAGGAACGCTGAAGCTCTTTTTGAGATTTTTTTTAGGTGTTTGGGGTCCAAGGGCTTTCTGTCTGTGAGAACTGAGTCTATGCTTTTCATCCCGCTTCATTCTGAGCTGGGGTAGCTCTGCCCAGGGAGGAACCTATGATGCAAATAGGGGCTGAATGTGCAGAGAAGAGCTGGGAGCTTACTGAAGAAAACACGCATCCATTGAGTACCCACTACATAGCGGGTCACGGATGTTATGTACACTGGCTGATTTAATTCTTTCTTCAACTCTAGGAACCAAGCACATTTCCTTCCATTTTATACTGAGACAACTGAGGCACAGAGAGGGTAAGTAATTTGTCCCAATCACAAAGCTGACAAATAGGATTTGAACGCAGGTATTGCTGGCTCCAAATTCCTGCTCACTCCACTACGTTTCCTCTGAAAAAATTCCTTCTACACACCCCAGACCTTTTCTTGACAACAGAAACTGGGGGCGATTGAGGGCAGGATTTGGTGAGGGAATCAGATGGCCTGGAGTACCCGTTTCTGTCCCCACTCGGGTGGGTACGGTCGGGAAGAGAACTTGATGCCAGTAGCACCAAGGCTGGGCCCCTGCAGGTCCCCCACACCGCCCAGACCTCCTCGGGCACCTTGAGCCAAAGCTCCTCACCTCCATTTCATTTTCAAAATAACCCTGTGAAACAGGAAGGACTGCGTTCGCCCCATTTTGCAGGGAGGAAACAAAGCAGTCTTCAACAGCTTGCCTGAGGAGCACAGTTCCAGCATCTCCTTGTCTAGTCCACTGTGCTTCTAATAAGTGCTTATTAAGGCACCGAAGAATGCAAGCAAAATGGTCGCTAAGTCACCTGGTAAACACGGGTGGCTAAGTGAAGAGAGATCACAAAGAAATTCTGCTCCCAGTGGGCAGGGACCATGAGGCGACTGCAGCAACATCTATCCCCAAGCATCTCTTAATGTTTAATGGAGTCTTTGGCAGCGGTGTGGCACCAATGACTCAGTCGAATGTCCCTCCTCCAAGAATCCATTCAGCTCCCCTTAAGATTCCTTGTCTGCAACACTACCTTTCATCTGCAGCTGCCCACTGTAGACCTCTAGGAGCTCTTTTGAAAGAGAATCACCCCCAAAGTGCTCCAAGGCTCTCCCCAGCCCGGCTCTGCCTGTTTAGCCTTTCTTCACTGCTGTACCCCTCTTCTTTAGTAAGCTCATGTCACCCTAAACCACCCCTCCTCCACGGAGCCTTCTGCTCCTCCTTCCTCAGTGACCTTCCTCACCTTAGTTGACCCTAAGGATTGATGTTGCGCCCAGCCAGGAGACAAGTCATCTCTCTCGGGTTTGAGGGGCGCCTCAGCACACTGTGGCTCCACTTTTCTCCAAAGCCTTGAAAGACTCCCCTCTCTTGCAGAGACTCAATAGGACAAATCTGCAGGGCATGTCACAGAGTGAGTTCAGCCTGGACTCCGAGCCTTGAAACCAAATCCTATGCCCTAAGACTTCACGGGCCCTGGCGAGCTGTGTCTGTGTGAGTGTGTGTGCACGTGCGCACCCTTGAACACACATATGTGATATGTGTGTGTGTGTATGTGACGAGTATGTGTGCATCTGTGTGTATGTGTGTGCGCGTGCACACATATGTGATGTGTGTAGGTGTGTATATGTGATTGAGTATGTGTGTGTGTGTGTGTGTGTGTGCGCGTGTGTTTAAGTTCAAGGGGATTTACTTTCCCCTACTGAGTGCTTTGTTTTTTAGTTACAGCTGAATTAACATTATCATGTATTGTTTTGTTTTGTTTTGTTTTTTACTATTTATTACTGGACAAGGTTCCTGACATCTAGGAGGTTAGAGTCTAGATCTTGGGGGTACACATGAAGAACATATATGGGGGGACAAAAAGAAACAGAGTGAGTCCAGAGGAAGCATCATGTAATTGTCAGAACACCCCTGGGCTCGTGGCAAGGATGAGTCCATGGGTATTCCACATCAGTTAGAGTGAAGGGATGGAGGCAGAGGCTCATAGCTATTTATTCACTGACATAGTCCTTTCAAGGCAATTGTGGAGCGCCTACTACATGTCCAACATGGTGCTACAAACTGGGGATGGAAAAGCAAGTAAGATTTTGTCCTCCAAGTACATCAACATAATAGTATGCATAAAGTATTAAACAGAAGCTCACACAGTGATCGAGAGAGGTCTAAAAACAGAAACCCCTAAACTAGACTAGAGAGCAAGAGTAGGCTTCCTGGAGGAGGTGACATCTGAGGTGTATCTGGAATGAGCCCTTATATTTTCATGGTGCTTAATGGTTTGCAAATTACTTTCATAGTCATTATCTTACATAATTTTCTCCACAGACTTTTGAAGTTACCCAGAGATGCACTATATCCTGACTTTACACGTGAGAGGGGGGCCAGCAGAACCCAGGGTTAGGTGGCTGGCCTGCTACTTCCTGGTTCTGGCTCTTTCCGCTCAGTACCAGGTGGCTTCCTTCCTCCTCCTCCACCCCCTTCTTTTGTTGCATATAACTGAAGACAAGATAGCCATTTTCTGATAAGCCCAGGCAGGCTTCCAGGAATCAGGTGTGGGGGTGCTGGGGTCACCTCAGAATAGCCCAGGGACCTTGCCCAGGACTCCACCCCCAGGAAATCCCCAGTGTGTCCCTTCTGAAAGATAGTTTTGACCATCTGCACTGACCCTGTGAGCCAGCGCCTGCTCAGGTCTACTTCCTGGGTCCTCCCCTCAGGGCAGCCACGTGCTGGATGTGCAGTTGTGGATGGAAGCAGGGTGGCAAGTCTACTCACGGCTATGGCCTTTGCTTCTGGGGAAGTCTGCGCTCGCCCTCATAGCCTTTACAGCCATCAAAGTATACTTTTTCTTTAAAATTAGGAAGTAATTGACACCTGTCCCTCAGAATAATCAGAGCTCTGTTCCCCTTTATGTCTTCATTTCCCCCCATCCCCTCCCCCTCCTAGGCCCCAGGAGCCATAATCAAGATTCATCATTAAAGATTCTGTTAGTTCCAATCTCTGGATGAATAGGGAGTACTTAAATTATTTTTATCATGTTTTAATTAACTGTTAAGTACATAAGCAATGCAAGAATAATTCTCCCTGTAAAACTTGACCCTTACAGATAAACGCCTGTAGAACCAGACAGAACCTACTCTGCCTCCTGGTCTCAGGCCTGTCTTTGACATTCGTGGGCAGGGCGGGAGCACCACTGGAAGCCTCTTGCTTTCTTCCTTCTCTTCCCAGCCCTGGCTCCCTTGGGTCTAAACGTGGACACAAAGGCAGCAGACTTTGGGAGAATGGATCCAGAAAAGGATCTAGAAAACGATCCACATAGATCTTGAAATGGGCTCAGGATTCTTAGGAAGAGAATTCTGGGTTCCAAGTTCCTGAGTGTGGTTTGGAAGGGACAGTGCGGTAAAAGTGAGGGCTCCTTGGCAGGAGGGAAGGGTCTGGAGGGGGCTAGAGCGGGGTCGCATTGGCCTGGGTGTAAGGACGGTGTTGCTGGTGTCCTCCTCCCCATTCTGCTGAGACAGACGCGGTGACCAGATTTTCCTCTAACTTATCGACATGGAATATGCGTAGCCTAGCAAATAAAAGGTGCTGTTTTGAAGATTATTCCCCCCACCCCCACTCCTGTGAATAATATCATACTGTAGATATTGTTCTGCAACTTGCTCTTTTTCACTTACTCTGCAGTAAGATTTTTCCACATAACTCTACATTTTTTATTTTGACTGCCACTTAGAATCCTGTGAGTATAGTTGTGCTATAGTTTAAAGATAAAGCAATATTCGTTTAGCATAGTTTTTGTGCTGTAACATAATATGAGCATTCCTGAAAAAAAACGTGCTTTCTAAAAAATTGCACACTACACATAACAGGCTAAAAACAATAGGATTGGGTAGGCCTTCAAAATTTATGCAATTTGGTAAAAGCACCCTTCCAAAAGGGTTGGCTCAGGAGAAAACCGAGATAGCCCAGGCATGGAGCTTGACATTTCGAGGTGGCCTGTGGGGAAGTTAAAAGCCACACAAATCTACAGAGTGATAGTGTCGCCTGCAGGTGATGAGACAGTGCAGGTGGAAGTGGCGTCCAAGCCAGGTGGGCAGAGCAGGAAGTGCAACCTGCTTCCTGGGAGTGAGTCTCTCTGGGGACCAAACCCCAGGTGCAGGCACACTTTAAAATTTTTCTTAAAATAGAACTGGAAGAGGGGTGCCTGGTTAGCTCAGTTGGTTAGAGCATCGTGCTGATAACACCAAGGTTGCCAGTTCAATGCCCGCATGGGCCACTGTGAGCTGTGCCCTCCTTAAATAAATAAATAAATAAAAGGCAATACTTAAAAAGAAACAAACAAACTAGCTAACTAACCAATAGAACTGGAAGGGCTCTTGCCTCTGCAGAAGCCAAACTGAGGTCTTTTCCCTTTCTTGGTGAAGGTTATCCTTCTGCTCCCACTATTCCAGCTCTCCTTACTAGGAAAAAATTTATATAAACCAACTCAACTTGCACTCTACAACCACATAATCACCATATTTATCAGTTGTGTATGAGCTCTTTGACATTCTAGAAACATGTGCTATAGAAGGAAAAATGGCAGCAAGGTGACTACAACATAGTATATGCTCAATAAATTCTGTAAAGGACGAGAGGAAGGGAAAGGAGGAAGGAAGGAAAGAAGGAAGGAAGGAAGGGAGGAAAGAAAGGAGGGAGGGCCGAGGGAAGGAAGTAAGAACAACTGAAGAATAATTCAAGGAAACAGACAGTAAACATCTTTGGTTAAGAGTGCGCACTTAACATCATCAGGTTCATTAACTCCTAAATAAGGGACCGCTGAAGGTCCTTGAAGAAATGTTTGCTGGTCGGAGGGAACATAAAGACTATATAATGAGTAGAAAGTATTCCTTGAAGGAGAGTCTTTATTCTAAGATTGTCTAACTTTTTGTTATTAAAATGTCCTTCCTTTGTGAAACAACACTCATAGTAACTGGTATTTCTATATCTATATCTATCTACATATTCTTATTTAGAAAAATACAAAGTCACGAGCTTTTTATTGGTCCTCAAATTTTTTTTGGTGAAGTTTTGTTCATCTATCAACTGCAAAAGTCTGGGAACCACTGAACCCTAGGCCATCCCTGACCTCCAAGTTAAATAAATGATCCCTAAGTGCAGAAATGGTAGCTAGTCTATTCCTCAGACCCTAGACTACCTCCAGGATCCCGAAAATGGGAAATCTTGTACTTTAATCTTCCAGCCTCATGGTAAAATGTATATACTGGGGTCCCCCTAAATGTAGTTCTCTCTACTCCAGGAAGAGGGATTACTTTAAATCTTGTTTGTATTTCATGCTGTAGAAGTTCCCTTCAAGCGTAACAATTTTTACAATGTAAATGGGGGAAATTTGGAGGATGGAACCCAGAGCGTGAAGTGAATCCTTTGACCATCATCCGCAGATCTGCTTGGTCACCCGACCAGCTCTCTGGGACTCTCTGGGATTACAGGACGGAGCTTTTACCTGCATGGAGGCAAGTCCAAGGAAGAAGAAGAGGCTGGAACAGAGGCTTGGGGAACCAGTGTTTCTGAACGTAAAGCACAGGCCTCACGTGTAGCACCAAGGGCGTGGACCCAGGTTTCTCTCTGGTTAACAGAAATCAGAGTCAGGCCAGGAATTTCCTCCAGTGTACTACAGCCCAGGACGTCAGTCTGGGGTACCCTGCGTTGACTGCCACCACCTCTGGGCCTGGGCCTCTCCGTGCAGTGGACACTTACCCTGGTCCTGTTCTAGAAGGTTCCTGAGTTGTGCCAGCAGTGGTGGCACACCACTCTGGGTCACCCCACTCTGGGTTTCGGGGTACTCACCTGTAGATGGAGGAGGCTGCCTGCAGGATCTCTAAGTCTCTTCTAGCTTTCACGTCCCATGGCCCTCCCACCGCCACCCTAACCAAAGGCAGCCATTACGGGATGGGTCTACTAAGAGCCCAGGACTTGACGAATCCAGTTCCAAAGACAGAGAGACAGAGAGAGACAGAGAGAGGGAGATTGGGAACTAGCCTTCAAAATATTTGTTAAGTAAAAGCAAAGTGCAGAACAATAGTACGTTACCGTTTGCGATAAAAGGAGTAGACAAAAGAATATGTACATATTAGAATGTATACGCGGGGAATATTTCTGGAACGATGTATAAAAAACGGATTTGTTCTGGTAGCCTTGAGGGCAGGGGACACTGCTGGGCGACAGAGACAGGAGAGAAACTTTTCATTACATAAAGTTGGTACACAAATTTTTAGCTAATCAAATTTTGTAAATGAACTTACAGGAACATCCTGGCTCAGTCATTTACTAACTACTGGTCTTCTGGCAAGTGATCTAACTTCCCGTTTTAGTTCCTCCTCTAGAAAATGAAGATAATCGTCCCATAATTTTCTGGGTGAGAATTAAATGAGAAAATGATATGTAAAGAGCTGAACCCAGTGCCTGGCACATCATAAGGCTTGATTAAGTCATAACCAATTACTGATCAGAGATGTGGGATTTCAGCTTTGTATCGCAAAGAAAGTCATAAAAAAAGTTGGGAAGACAATCTCTGCAAGGAACAATGAACCTGTGTACAGATCATGATCGTTTACCAGGGGGTATCCTCCCTCTTGTCACATTTCCTCCTCACCACAGCCCACGGGTGGGCAGGGGAGCCACTGGAAACGGCAGCTGACTAGAAGATCACATCTCAGGATGGCAGGCCAGGACCTAGAACTCGGGTCTTACAACCTCCTGTCCTGACTTCTTTGGGTCATGTTTCTCTTGAGTGAAGGCCATTCTACAGTAGTTTGTGGGGTCAGGTTAGGAGAGAGACCTGGAGTGCTCTGCTCCCCCTGACCTGTCTCTGACACGTGGGCAGGACGTGTTGGCAGGTGTCTGACTGAAGGCAGGGGGAACAGAAGCCCAGGGTGGGGTAGAGAAGCAATTCTGCATGAGTCATAACTTGAAAACAGCTCAGGGATACCCTCTCTAACTTCTGGCCCACTCTCATCATTTGTGATTTCTTCATGAGGCCCCTCCCAATTCCTATTTCCACTCTGAGGGGAACCAACTCTGGGAGCTTCATTGGTAGTTTTCTCAACTTTAAAGAGAAAGTGCTGGATTAGTCAGAACGTTTGAATCCTAGGGTGCTAGGCTGTAAGGATATGAAAAGTCACCTAACCATTCGTCCCCAATATCGCAGAGAAGGAAACGAAGGTCTGGAGGGATGCGAGTGACATTATCAGGGTCACACACCACTTAGTACAGCACTGAGATTCGAACCCAGATATTCTGACTCCAGGACAAGTGGCAAAAGAGATTCTCAAGTTTTTATCCACAGAAAGCAGCACCAGAATGTTTTACGAGGACTCGCTTGTGTCTCTGCATGGGTACAAGGGGGTCGGGATAAATAAACATGTGTTGGTACTAACTTGCCAGGCGGGATGCTAAGTACAAGTCATGGGACGTCACTGAGGTTCGTGGAGGTAGGCATCACTGTTCCCCTTGTATGGATGAGGAAACAGGTTCAGAGAGCTTACGTCAGCTTCCCAGGATCTCAGCAAGGAGGACGTGGAGTACGGGGTTCTTAGATTGGTGAAAGGCGAAATGAAGAACTGGTTCTCAGGACTGACAGTGAGCCAGTGGGATCAGTGACCCTCTAAGGGTCGCTGCACACTTGTCACAGGGAGCGCCTTCCCAGACAGTGGTCAGTCCCTGCGGTGTGAGTCCTGCTCTCCTCGTGGCAGAAGACTGGCCAATGGGATGGAGCTGAAGCCCGAGGTCGGGCTCCTTTGAGGTGGCCTGGTGAAAGACTCTGTCTCATAGGGGTCTTCTGTGTGGGGTGGTGACACAATGGTCCTTCCTCTTGGAAAGCAGTGAGTACAAGGAGTTAGTGGGCTGCAATGACGAGCTGCGTGTGGGCTGCCAGGAGGCAGGTCTGCCCAGGACTGTGCCCCAGGGTAACCTCTCAGCACAGTGGCTGGGTTTCTTGCAGGCGTTCTTCAGCTTCCTCATAAGTCCTCCTGGAACCCGAGGCTCCACACATTCACCAGCCTTCAAGGAGCACTCTGCTTTTGTGCTCCAGCCACACCGGCTGGTGTTTCCCATTTTCTGTGGCTGAGAAGCAACAGGCGTGCTTACACATTCCAGACACCCACCAAGGTGAGTTCTTGGTACCTCAGCCAGCTGCCTAGGCTTCTCAGCTGGTGTGTTGCTGTGAGAAAGCAAGAAAGGCGTGAGAAGTTGAAGACGTATTCAGGAGAGTGCTCATGATTGGCCATAGAGCTTAAGGTTGGTTAGCAGGTAAGAACAATGGGTGGGGGAACCTGATGCTGTCCAGGGTTATTGGAATTGAGGTTCTAGAGAGAGTAAACTGCAAAGATAAGAGGTAGAATTAGAGAGTGGAATGTAAGCAATTGAGATTACCATGGGATAGAAATTATTGGCAATAATGGGGTCTAGTGCGTGAGCATGGGAGTAGGTGGCGAGGGCAGGGTGGACAACAAAATTATGGGGACTTGGTGTTCAAGGAACCATGCTTATTACGTACTGAAATCTCCACGAGCTAAGAGATAGGCGTCATGACTGGAGAGAGTGACAGTGAGCTAGGAACTAAAATCTTGGAGAAATGATGGAGCGTGAACCGTTCAGGCTGGTAGGTGTTAGTACATATCCCTGGGACAATCATCTCTTTTTGAATTCTGATTTTCAGATTGTTAGAAAAGGCATGAACTTGCTATGAGTTTAACTCCTGGGTGACATAAGGTGACAATCTCTTTAATTGTTCATCACTGGTACTCCTCCCTTCAGCAAGGTTGGTTTTGTTTTTGTGTTTTAATATTGTAGGAGGAAAGAAGAGGTGAGGTTGCTACATAAAAATCGTCATCATTCCTATCCCCTGCTTTATAATATATCTGAATTTAATGTAACGCATGACAGACCAAAATACCACCTTTCTAACATGGAGCTTTGATCTTAAATATGTCAGACAAAGGCCTTGAGTAAGACAGTTTCTCTGGATGCCAAGGTTTTGTTTGGTCCCTTGTTTGGTGCCTCAAGGTGTTGATACCTGGGACACAATAAGATGTAGGGCGGAGGACAGGTGCACCTTTCTTCTGCAAAGTGGGGAAGGGCAATTGTGAAAGGTGATGGCAGGCATATCCAGAGGGCAGTGAGCACCAGGAAGCTGTGGATCTGGAAACTGATTCCTTTACACAGTCCGGGCTCACAAGTCTCTTGGGAAGTCTTGCTGCACCCCAGTTAGAATACCACTGGTCCATTTCGCATTGGTCCATTTCACACTGGTCCTCTGGGCCTCAGTTTACATGTCTATAAAACTAACAGGTACAACTCGGTGGTCCCTAAATTACATTCCAGTTTTAAATTTCTAATTCCAACCATCAGGCCAGGCTAGTGGGTAGCCTGTGCACTTGTGGAGGCCACTACATCTCCTGGAGGAGCGTTAAAGGGTCTGGGCAATTCCTGCACTCCTCAGTGAGCTTAACCTGGCTGCTTCGCCGCCACCCCACCCCAACAGGTTGTTCTCAGTCTCTCTCTGTCTCTCTCTCTCTCTCTCTCTTTCTCCACCAAATGGCTCTGCCAGCCCTCTAGCTGAATGATCTTTGGCAAGTTTACTCAACCTCTAGGAGGTAACCGTGTGCGTTCAATAATAATCCTCCTGAACAGACTAATTATAATATAGCATTAAAAATCCTGAACCCTGGAAGGCAGTGGTTTTTGGAGGATGGGATTATAGAAACTATGTCTTTTATTTCTGTGGAGTCTGAGTTTTTGCTATAAAAAAGTATAGTGCTTTTGCACGCATTAGCATGTATATTTATTTTTGTATTTTTAAATGTTATGTTTTCTTTGTTTTCGACTTGAATGATACTCACGCAGTGTTGAAACAGCATAACATGCAGCTTAGAAGTTTTGGCCATTATGCATATCTGATAAACTTTTTAAATGGAAGAATTAGTTCTTATTTAGTAAATAGAGACAAAGTATAAAAAGGAGGTAAGGTTGATAAGGAGGCTGGGGGTCCCCCTGCATGAAGGAGGTGTCTCCTCCACCACACCCTTGCCTTCGACCTCTGTGTGGGCAGTGGGGGAGGGGAGGAACAAAGTCCTTGGGGCAGCGAGGTGGGTGTGGGGTGGCGGAGGTACAGCATTCAGGGTGGTTAGGGTTTGGGCCAGGAAAGGAGAGGTAGGAGCCAGGCCTGGAGGACCAGAGTGGCCTAGCTGAACTCAGCACTTGCTGGGGGAAGTGGGTGGTTTGAGTTTTACTTTCAGTTTTCACTCAAAGTCATTTCAGAATGAAACCCATTTAACGGTCAGATCTGTCAGCCAGATTTCCCAGCAAACCTGTGCTCCACCCCAGCTCAGCTTGTTCAGTTTGAGCTTGAGGGTGGGCTGGGCAGGGGCAGGTGAGAAGCAGGAGTACAGCTGCTTGCAGGGCGGTGCCCGGACTTGGAGAAGTCAGTGCTTCTGCATATCAACCAGTTCTCACGGCTGGGGCCCTTGGTACTGGTGGCCGGTCATTTTACCTCTCTACTCCACAAAGTGGGGTCTAGAAAGGATCTCTAGAACATCATTTAGCACCTAGTGTGTACCAGGAGTGTGTCTTCAAAGAGGAATAAGACACAACGCTTGCCCCCAGGGAGCACACAGGGTAGAGGGAGAAGAAGGAAAGGAACAAGTTCGGATTGATGAGAGCTGCCATTCACGGTGGCCCGCTCTGTGCCAGGTGCTTTACTCATGTTCTTTTCATAGTTCTTAAAATGACTCAAAGGCGATGCTTCTTAAAAGTTGAGCCATGGACCACCTATCAGAATGCAGATTCCTAGGCCACACTCTCACCGGATCAGAATTTGCAAGAGTTGGGTTAGGTGTCTTCATTTTTGACAAACATCACGAATAAGTCTCATGTACTTCAAAGTCCGAGATTCCCCACGCTCGGGGGATAGATATTTCACCTCAGTAGATTTCACCAATAAGAAATCAAAGCTCAAAACAATTAAATTGCTCAGGACCAGCCAAAGGACAGGTTGTAGAGATATGATTTATCAACCAGTGGTCATTGATGTCAATTTAACGCCAACAGGAACCCCCAGTTTGGGATCTGGTGAAGAAGGAAACTACTCAGTGCAAACAGCTCAATAGTGATACAGCTCAGTTATGAAACATCACTGTCGTGGCTCAGCTCATCATTTGCGATGAGCTACACAGCTCTGCCCAGCTCCGATCCCACCCTCCTGCTCTGCTCCAGTCCCTTTGTTTCTGCTCCAGCGGGACATCACTGGGACATTTTGATGTTTCAGCTCCAGCTGGAGAAACAGTCTTCAGTCTTTGGTGGAAAGGGAAAGTGTGCTCCCCGAGCTGGAGGGGAGCTGACTTATATAGAGAGAAGTCCTGTCCTCTGGTCCCTGATTAGTCCATCCTCATGAAAATGAGGACGCCACATCCTCACAGTTTGATTGCTCCCAAAAGCACTGTCCTGATTGGTCAGAATGGAGCCACTCTGATTTTTTGGTGAAGATACTGATGGGGAGAGGGGGAATATAGCTGCGCGGCTCTGGTTGGATGGGGAAAGCCTCAGGCCTATTGGTTGAAATACTATTCCAGGAACTCCTTTATAAGGCCTGGCTCAGCTGGCAGGAACATAGCGCAGGCAGGCAGCTCAGTGTGGGAGGCAGGCACCTTAGCGCAGGTTTCTCCCTGAAGCATCACCCTGAGAGGCGCCTGTGTAGAAATGGCTGCTAGGGTTTGCTTTTAAATATGAGCCCAGTTAGCCACGGGTACCCTTCTTTGTAGGTATCTTTTTTCTAGGTGTTGACAGATTCAACCCCAGAGTGAGGGTGATGTCTGGGAAAATTCTGGTTTATGCTGTAGCCCCTGTAATTAACAGAAACCCCTTTCAGTCTCAAAAGCATCCTGGACTGGATAATAAATTATATGGCTACACCATCGGAAGCCCCTCGCCATTACTCTGCACCATGCTCCTACCCCTTCAAAAAGGTCAGCGAATGTGGTTATGGAAACACACAGAAGAAGGGGGAGAGGGGGAGGGTAACCTGGCTGGAGAGGCAGAGTGGAGGTGGGGTGGGAGGCAGGTCAGGGAAGACATCTCAGCTGTGATACCCAAATCCTCTCTCTGCCTTTAGGACAGCATTGTAGTCAATGGGGAGTCTACAGAAGGAAGTTGATGGATAGCTGATATCCGTCTCCACTGAAAGCTGCAGCCACAACAGCAATTATAGTAACATCTAAAGCTTACAGTGCTCACTGTGTGCCCAGCACCATGCTAACCACTCTGCATATATAACGTAGAGGAGCATGGAGGCTGAAGAGCAAGCAGAGAGAGGTTAGGCTGCGCAGCAAGAACATGTATGCCTGGGAAACGAGCATGACAGTGCACTATTGACCAAGGACCCAGGAGTCCAGACACCCAGCTTAGTCGCAGAGCAATTTTGGATGCAGCCTCTACAATCTGTGACCTTTCTGGAAGACGTGGGAAAAGTCAACACCAAGATCCTGAGACGAACATTTGATGAAAAGGAGCTCATTTTTCCTTCTCCAGGGACCATTAAGAACAGAGCTGCCTGCACATCTTGACTAGTTTAGATACAGACTTGCCCGGAAGCAGGAAGATGGAGGAGATGACCTCTGAGGTCCCTTGAAACCTAAGGGGTCTGTGATCATTACAACCACATGTCAGGACCCGGAGACATTCCTGTTTCCTGCTGCTCCACCTGGGGTCCAGGGCTGCAGAGCCCTTTGCGTGTGCATTTAGTACATCGTGCCCCTTTTCCTGGGCCTCCGGTCACCTCACCAGCATCGCTGCCCTCCCTTCCCCCCAGTAGGCCCCTCGGCTCTTTATTTTCCTGGATCTCCCTTGAGCTTTTCCCATAGGAGGAGCCTGGTGTAGGTGCAGGACACGGGTCCTCCTTCTTTCTCTCCGCTTCATCTCCAACACACATCTGGATTTTCCAAGCCCAGCCTGGAACCATATTCTTTCAGGATGCCCTCTCCCTAAGAGAGTCCAGACACTCTCCAAACCTACCCTTGCAAACTCGCATCCTCTCTGGGGAGCAGGGCCAGTGGCCATAGTGGCTGAGGCTGTGGACAGATGTGTCCAAACTGGCCAGATGTTCTGTCCCAGCCAAATGCAGATAAATCACTGAGTGTGTTTTTAGCCCAGAAGGGCAGTGAAGGGCATCCCCTGAAGACTCGAGGCCTATGCGTGTATTTCTTATTTAGATCATCCTGAATGAGCCAGCTGAAGGGATAGGACTGGCCCAGGGCCCAGCCACACAGAGGTTCCTTGGAGCCAGCTGTTTGGCTGGAGCAAAATCGACAGAGGTAAAGAAAGCTTATTGTGGGAGAAGGAAGAGAGAGAAGTGGGGAGAGGGCAAAAAGGGGAGTGAGAAAAGAGAAGACAGAAGTGTGGAGAACAGAGGATGAAGATGAGGAGAGAAAAGGGAGTGGGAGAAGAGAGTAGAATGTGGGGGAACAGGAGAAAGGGGAGTGTGTTGCTGCCACAACAGCTTGTGGAAACAAAGAGATTAGGGGTCGAGTTTGATCTTGGGCCTAAAAGCGGTTGAAGCACTGGGGTCAGAGGTAGGGGTGGGGAGGAAGGGAACAGTGAGCTGTGCTTAGGCCATTTGAGTCTCACAGTAGAATCTCAACACCTTCAAAACTCAGCTCTTGGGGGAGACTCTAGACAATCTCTGTGGGGAGTGGGGGGCTAGGAGAAGAGAAAAAAGTGTTAGAATAACTCTGAGGTGCAGTACACTCAATTCAGCTCCCACTTTTTAGGCACCTACGTTTTCTATGGCAAGCTTCCTGCTAAGCACTAGGCATAGGGGCTGAATGAGATGCAATTTCTGGCAACACTCTGGGGAAGACCTGCAGTGTGTTCAGTAGGCAGGAGTGGGTGCCTATGTCTGCAGGGCTGGGGTACTGAGATTCTACCTAGGAGAGGAAAATACACATTCATTCTTATGTGTGAGCTGGGGATCTGCGAGCTGCAAAGACCCTTGGAAAGTCAGCTTGTAGGATGGCCCCCCAAACTGCCCAAGACAAAGGATTCCTTCCAGGCTAGCAGGTCCCTAGAAGAGCAGTACTCCGGCTCGTCAGGAGAGTAGCTGCTAGCTCCACAGGTCACTCAGGAAACCTCAGACAACACTGAGTGAAACAAAGGTTTTTTCCCCATCGTTTGGAAGGATTTTTTCTTATTTTGTTGGTTGGACTTTAGTTTCGCCTGTAGGATATATGAGAGCCTTGAATCTGTAAATGTCCACGACTTGGACAGTACGAGCTTTTGGGGGCTGAAGTAGATCCTGGGACTGACTTTGAGATCTGCTCCAGCGGTGTTAGGAGCTTTCCTATGTTGAACTGGGAAAGAAAGGCGTGGATGGGGGCACTGGTCCTTAGGCCCTGCCTGGGAGGTCTGGGCCTCTGTCTGCCATTCTACCTGTCCCCAAAGCTCTTTGAAAACCCTTCAACTGGATTAAAGATTTGATTAACTCGCCTTTGTTCTCAGTGATCTGACCTTGGGTGAACCGCTCCAATTCTTTATGGCCCTTCCATTTTCTCCTCATTGAACCGGGATAATGAGCCTCGATTCATTCCTGTCTCCAGGGGCTACCTTTCCCCAAATCACTTCTGTGTGGGATTGTTAGCATCTACTTCCCTGACTTGTTCTGCAGTATTTCCTCCATAGGTTCTGACTCTCCAGCTAGATTGAAACCCCTCTTCTGATAGCAGGTCTAGGTTTCCCCGACAGTGCGACAAGATGGAATAGGCTGAGACCGCAAGTCAGAGGACCGGATTAGCTTTCCCACTCTGCCACTTGCTCCCAGAGGCTCATTTCCTTCTTCTATGAAAAAATGGGTTCACTAAGCTGAGGGAAAGTGCTTTATAAACTAAGTTTCCATAGACTCCTAGTTACCTCTAGCAAGCATTTATCCAACGCGTGCCATGTTGCAGGTGATGAGGATCAGTGATGAGTCTCTGGTTCGCCCACCTCACCTCATCCAGGCTGCACGTTTATAAGTATGACGATTGTGGGAAATCAGGCTTATACACTTTAAGAACACCTCAGCAGTTTGAGAAGGGAGATAGACACATCAAAATGCAGGAATGAGTTCTAGGGGCAGCCATAATCCATAATAAAAAAGCAAGCCCATGGGACACACTACGTTTTATTCTAAAAGGAGAATTTAGAAAGTCTTTTTGCCCTCAGGTAACCTGGAGGTTGGGGATGTGGGGGGAGGGGAGGACGAAGGAGGAGGGGCAAGCACGGAGTGAATGGAGGTGGGAGGGGCTGGCGGCGGGGCAGACACACCCCCAACACGGACGTCCTAGGAAACAAGGGAACGCTGTGAGGCTCTGCGCCCTTCGCGGCTCCATCCTGGCCCCCTTAAGGACCACCCTGGGAAGTCTTCTAGAAAAGCCATCCATCATGGACAACAGTCTGCTTTCTTTCCTCCCTGGTTCAATATCCATAGCACAAAAATGTGCTTTGCTAATGTAAACCTTGTGCTGGCTGGCCGCTCAGAGGACCGTGGCACTGAGCGGCAGAAGGGGAAGCTGGTGTGTGGGAAAGAACACACACGCACAGGCCAGAGCTCCCACGTCTGTGAACCTGTGCACACTCACACTCGCATGTGCGTGCACACACAGGGAGGGACGGGGAGGCCGTAACAGTGACAGCAGGGAGGCAGAGCGCGGGAAGGACTTGCTCTCCACTTCCCCAAATCAAGCAGGGATCTAGCCGCCCGCGTGTCTTTCTCAATGATTCAGAGGCTGCTCAGTATGTCTGGCTGGGGTTTTCACTGGCTCTTTCATACCTTGTTGGAGGAAGAAAAAAGAAAGAAATAGATCAAATTTCAGTTCCCCTCAATTGCCCTGGATTTGTGCAACCAACTGTCATCGTGAGACTGCCTCCGTCCTCAAGGGGGCCTGCACGTGGCTCAGGGTCTGCATCTAGCTCAGAACAAGCAGCAGCTCCTCTTTCCGGTGGTGAAGGACAGCCCACCCACCAAAAGTCCCCATTCTACCTCTCTAACCTCTGGTTTAACTCATGGGGCGGTCTAAAGGAAGAGACAAGTCAATAATAGTTTTATTACATGCATGTGAAGAAAAACCAAGTGTGGGTGTGGAATGAGTCCTCACCCAAGTTTTAGGAGACCTGAGTTCTAGTGCTGGATCTGTAGTTACTGGCTGTGTGATCTTAGTCAGGTCGCCGAACCTTTCTGATCCTTATAGCGATCTACTGAAAACTGAACAGGGAAGATGACAGTCTCTGAGGCTTTCCATTTCTGACCTTCGACAGAAGTCTTGTCCAATAGTGGTTATCTGCTTGAATGAATTGTTGCAGAGGCATGGATAATACAAAACAGTGGTGAGCTGACTTTAATTTTTTTCTATTTTACTTTCTGTTTGCCTCTGGAATGTAACTGGAGCACACATTCAGACACACACTTCCTCTCTTTCCCTGCCCCCTCTCTTTGCTCCTCCGTTTAGCCCTCCTGGCCAGGAGTGGGGGTGGAAGAATGTAAGGCTGGCTGGAGGTGTGGGGGGAGGATACAAGAGAGGAAGGTGGCTGGTTGGAGGAGGGAGGTGGTGGGGGAGGAGTGCTCCAGGCACAGGAGAATTGATCAGCTATATGATCATTCTAATCCCTTCCCCATCAGAAAAGGTAGGAGATTGCGAATAGAACATTCCTCACATGAAATACCGGGTAGATTTGCCGATGAGAAGCCCCAGGAAAGCCAGTGGTGTGCGTCTGAATGATGAGTCTCAAGGAAAATAACCAGAGAAGTCCTTCTCCTCCCTCTTGTCGATTAACATACGTTCGCCTTAGTTTCCAGCCAAGATGCGGCCCCTGCAAAGCTGGGATTGCTGGGGCAATAGTCATGCCTCTGGGAGTGGAGACTGGAAAGGGAGATGGGACCCTCACGGGGAAATAAAGGTGCTGTTGCTGCCATTTTTACTCCACCATGTCTTGGCAAATGGGACACATTTCTTTTGCAGCAGCATCTTCTATGTGAGCATATACGGTAACTGGTAACTGAGGCATTCCAGAGTCCAGCTGCTAGCCAATCAGGAGTTGGGGCCTTTCTGCATTTTTCCTTTAAGAAAAAGTTTTGGGTCCTCTAAGGAGCAGCAAATCAACTGCAGTCTACAGAGTTGTCATCCCCTCCCCCAGTCTCCCACCCGCTGTCCTATGGACGGATGTGTGTGTGTTAAATGGAACTTGGTCCCCATTCTGGAGAGAACCCCATGGAAACACATAGTCCCAGGTGTTGGAAATGTAGGTGCTGGGGAGAGGAGAGAGAAGCTGGCCCACATGGAGGTGGCTGATCAGCTGGAGCTATTGTTGGGGTGAGGGCAGCTGGAGGGGGAAGGAAGAGAGAGAACTGTGTAAATATGTGCATCTGTAGGTGTGTGTGTGTGGCCCCCATGGCCTTCCTACCAGACTGAGCAAGTGGAGAGGTGATGGGACGTACAAGTAGCTTGATTCAGAGAGGGAAAGACAGCAGCTATTTCCCCGAGAGAAGGTATGAAGAGGCAGCTGCAAGCTGGGAAGGGCCTGATGACAATGGAGCTGCCTGCTACAGGAACGAACAAGGAGAGACGGGCAGGGCCTGCAGTCTAACGGGGCTGTGCAGGTCAAGTTCAGAGCTGGCCAGCCTCAGACTTCCCTCTTGGTCTTGAGTCGAGGTCCTTACTCTCCTAGCTCTCCTTCCTTCGTAGCCTTCACCCGACGCTGCAACTTTGCCTGGGTTCTGTGGTCATGACCTCTGCTCAGCTTCCAGGCTTGGTTCTCTTTTCTCCCTCAGACGCTTCTAATGCCCGTGTCCCACCACTTCCAGTTGTGCCCTCATATTTCTTCCTCACTTAGTTCTCCTTTTAGTCAAGCCTGGATAGTCCCAAAAGGCAGTGGAACAATTGACTGGCAGCCTGGAAACAGGGCATCAACCCTCTGGGCACATTTCTTGGCACTTGAAATATTTGGGTCCCATAAGTCTTCCCTTTATACTGCCTTTAAATGCTGCGCTCTTATCCAGATGAGGAAACTGAGATTAAGAAAGGTACAATAAGTAGCTTCCAACTCAGGCACTGGCCAAACATTCACAAAGCACCTGCTACATATGCTCTGGGACCTGGGACTGCGAAGATAAGGTCACTCATCCCTGATCTAAGCTACAGCAGCAGCAGCAGCATTATTTAGGCACTTCTAAGTAACGCAGATTCTCAGGTCCCACCCCAGATCTGCTGAACCAGCAACTCTGGTAGCCTGCCCAGAGATCCATATCCCCACGTCCCCCCGGGGACCCCGATGCTCACTAACTTATGAGCAGCACTGCCCTAGATAACCGTCTCACTAGATCTACCCTGCCTGAGGACAGAGTCTGGGCCACAGAATCACTTGAGGTAAATTTTTCAGTCCCAAGGTTCCTCTTTCAATGATTTTACCACAGAAGGAAGTGGAGTATTTACTCACAGCAGGCCTGTGTGTAACTCCCATTTTTAGATGCCATGGCCTCAGCCCTTTTGACCTTTCGTCTGGCCTTTTGAGAATGAGGATGGTCCAGCTACAGCTCATTTTACTCCCTGTTCCTTCTTTCTCCTAATGATTTTAAGCTTTTCCTTTGACAAAAGTTTTCAGAGGTATTTTAAAAGTGGAGGTTTTAAGGATTTCAAGTCTAAGAAGGCATACCACAGGAAAGAGAGTTTCTATAAGACAGAATAACAAGAAATGCAGCAGGAGAGATTTAGGTTACGTAATCAGTTCAGTACCATGGAGATATGGATGTGGATTTTTTTTGATTAGTCTCAATTTTAAACACAGCACTCTAAAATTCAGTACAGCTGTACTTGGGAGAGGACATTAAATTTTTTTTAACCTACTGGGAAAGTGATTGCTATATGGTTGGAAGACAATTAATGCATTATGAAGGACATATATATTTAAGAACTAGGGAAGATTCACCAGGGAGATCCCGTCTGGTCCAACAACTTGTGTGATATGAAAGCACAGACAATTTGACGATGGGCCTCCTCGGACAAAGAGTCTAAGTACGGGGCTGGGGGTTTAGGCGACTTGGGTGTTTTAGTTCTGATTCTTCTCACTAACAGTATGATGTAAGCAAGTCCCTTAATTTTTCTGTGATTCAATTTCTCATTTTTAACATAGAGGTAAAAACACCTTTCCAGGACTTCCATTTTGTTTTCTTTAGATTTTTTTTTTATTATTATTATTGGGGAAGAGGAACAGGACTTTATTGGGGAACAGCGTGTACTTCCAGAGCTTTTTCCAAGTCAAGTTGTTGTCTTTTCAATCTTAATTGTGGAGGGCGCAGCTCAGCTCCAGGTCCAGTTTCCATTGTTAGTTGTAGGGGGCACAGCCCACCATCCCTTGCGGCAGGTCAAACTGGCAACTTTGTGGTTGAGAGGACGCACTCCAACCAATTGAGCCATCCAGGAGCTCAGCGGCAGTTCAGCTCAAGGTGCCGTGTTCAATCTTAGTTGCAGGGGGTGCTGCCCACCATCCCTTGCGGGACTCGAGGAATCGAACTGGCAACCTTGTGGTTGAAGCCCACTGGCCCATGTGGGAATCGAACCGGCAGCCTTCGGAGTTAGGAGCCGGGAGCTCCAACCGTCTGAGCCACCGGGCCGGCCTAGATGATTATTATTATTATTATTTTAAACTTTTCATTTTGAAATTTTTAGGAGATCATTTTCCATTGGTCTCTCATGTTTTTGCACATTTTGTGAAGAGGCAAAGAGAGCCTTTTGCTCTGGACTATCTTTTTAAGAATGTTTATATAGGAACAGACTTGGATAATGGCGAGAATGTCTACCTTTGAAGAAGAGGGTTTGTTTGCTCTGCAATATGATAAAGATAAAGTTTGGGTAGGTTTGCTTACTGCCTCTTAGAAGAGGTTGGAGTTTCTTAAGCCACATGAAACAAATTCACTACCTGAGTAGCATTTGTCTGGCCCAACTGTGTGCTCTGTGAGACTTGAGGAGACAAGTGGAGCCAGTGTGACCATGAAGCTCATGCTGCTTGCCGTGCCATGAGTAATAAAGTCCTTTGTCTCTGACCCAGGAGGATCATGTCTTCTGCCAGCATCCATGAAACTGTAGTAGGTTATGATGTTAGCTTACGATGTTAACTTAGGATAAAATCTTAGATCCTGCACAGTCCTTGACAAATGATTTCAGACTTGTGAAAATGATACAATGAATTCTCATTTACCCTTCCCTCAGCTTCCCCTTGTGTAACTTAAAAAAACGACAGCACAGATCAAAGCCAGGAAATTAACACCATATACAATTACACTATTAACTAATACTATTAATAAATCCAAGGATCTTATTTAATTTTATCAGTTATGCTACCAAAGGCCCCTTTATGAGACAGGATCCAATCCTGAATGACATAGTACATTTTGGCTCTTCTATACTTTAATCTAGGTTGGTTCTCGGTCTTTCATGACCCTGACACTTTGAAGAGTATTGGCTAATTTTCTTTTCTTTTTTTTTTTTGTAGAAAGATGCTCAATTTGGATTTGACTGATGTTTCCAAATATTAATACATTTTGGGGGGAAGAAGACCACAGCAGTGATGTTGTGCCTTTCTCAGTGCATCCTTTGAGGAAGCCCATGATGTTAATATATTCCATTAGTGGTGACGTTGGCTTTGATCATGTGATTAAGGTGGTGTCTTCCAGGAGTCATCTATATAAAGTTATTAATTTTTTCTTCGTAATGAGTAAATATCTTGTGGCGAGATTCTTTGAGATTATGCAAATATCATGTTTTTCATCATACTTTTGCCTACTAATTTTGGTGACAATAGTCAGACAATACTTTAAAAAATATACTACTTAGCAGATGGGACAACAATAGAAGACCTCAGAGACCAGAAATGAGAATAACCTAGAATCTAGAAGAATGAGCAAGTACTTGCATTTGCCCTCCCTGGTGATCTAGCATAGCTTTTAACAGGTCATGCACCGAGGATGGAAGACAGAGTCTAGGATCCATCCAAGGTGAGAGGTCTAAACCGGGGATCCATTCCGAAAGCTATGACACTCTTAAAGGCTCACTTTCAATGGACAAATCAAGAAAAAAATTCACCTTCTAGAAGAAAATAGGCTGTCTGCCCTGGTACAGCATATGAGAGAATACAGGGAAAAGTGTCCCCTGGGAATCTAATTGTCTACTCATTCCCACATGGGTTTTGACCTGACATTCAAAAATCTTTCAGTTAAAATTTTAGCTGAAAGTGGCTTCAGAATGATAGCTCTCCTAAGCACTGGGCAAAAGCCAATAGAGATACTCTCTGAAAAAATACACTTTAAAACCTAGTCTCAAAGAATTTCCTCCAAAGGATGAATGTGAGTCACAATTAAAAAGATAATTTTCACAAAACAAGGAAATCAGAAATCCATGAGCTGAAAACAAACAAATTGCAGATTCAGACAAATAAAGACTCTAAAAATTTAAAGATAAGATGCATACGTAATATAAGTTAATTTTTATGCTTAAAAAATAAAGAGGGTATTTAAAATATGATTGAGGAAGAAGTGTCTATCAGCACTGACCAGACAGACACATTTGAAAAAAGAACCAAATAGAATTTGTAGGAAAATGGAAAAATTATTGAAATTAAAATTCAATAGATTGAGTAAATAGGTTAGACATAACTAAGGAGAGAGTTAGTAAATTGGAAGCTATACTTAAAGAAACCACATAGAATATAAGAAGGAGAAACAAAGATGGAAGACATGAGAGCGGTAAAGAGACATGGAGGTAGAGTGAAAAGTTTTAATGTGGTGTAATTAGAGTTACAGATAGAAAGAAAAGAAAGAGAATGAGGGAAAAGGAATGCTAAAAATGATAACAACTGAGAGTTTTTCTACATTGATGAATGACATGGCTCTTCAGAGTCAAGAAGCCCCATAAATCCAAGCAAGATAGGTTTTGACATATTATAGTAAAACTACAAAACATCAAAGACAAAGAGAAGATCTTAATAACTAAAGAAAAAAGATTGTTTATCTACAAAGGATGACTTTTTAGTAAGCTAAGAAAGCTTCTATATATATCCCCAGCAAAACAATCTTTCAAAAATGGGGATAAAATAAAGCTATATTAAACAAAGAAAAACTAGCTGAGTTTACTACAAACAGATGTTCACTACAGAAATTTCTGGGCTAGGATATATTTCAGGAAGAAAGAACGATTCCAGAAGGAAGAATTGAGATACAAGAAGGAATGACGACTGAAGAAAAGGACAAACACATGGGTAAATCCAAATATTGAACAAAGCAATAATATTAATGAGTCATTTATAGGTTTAAAAAACAGATAGAACTAAAGTAGGCCAAGAAAAGCACTAAAGTTGGAATGAGGTATAACTAGAGTTGAAACGGGCTAAGGTCCTTGTATTGATCAGGAGATGGGAAAAAAATATTAACTTTGAATTTTAAACTAAATAACCACTTAAAGAATAGAAATGGAAGAGTTTAACTTCAAAACCAATATAAGGAAAAATAGAGTTTTTAAAAAAATGTTTAAATGATAAATGGCAAAAATGAGGGGAAGAAACAAAGAACAATCCAATCCAACTATATCAGTAATCATTATAAATGTAAATGTACTAAACTTTCTCATTAAAAGAGTGAAATAATATTAGACTAAACTCTTCCATGAAAGGGCAAATGTGGTTAGACTAGATTTAAAAATCTAATTTATGTTGTCCACAATTCAGACATAAAGACACTAAAAGGATGAAAGCAAAAGTATGAGAAAAGATATACTTGACAACGAGTAATAAAAGAGGAAGTTGTATAGTTATATTAATACCAGAAAAAAATATTATAAAGCAAAAAGCTTTATTAGACATAAAGAGAGACATAACATAATGATAAAAAATTCAAGTCACAAGAAAGATATAACAATCATAAACTTGTACGTAACCAGTAATATAGCTTCAAAATATATAAAACGAAATTGTAAGAACCAAAGGAGAAACTGACAAATTTACATCATAGTGGGAAGCTTTAATATTTCCTGTCAATATTTGATAGCTCAAGCAACAGAAAAATAAAAGAATATGAAGATTTGGGCAATGCAATTAACAAGCTAAATCTAATGGCTGAATATAGAATTCTATATCTAAGAAATGGAAAAGAGACATTTTTTTCAAGTATACTTGGAACATTTAAGAAAATTGTCTACATGCTATGCTATGAACCAAGTCTCAAGAAGCTTCAGCATGTTATAGACTACATATTATGACTACAAAGAAATTAAGTAAGAAATTAAAAACAAAAAGATGACTAAAAATATAATCCTAAATTTGGAGATTTAAAGGCACACTTCTAAATAACTCCAGAGTCATAGAAGAAATCATAATGGACATTAAAAAATACTTAATATTGATTGATAAGGATAACATTGCATATTAAAACGTGGGGAATAAAGTTAAAGCAGTGGTTAGAGGTGGTCAGAGATTGTTAGAGGAAAATATATGCTTATATGCTTATATATTAGGAAAGAAGAAAGTCTAAATAGTAGCAAGGTAAATGTCTGAATTGAGAAATTATAATAAAAGAATAATCACCTAAAAAGTAGAAGGGATGAATTAGTGAAGAGCAGAGTTAATGAAACAGAAACGTAAGATAAAATAGAGAGGATTAACAAAGCTGAAAGAGACTTTGTTTAAAATGTTGATAAAATTGAGAACTGCCGGCAGGCAAGAATGACTAAGAAATAAAGAGAAAAGGCACAAAAACAGTATTAGAAATAAGAAGGAGAATTTAGCTACTTGTCTGGATTGAATTGTGTCCCCCCAAAAGGTATGTTTAACCTCCAGTGCTTGTGAATATAATCTTAGTAGGAAATAGAATCTTTGCAGCTGTAAGTAAGTTAAGATGGCTCATCAGAGTGGTCTTTAATCCGCTATGACTGCTGTCCTTATAAAACGGGAAGAGATACAGATATAGACACAGGGAGAACACAACGGAGAGATGAAGGCAGCGATTAGAGTAATGTGTCTACAAGCCAAAACTTGCCACCCATCGTCCGAAGCTAGTCCCATAGAGGCATGGAACAAATTCTTCCAGAGCCCTCAGAAGGAACCTACTCTCTTGATACCTTGATTTTAGATTTTTAGCCTCTAGAACTGTGAGACAATACATTTCTGTTGTTTTAAGGCACCCAGTTTCTGGTACTTTGTTATAGCAGTCCTTGGAAATTAACACACTACTGATGCAGCAGGAATGAAAATATGAGAGAATATTATGTCATTTATTGCCAATAAATTTGAAAACTTAAATGAAAAGGACAAATTGCCAGCAAAATATTAATTGCCAAAATGGACTCAAGAGGAAATTGAAAACCATTAAATTTGGGTGAAGAGTAGTTAACAATCTCCCTACATAGAAAATATCAATCCCAGATGATTTTATAGGTGAGTATGCCAAACATTAAAGGAAAGGATAATTTCAACAGCATTTCAATTCTTCTGTAGAGTAGAAGAAAAGGGAACACTTCTTAAGACATTCTGTGAGGCCAATATAATCTTGATACCAAAACGGACATAGTTATCAGAGAAAAAGAAATCACAGAATCATTTTTTCACTAATGAATATAGATGCAAAAATCCTAAACACAACATTAACATATTGACACTAGCCACAAAGAAAAAAGATAATAAATCATGACCAAGTTGGATTCATTCCATAAATGCAAAGCTGGTTCAGCATTAGAAAATTTCTAAATGTAGTTCACTACATAACACTTCATTAAGAGAAAAAAATATATATGATCATCTCAGTAGAGACAGAAAGCATTTGATAACATTCAATATTTGTTTTATGATAAAAAGACCTAGTCCTTGCCCAACTAGGAATCAAAGGTGACTTCCTTAACCTGATAAGGGTTTTTTAGCACACATTCATGAATGTGTGAGCTCATGTGCGTGCACACACAGAGTTATAGCAACCACATATTCCATAGTAAAATATTTAAACATTTTCTTTAGAATCAGTAATAAGCTAAACTATTTGCTCTCATTGTTTTTATTCAATGTTGTTGGAATTCTAGCTAGTACAGGTACAGGTATACCTCATTTTATTGTGCTTCACAGATATTGCATGTTTTACACATTTCTTTTAAAAACTTTTATTTATTTAAGTGTGTTTGTCCAGGACCCATCAGCTCCAAGTCAAGTAGTTGTTTCAATCTAGTTGTGGAGAGCGCAGCTCACAGTGGCCCATGTGGGGATCGAACTGGCAACCTTGTTAAGAGCACTGAGCTCTCACCAACTGAGCTAACCGGCGGCCCCAACACATTTTACAAATTGAAGGTTTGTGGCAGTCCTGCATCCAGCCAGTCTATTGGTGCCATTTTCCCAATGGCATTTGCTCACTTTGTGTCTCTGAGTCACAATTTGGTAATTCTCTCACTATTTCAAACTTTTTCATTATTATTATATTTGTTATGGTGATCTGTGATGTCCTTATTGTAAATGTTTTGGGGCACCACGCACTGCTTCATATAAGGAAGCAAACTTAATAAGTGTGTGTGTTCTGACTTCTTCAGTGACTGGCCGTTCCCCATCTCTCTCTCCTTCTCCTTGGGCCTCCCTGTTCCCTGAGACACAGCAATATTGAAATTAGGCCAATTAATAACCCCAAAATGGCCCATAAATGTTCAAGTGAAAGGGAGAGTCAGTCAATGTGGCAAACTCCATTGCTGTTTTAAGAAATTACCACAGCCAACTTTAGCAGCTAACACCCTGATCAGTGGGCAGCCATCAAGATCCAGGTGAGACCCTTAACCAGCAGAATGATTATCACTCACTGAAGGCTCAGACGACGGTTAGCATTTTTAGCAATAAAGTATTTTTAATTAAGGTATTTTTTTAGACATAATGCTATTTCATACTTAACAGACTACAGTATAGTGTAAACATCACTTTTCTATGCACTGGGAAACCAAAAAATTCATGACTCGCTTTGTCATATTTGCTTTATTGTGGTGGCCTGGAACCAAAACCACAATATCTCCAAGGTCTGCCTGTACAATATGAAAGGAAAAAAAATGAAACTTATAACGAAAAGGAAGGAAAGAAATACAACTATCATATTTGCAGATTATATGACTGTCTACATAGATAACCTAAGCTGTTCTTCAGAGAAATTACTGGGTGGGATAAATAGCAAAGTTTATCAAAGTTGTCAGATAAAAGATCACAATACAAAAGTTGATTTTTATGCGCCATCAAAACCCAGATATTTAATTTTTAAAAAAGATAACACAAGGGCAACAAAAAACAAGACACCCAGGAATATATTTAACAGATATGCAAGACTTCTATGAGGAAAGATACAAAATTTTTCAAATTATCAAGTTATGAAACTTCATTTGGAATACCTAAATGAAATGAAGAAACAAGCCATGATTCTGACTAGGAAGATATAATAGTGTACCAGTATAGATTCCCTCATTTTGATTTATTTGTAGATTCAGTGAAAGTACAATTAAAATGCCAACAGGTGGGCAGTTGCAATACTGCCCTGCACGCCAACCTGCAACTGCTTGGTTTCCCTGGGCCGTCAGAGCCCTCGCTGTCTGGCTGGCACCACCAGGTAAGCGTGGGAAATGCCAGGAGGCTGCTGTCACCGCTGTGCCCAAGAATAAATGTAGAGGAGGTTAAAAACAGACTAGAAGTAAGAATGAGAATGAATTAAAAAAGAGAGAGAGAATTAGTCTTTAAAGAGAATGGACAAGCAAGAGTATGCTCAGGTAATCAAAATGTTGGCAAATGGACGATTGGAGGCAATGTGCTTGGATGGTGTCAAGAGCTCATGCCATATCAGAAGAAAACTGAGAAACAAAAAGAGTTTGGGTACATACCTCAGGCATTATACTGGTTGGTCTGCGAGACTAATGGCATAACAGAGCTGATGTAATTTAAAGCACAATGCAGGTGAAGCTAGAAGTCTGAAGGCATATGGCAAGCTCCCAGAACATGCTAAAATCAATGAAACAGATACATTTGATCCTGGAGATGATGATGAAATCTAGTTCGATGATATTGGAGATGATGCAGAGATTGACGACATCTAAATTGAACTCCAAGTTTCTGAGTATTGTGCTACAATTTGGATTTTGGCCATCACCTGTTAAGAAGTCTAAAACTTCAGTAAGCATGAATGAAGTTTGTTAAAACACACTGATTAATTTTCACTGTTTTAAAGTACTTATTATATTTCTTTAAAAACTAATGATGTTGAATTATCTTAAGTGAAATGTTAACACTTTCTTCTTTTGATGTATTGTAACTTAGGGGTAAAAGACCACAGTATCTGCTATTAAAACAACAGAAAGAAGAGAGGAGAGAGGGAGAGAGAGAATCTGAATTAATAAAACAAACGCCTTTCAGTTAATGGATGTTTCTAATAAATTGCCTTATCATCAATGGGCTCGTTCCAACCAGTCTGTTTAGAAGCTTTTTGTATGTCCAGTGACCTAGATGTTCTCTTGCGATTTTTGGTACAATTTAAGGAAGGCAGAAATCTACAATTGAAATTAAAAAGGGGGCTATTTTCATATTTGTGTAGCTGTATGTATTTTTATACTGTTTGATAACATTCTTTTCATCATTTTATGTTGTCACCATAAAAAAAAAAAAAGCATTTCCAAAACACAGCTTTTAGAATATGGGTTTGAGGAGCAATTTTGAATTTAGAAGAGTTGTAGTAGCAAAAATTCAGTGCTAGGTAATCCCAATTATCTTAACATTGGAAGCATTAACATATTAGTGAATACTATTTTTTACTTAAGGTAAAATTTCTTAAGCAAGACAACTTTTAATGGCAAAATAAGTAGAATAGTCTTTACTATGCAAAATAGGTTGTGTTAAAATATGTCATTTTATTGTCAAAAGTCACCTGCATTTATAACCTATAGTTTTGGGGTTTATGAACAATGAAATTACAGTGTATAAATCAAAAATTACTTTCATAATACATTCTATAAACTAAGCCTTTCTTAAATCATTCCTTAACTGGCCTAAGAAAAAGGAAGGAACCATAAGTTAAGAAATACAATGAAACGTCACACGGAGTATATTTTTGGCCTTAAACAAACAAACAAACAAAATCCCAACAGGTGGGAATTTTTTCCTTTTGGTGGGCTATGGCAACTTGATTCAAAAATTTACCTGAAGCACAAAAGACCAAGAATAGCTGCGATACTTCCGAAGAAGTCAAAGTAAGGAGCTTATGTTGTTAGATACCAATACTTGTAAAAAATGATGGTAATTAAGATAATAGGTACTGATGAAGGAACAGACAAATAGATCAACGCAACAAGATAAAGTCCAGAAACCAATTCATACATTTTTAGAAACTTGATATATGACAGAACTGCCATCGAAAAACAATGGAGAAAGTACAGATGACCCAATACTGGGGTAATTGGTTATCCATTTAAAATCGTATCTGTTCCTGACACCATATACACACATACATTCAGATGAATTAACAATTTAAATATGAAAGTCAAAATGTTAAATCTTTTAAGAAAACATAAGCAAGTATCTTTATGAATTCAAGACTTAGAAGGAGTTTATAAACAAAGCACAATAAGCAACATTATAAAAAAGAGTGGACTGGTAATTTTAACTATGTTAAAATGAAGAATTTCTGCTTATCAAACATCACTATTTCAAATATATGGTGATGGAAGGAGAACTGACTCCAGGTGGTGAACACACAATGGTATTTATAGATGATGTAATACAGAATTGTACACCTGAAATCTATGTAATTTTACTAACAATTGTCACCCCAATAAATTAAAAAAAAATCACTATTAAAAGAGTAAAAGGGTACATACATACTGTGAGACATGATACCCAGGCAAGAAAAAAGGATTAGTGTTCATAATATATAGACTTCATCAAATTATTAAGAAACACACAACTGAATAGAAAAATGAGGAAAAGACACAAACAGGCATTTTATAAAAAAAGGAAAGCTGAATAGCCAAAGAGCATAAGAAAGAATATCCAACTTCTCTAGAGTTCAGAGATGTGTAAATGAAAACCATAATAGGTACAATTTTAAGTTAAAAAGTCTGACAATACCATGTGTTGCTGATAATGGGAATCACTGAATACTCTAATGCACTGCTGCTGAGGGTGAAAATTGGTCAATCACTTTAGTAATGGCTTGGTCTTCTCTAGTAAAGATGAAGAGTCATAGTCCCAGGGACTCAGCGATTCCACACATAGGTTCAAACCCTGGAGAAACTCTTTCACAGGCGCACTATTAAGCATGTGCAAGAATGTTCATTAAAACATAGTTTGGGATAGCTGAAAACTATAAACAATCTATATACTAACCAAGAGTAGAATGATAAAAAAAAACTGTCTTGTAGACACACAAAGGAATACTATACACTACTGAAAATGAAGGGACTAGCGGTATATACAGCAACATGGATGGATCCAAAATTACTGTAGTAAAAAAAGTAAGCAGAGAATACATACATTTATGTAAATATAAAAAAATAAACCACATCCCAAATTCAAGGCTTACTATAAAGTTACAACAGTCCAAGACATTGTGGTTTTGGCCTAGGCTAGAATAAGGACATAGATCAATGAAGCAGAATAGAGAGTCCAGAAATAGACCCACACATATGTGGTCAACTTATTTTTGACAGAAGTATCAAGGCAATTCAGTGTGAAAATATAGACTTTTCAATAAATGGTGTAGGAACATTTCAACATGCATATGAAAAAAAAGAATAAACAATGATTCATACCCCACACCATGAATAAAAACTATCTTGAAATGGATCATAGACCTACACATAAAACCTAAAACTTCTAGAAGAAAACAGGGGAAACTGTTAAGAGAATAAAAAGATAAGCCACAGACCGAGAGAAAATATTTGCAAAATACCTATTTGACAAAGTGTTGGTATCCAGACTATAGAAGAAAATGCTCGCAACACAATAATAAGAAAACAACCCAATAAAATGTTGGCACAAAAGATTCCAACAAACACTTCCCCAATGAAGAGATACAAATTACAAGAAAAGCACATGAAGAGATGTTCAAGATCTTTAGTCATTAGGAATATGCAACTTCAATCACAACGAGATGGCACTACATACTTAGTGGTTAAAATAAAAACTGACAATAGGAAATGTTGGTAAGGACATAGGGCAACTAGAACGTTGTTAGTTGTAATGCAAAATGGGCACAGCAACTTTAGGTAATGGTTTGGCGTTTCTTACATAAGTAAACACATATTTGCCATCTGACCTAGCAATCCCATCCAGGAGAAATGAAGTTATATTCACACAAAAATTTGTGCACAAGGGTTATAGTAGCTTTATTTATAATTTTCAAAAACTGGAAACAACCCAATGATCAATGGTGAATGGATAAACAAACTGATACATTGGAATACTACTCAGCAACAAAAAGGAATGAACTGGGGGGGAGGGGATTAAAAAAAAAGGAATGAACTAGTCATATGTGGTCCGACAATTAAGTTCGTGAACTCATCCTAGAAAAAGTGCTACATGCCTCATTGCTGAATATCCCTATGGTCACCTTTGAAGTCCTCCCCTTGAGAAGTTATGCACCAACGCCAGCACCTAGTCCACCCTTTAAAGCAATTTTGGAACTTTTTCTGGAATGGCCATCAGAGCTCTTATTGTATTACTCTTGATGTCCTGAATGTCATCAAAATGTCTTCCTTTCAATATTCCCTTTCTCTTCGGGTACAGAAAGAAGTCATTGGGGGCTAGGTCAGGTGAGTAGGGAGGGTGTTCCAATACAGTTATTTATTTACTGGCTGAAAACTCCCTCACAGACAGTGCCGTGTGAGCTGGTGCATTGTCGTGATGCAAGAGCCATGAATTGTTGGCGAAAAATTCAGGTCGTTTTTGTCTAACTTTTTCATGCAGCCGTTTCAGCACTTCCAAATAGTAAACTTGGTTAACTGTTTGCCCAGTTGGTACAAATTCATAATGAATAATCCCTCTGATATCAAAAAAGGTTAGCAACATCTTTACGACTCTTGATTTGGACTGACAGAACTTTTTTGGTCATGGATAATTGGCTGAATTCTATTGTGCACTTTGACGCTTTGTTTCAGGTCGTATTGGTACACCCAGGTTTCATCACCAGTGATAACACAGCCCAAAACATCGTCTTGCCTCTCTAAAAGGTCTTGGCAAACTTCTACTGTCCTTTGCTTTTGTTCATTGGTGAACTCCTTCTGGACCACTTATGCACATACCTTTCTCATGCCAAGATTTTCAGGTAAGATTTTCCTATTTCTCTGTCGATGTTTACTTGGTCTGCTATGCTTCTCACAGTCAGCTGATGATTTTGACTCACAATTCGTTGAAGTTTTGCAATGTTTTTATCAGTTCTGCTCATTACCGGCCACCCTGACCTTTCTTCATGAATGATGCATCTCTCCGCTCAGAAAAACATTTAATCCACTTGTACACTGCCAATTTCTTCATGGCATTATCCCCGTAAACTTGGACTAACATGTCCCTGATTTCACTTCCACTCTTGCCAAGTTTAACAAGAAATTTAATGTTTGTTCGTCACTCTAATTCAAGCTCAGACATTCTCGCAACAGCACAAAAACACACAACAATAATGAATGCCACTCAACAAGACACCACCACTCTCCACACGAACACAGCTGTGAGACACTGATATCCCAAGGTTATGAAACCTCACCGAGCTGTTTGTACAGCGCTGCCAATGTAAGTGCACTTAATTGTGAGACATCGTATGCCAGGCACTGTGTTCAATTCTTCACACACGTATTTCCTTGACTTCTTATGACAACACCGTGGAGTTGGTATTATTATGCCCATTTTATAGATAATAGAACCAAGGCTCAGAGGGGCTAAAAAACTTGTTTGGGATCACACTGCTAGTAAGAGTGAAGCTGGGATTCAAACCCCGGTCTGTCCGACACCAACGCCCTTCATCACTGCTCTCCAACATGTGCAGCAACAGCGGCACCGGCAGCCCCAGGCATGCTGCGGCCACGAGGCAGTCCCTCAGCACAGCCCCCTGCCTTCACTTTTCCAAATACGACCTCACGACACTCTGTGTGCATCGTGACCTCTCACGCACCAAGGCTGTCCCTCCCGTCAGTCAGCGCCCTCCCCAACGAGGCCCCAGCACCCCTCAGTAATCTCTGCTGCATATGGTCTGCCCTCCTCAGTGTCTCTCGGACTTGCTGCCCCCTTAACTGGCACCAAGCATTTGCTCCTATTCTTCTTTTGACTCAAGATGGTCACCAGCCATCATTTAAGGGCTGGGGAGTCTCACACTGCAACAAGGCCACACCTTGCCAAGCAGCCCTTGGGACCTGGTCTTTGTCTGAGCAATCACCACATGACACCACTCACCCCTGGTTCTTACCACTTATTTATTTTTCCAAGCCCCAGAGAAAGAACTGGGAGGCAGGAAGGCGAGAATAAGCCTGAGCTAACCACGGGAGCGTCCCTCCTCTAAGGTCTGGGAATACTGCGTCCTTGTGCCGCTCCATCCATCATGCTTCCTGATGACTCTGCATCCAGTAGATGTTTGGAACAGTGATTAGAGTATTTGGTTCTACCTCAGTATGTAGCACGTGTTGAACACATGGGAGCTGGTGAGTCTTGACCTCAAATGTGAGTGAATGGTGGAAATGAATAAACAAAGAATTCCTGATAGGTAGGGAAGAGGACAGCTGAAGAATACCGGTACCACTTGTTATAAAATGGTGGTTGGTGCCTGAATACCGGTGGGTACAATGGAAGAAAAAAGAGAATTTAGGGAGTATTCAGAGAGAGAGAGTTTGGTGCAGATGCTAGTAAAAACATAGGTTTTGGAGTCTGATAGGGTTTGAATTTGAGCTCTGCCACTTCACAGCTGTGTGACGTTGGCTAAGTTACTTAACCTCTCTGTGCTTTTACTGTGTCATCTGTAAGAAGGGGTTGAATACCTATCTTGATGGGACATTATGATGATTAGATAAGGTAATTTCTGTAAGTGCCTGGCACAGAGTGAATGTCCCATAAAAGATAATTTATTATGATTAGAGAGGGAGAGGGAAAGGAAGAGGGGGTTTGGAGGAAGAGTACATTTAGGGAGTTTGGAAGTGTGTCTAGTGCCATCCCACCCTGGTCCTGTGACCATCAGCATCTTCATTGTCTTTGCAGAGACATCCTGGAGCCCCCACTTTGGTCATGGATCTTTCTGGCTTCTGGAAGTGGCAGCAACAGCTGTCTTTTAGGTGGTGGCAGGGGTGGGGGTTGGTGTTAGCGGGGTTCTTGCTGGGGGGCGGATGGTATTCAGGTCAGGGGAAGAAAAGGATACTGGATTGTAGAGCAGTGCAACGGAACCGTTGGTTTATTTCAAGGTTGCAAGACCTCCAACCATCTTTCCTATGCCCCCCTCACCCACAAGGGCAGAGGAGCTGAACCCAGACCAGATGTTTCCTCTCTTTCACTATCAATGGATGGCTTGGGGACATGGGGGAAGAGAAGAGGGGGTAATGAAGGCAGTGGGAGAGATGGCTTTGTAGAGAACCCCTCCTTCTCCAACTGGGATCTGCAGGCTTGGAGCATGTGCCCCCTGGAGTGCTGGGACGCATCAGCAAATGTTGACTGCATGGCCAAACCTAAGGTCAAATCAAACCCAGGACAGGGGTGTGGGACGGTCGGTCCATATCCTGGAGGAGCCCCTTGGGAAGGAACTTGGAGGGTGGTCAGAAACTTCTGCCTAACTCAGTGAAGAGTAACTGGGGATACAGAGGAGAAGAATCGCTCTTTTGTCATCTGCACCACTTGGAGAACCCACCTCAGAGGCACTGACAGCTGCTTGGAGAATTCCAGCACCTTTACATTCCACCACCAGGATCACTGGGCATCAGTTTTGTAATCTGTAAAATGGGGAGAAGACTAATACCTGTCTAGATGACTTCACGCCATCATTGGGAGGATTTTATGAATAGCAATTGTCATGACAGTTTTTACAAATGTGCAGGATCAGCGAGAATGAGATTTCACAGGGTGGGGAAAGTACCTACATGCTCTTCCACCTGCTGCACCCATGGAGGGGGCCTCAGCAGCGGGGACAGGTGCACCTCCTCCCAGACTACTCTGAGATCATTGCGGGTGCCCAGTAAGCACTTCTTGGCTAGAGTCTGAAAGAAACAACTGAAAGCTGCTTCAAACTTAAAATCTCCTGCACCAATTATTCATTTTGGAGACTTTGGTTCAATCCCCTTCCCTGGGATACATCTTCTTCCCCACGCCAGTGGCTAGAAGGCCCCAGTGAACCAGAGTGTGTCAAGCTGAGATGGGCACGTATTTTTGGTTTTTTTTGGTAGTCATCCCAGCTTCTCTTTCTAAAGGCAAAGGAAGTACCTTCTCCCTCCTGAGACTCAGAAAGCCCAGCAGAGTTGGTAGTGTCCTTATTTTCAGGGTCTGCTGAAAATGGAACAGATTACCTGCAGATGTAGTGAGTTCCCTGTCTTGGAGGTATTCAACAAAGAAACACAATCTTTCCTATCACTACACACTGTGCTAATTAAGTCCTTTGTGTACATCATCATAATCATTGCAACAACACTATGAGGAGAGGACTATTATCATTATCCCCACTTTACAGGTCACAAGACTGAGGCTCTGGGAGATTAAGTGGCCCCAGGTTTCACAGCTACACAGCAGACTTCTGAAAGCTTGGAAGTCATGCTCCCAGTGACAAGCATGGCCCACCAGAGGTACCACGTGGTCCCCTGAGGTGGATCCTAACTGGACAGCAGTGAATTTCTCCCCAAGGGAAAGCCTTGAGTTCAACCTCAGAGAAGCTCCCCTTGGGTCAGCCTTGACCACCCGCCCATTCCACCTACGACAGAGCTCAGCTCCCATGTGAGACTTACTCTCGGGGAGGGGTGCAGCATGACCTGGGAACAGGAGGGCAGACTGGAAATCACACTTTTATCCTTTCATAATCCTAATACTGAATGCTGTGAGGGAGGGAGGCAGGGAGGGAGGGAGAGAAAGAGGAGGGAAGGAGAGAGAGAGAGAGAGAGAGAGAGAGAGAGAGAGAGGGAGAGAGGTTTTTTCAGGGAGGTAGAGTATTGCCGTTGTAGAATCTCTTTCTTGTCCTTTCTTTTTTCAGCAAACCACAGACTAGCTACACATTCTTTGGCCGTTTCCTGAGGATGAACTTGATATTTTGTAGATAGAGAGAGAAAAAAAAAAGAAAGAAAAGAGGAGGGGTGGGAGAAGAAGTGCGACAGAGGGCCACACACACACACACACCCCTCCGCACTGACTCCTGGCAATAAGGAAGTGAGACGAGATCTTTTTCATGAATGGGCTTCGCTCAGCCTTGCTGAACTTCCGCTCTCCATTCACCAGCATTCAAATTTCACCTTCTGACCATCCAAGGCAGCTGGCTGCTAGCCCAGGAACGAGCAGTTTGAGATCATCCCCCTGACCACAGGCAACTGTGTGCTTACAGAATCTTGTTTCCTTGTAGCAACTGAAACAACTAAAAGCTGTTACACCCTGGCAATTCCAAAACGACCGGGGTATTTACAGGATACCTGGTTTGAGGGGCATTGGCGCTGGCCCCCTCCCCATCCAGGGCTCCCCTCAGGGCTACTCCTTACAGGGGGCATCGAGGGGGAGCTCAGAAATTATGCAGACAGGGCATGCAGAGGAAATCCGCCTGCCCAGGAATTGCACTCTGGGGAGTGGCAATGCCTGCCTTAAAATTACGCGGGGGGCAAGCGTCACCATTTTGCAGAGGACATTTTAGAGCTCTTCCTGTGGAGGCTTTGCAGCAGTTAGCTGTGGCCTGCAAGGGTGCTGTTGTTTCATTTGGGATGGGAGTCGGTGGACAAACGGAGCAATTGAAGCTGCTGTCCCTGGAAAATCGGCCTGGAGGTTCCAGAGGGTTTGTCCAGGAAGTGGAAAGACCAGCTGCAGGATCTCAAGCAAGTCATTTGATTTTGCTGGGCCTCAGTTTCCTTGTTAGTAAAGATGGGCTAAGAACACCTCTCACCAGGGTGGCTGTGACCCCTAAAGAGCTAAGGCAAAAGACATGCCGCCGTCCCCCTCCCCCCCTAGTGCATCTGACCTGGGCCTATGGGGGTTCTCAGGGAAACCCCTGCTGCCCGATTTGGAGAGAATAAGGAATAGCTCTGTAGCTCTGAGCTTCCAGGAATGGTGGCTGCAACAGACTCTTGATGAGCGGCCTAGAGAGGAGAAATACAGGGATCGCCTGGCCCTAGACACCAAAGGAGAGAAAGCTGGCATGGGGATGACATGGCGGTGTGTGGAGCTGTTATGGGAGGCTGAGCTGCTCTCTCTCTCTCTTTCTTCCCCCTCTCCTGCAGCCCTTTCCTGTGGCAGATCAAAGAGAAGATAAAGGGACATCATTTTCCTGTCCCCACCCTGGCTCTCCTGGTCTCCACACTTGGGTGGGTTATAAGGGGTCCCCAAACACCCATGTTTTAAAATAGTTGGGCCCAGAGGCAGGGGCATGCATGGGATGGCCTTCAGAGCACCTCCCCACTTCCAGGCCAAGAGTCTCTCCCGAAGGCTAAATCCAGGACAAAGTGCCGAGCTGCATTCCACTCCCTGCAGCTGCTGTGCCGCTGGACCGGCTCTGGGCACTGGGAATGGACTCGGAAATACCAGTGGGCTTTGTTAGGACTGATTACTCACAGCAAAGGAATGACATCCATTTCATCGGACTTTCTAGGAACTTGCTTGCAGCTGGAGCATCCTGGTCCTGGGCCCTCTCTCCAGAACAGAGAGGCTGCTGCAGAGGCCTCGTGCTGCAGAGGGAAAGTGCAGCTTCGGGTGCACGAGGCCAGGGCACCCCAGAAGGACTCAGAGTGATTTTCCTTTTCTTAAGTTGGGCTGTGGGCCCCCCTCCCCTGGGATGACTAGAGGCAGCTTTCTCTACCAGTTTTCCCTGGTCGTCTCTCCCTCCTCCGCTCGCCCACCTCTCACAGCGAAGGAAGGCAGAACCCCAGCATGAAGGCTGACCCAGAGGGGTGTGGATCAGGACAAGAGATGTGGCTGTGATCAAAGAAATGCCATTGATCGAAGGAGCTCTGATAACAAAGGTGGTTCTACGTCCTTTAGTCCTCACGGCCCACTCAGTGCTGAGGCGCTTGCATCGTGCCCTTTTTGTAGATGAAATGAGGACCTGGTGAGATCAAGAAATTCTTCCAAGCTTACATAGTTAGCAGATAGAAGAGCTAGGAATTAAGTCCATTTCTGCTCATTTACGAAGCGTGTGGCTTTAGCTACTAGACTCTTACGGTATTTCATGTGTTCTTTACTAGCTTGACTTTTATGAGAATGAGAGATTAAGCACTCCCTGAGGGGAGAGGCCACGTTTTCTTTTTCTCTCTATTTATCTCTACAAGATACCCGGAACTCATTTTATAAAGCAGCTGCCAGAATATGCTGAGACGGTAGGGCCACAGCTGCCTGTGGAGGGGCTGGAGGCCACAATCCCCCCTTAGCTGTTTATCTTTAGTGCTGCTACCAGATGACCAATTTTCTTCCCACCCTTGTCTCCTGTGCCCTGTTTATCAATGGCTTCTAGGCTTCCCCTCTCTGTGTCACCTCACTCTCTGTCCTCTCAGAGTACCTCATATTCACATGTCCTGCTGGCTGCTTCAGTGGGTTGGTCGCGATCCAATCAGTAGATGCCCAGGGGCCGGTCTCAGCAGCCTACCCCTCAGGCAGCTGGCATTCTCCAGAGCATTGCATGGGCCCGTCTCTGGTCCAAGTTATTGTGGCCGGGGTGGCAGGGTAACATGGTCCGAAGCATACGGACTCAGTTTTGGTTCCCCTGATTGAAAGATGAGGGGCCAGAAGCTCAGAGATAGTAAGCGACTTGCCGGATGTTACACACTTACAAGACAGTGGAATCTAGAATCAAGACTAGAACACAAATTTTCGGTTCCTAAAGCCTGAGAGTTTTCTGCTATAATGTGCTACCGCCCAAGAAAATTCTACTTGTGTTTGGTTTTTGTGGTGAGAGGAATGAATTACATATTAAATCATAGAAAAATTATGATTTCTACAAGGCGTTCCACTCAGTAGATATTCCTTTCAACTTGACACTTCCATCATTCTGAATAAATGAAAACTTATTACCATCAGAGTGTTAATGCTAAATAAAACCCTAATCGGACAGAGAATTGCTCGACGGATGACAACAGTATTAGTAACAGCACTGCTAATTAATAACATAACATACTAACTACTGCTGTTTGGGAAAACGATGAAAACAACAGAACTGCTAATAATCGTACTGCTTAGAACACAAGTCACACAAGTGCAGCAGCCATCGAGTTAAGAGACTTTAGCTTCCACCAGTTAGCTATGTGGCTTGGGGCAGGACGACATCCCTCTGGGCTCCGTCAAATGAGGAGATCGGTCTAAATAACCTCTATGGCTCCTTCCAGCTTCAACATTCTACAAATCTAGGAGTTTGGTTTTGTAGCCTCCAGAGGGGCTAAAGGAAGTCTGGAAAGTGAGGGCTCTCGAGAAGCCCAGCAGTTGGGGTGGCCCCCACAGTACCTGGCTGGAGGGAGAACATAGAGAGGCTCTCACTACAGTACTTGAACACTTCCCATCTGAACCATGAGAACTGGTTGACCTTTCGGGATTAAGAAACTTCCTCCACCGTAGGGCTGACATACACAGGTCAGACCAGTGGCCACGTCCACTCCCTTTGGTCTCATCTGCTGGACTCTATGGCAGCAGAATTTCCATCCGCTCAGGCAGCTGCTGATAGCTGCAGGGTCTGGGGTGGTCTCTGTGAACCTGCCAGCTGCTTAAACAGCAGGCGGGAGGAGCTTCCTCTGGCTTCCTCTGGACTGCAGCTGTTCAGAGCATCACGGGAACAATGGTTGACTTCCATGACAAGAATGTGTCAAAGCCGATTTATTTTTTAATGAAGAAAATTATTTCAGGTTGACTTATAAACTAGTTTAAATATGTTCTCTGGAATATAAAACCTGGTCATAAAGGACCCAAAATAATGCTTTCCCCTAACAAGAACTCTGTAAATGTTAGTACGTTATTATTCAGATCAGATCTCACGGAATAAGGTTAAAATAATGATGATATCCAAACTCTACTAATCTTTTCAAGACCAGCTCAGATTCCTTTTCCTCCTAGAAGTTTTCCTAAACTCTTCAGCCAACATGCGTCTCTATATTCAGCCTATATTCATTCATTCATCACCCGTTCATTCATCATTTTTCTAGCGCTTGAGGTGCTAGGTGGTGAGGATATCATGGCACACAAGAGTCAAGGTTGCTGCCCTTACAGATTTTGTATTCTGGTGGGTGGACACAGATAACACACAGTTCACAAACTAGAAAAAGACAACCTTCATTCAGTCAATCAAATATTTATTGAGTACCTACTACGTGCCAGACACAGTGTTAGGTATTAGAGATACAGGGTTGAATAAGAGGAACATGGCTTCTCCACTTAAGAAGCTTTCCTTTTAGTGAAGAGACAGACAACAAACAAACGGGTAAAAAAGTTTAGACACGGTAAACGTCTGAAGAAAATGAAATGGACTTGTGCTTGTGGTTCAGGGGAAGGGGACAGGGTGCTGCGTTCACTAAGGACATCGAGTTTCAATAATATCTAGAGAATACAAATGAAAACGTCTACTGCACTCAGTCCATCTCACACATTTTCCTATTTCATATTGGTAAAGACCTCTCCTGTTGAAACACTGCTTGATCACTGGTTTAAATATAGTAGTCACCTCCTGTGTTTGAGGGATTTCTTAACTGACATTAGCAGAGAATGGGGAAAGCTGCTCTTGAACTTGACTGAAGAGGCATCTGTCTGCAGTGTCTCTGTTACAACGTCTTAAGAATCTCGGGCTTGTGGGAGCAGGGGCAAGTGAGGGGTGAGTAAAGGAAAAGAGCTCCTGGCGGGAGAACATTGCAGGATGACATTCAGAACAAGTGCTAGAATGTGAAGGCTTGATTTCCAACGCAAGGCACTACACGACATTATTGACGGCTGGAAACAAAGCCAGGCTCTTTCCCAACCCTGCCTTGCGATTATCAGTCCTAACAACTCCACTGCCGCACTTCTGTATCAAGCTTTTAACTGCCAGAACACTTTCCTTTGGAGCTTGAGGTTTGCAGCATCCTTGCAAGATAAAGGTGACAAATACAATTATCTCCGAGCCTGAGGAAACAGAGAGAAAGGTCAAAAGTCTTATCCAAGGCCACCCAGTAAGCTGGGGGAGACAAGCTCTCTCATTTAGTTCTTTGTTCTTTCCACCACGTGGCTCTGCAGTCCCATAATTTGCCAGATCTGCATGAAACATGCATCCATTCTTAACTCATCTATGCATTTAGAATAATTATCTGATTTGGGATTTTTCTTCGAAGAATGAACTTTCCTTCTCTGACTTCCCAGCCTCCGTGACTTTAGCTCTAGCTTCCCACACCTTCCTCTTGGGTGGTGGGGAAAGAACCAACAGCTCTGGGCAGTGTGGAGGTGGACACTTGGGGCTGCAGCTCAGTCCAGCTGTCCTTCATTACAGAATGGAGCACAACAGCTCCCAAGCACACCCTGCCCAGCACTGATCTGAACTGCTGCGTGCAGATTTGGAAACCTCAGCAAGAATGTTGACCAGAAAGGACAGCCCCGTGGGTCAGGCTGGTGGAGACCTACACCGGGCCTCAAGCCTGTCTTCTGTCTTCCCCTCCCAGGTTTCCTTCTGTCATTCAGGGTCTCAGCTCCCGCTCCCCGCACAAGAACGCAGGATATGGTGAGACCAAAAAGGAACAACAACGGAGCCACAGACAGGGGCGTCATACCACTATATTCTCGATGGCGGCTGGTGGAGATACAAAAGCAAACATCCACCAGTACCCCAAAAAGGGCCCCCGTGCCCCCCGCCCGCCCTCGCTGTACCCCTCTGTCTCACTGGCAACTGAGTGAGACACAGGAAGTAGGATCAACATGATCCGCAATCCACAATCCGCTTGGTAACCCCACTTGCTAGCCACAATCGGGAGTCTGCTTCTCTGCCAACCAAGCAACTCGTAGCCACGGCAGTTATGTCAGTGGCTGATGGCTAACCGGTAACAGCTGACGGCCATCTAATAACTGAGCCAGCACCTTTCCACGTAAGGTCAAGAGCCCGGAAACTGCTCTCCGGGACTCTGTCCCCACACCTTCCCTTCAGGAAAATGCACACCAGCCAGTGTGGGTGGGCGATGCCTTGTGAACCTTTTGGGAAAAGGGCTGTTTCCTATTCTTCTACCAAGCGCTCATTGGTCTCCTGGCATCTCTCAGTCTTCTTCATTCCAACGTCCATTCGGCAATCACAGTAGTCTGAGAAAACATAGAGCTCACCATATCTCTGCCCTGCTTTACAGCCTTCAAAATCCCTATCTTAATCTAAGGATAGTCTCAGTGTGGCTTAGAACTGCGTGCATGATACCTCCCACCTGCTTACCTGGCCAGCGTCATTTCAGACCAGCTCCCCTTCCCCACTCTGACTGGGGGTTTGTATAAACTGTTCCCTGCACTGGAGCACTCTCCCCTCCTTTCTCCTGCTGCTTTGCTGGAGTATCTCTTACTCTGCGTTCGGGTCTCAGTTTAAATGTCACTTTCCTTGGTTCCTCAGACTAGCGGAACTACTAGATTGCAGCCCCCTCCGCTTGTAATTTCTCACAGCACTTTTTCACTTCCTTAAGATGGTACCTATCGCAATTCTTCTTTTAAAAAACCCCAAATTGTGTGTTTAGTAATTCTTCCCCCTGACACCCCCCTTTTGGTAACATGATCTCTGTTAGTCCCTAGAACCCTGGTGGGCACCCCACTTGTTGCAGGACTGAAGGCACCCACATGCCCTAAGTGTGGGAGGACAGGTGAGATCATTGAATCCAATGAGTCTCTGTTGTGGCGTTCTTGCCCCATGTGCCCCGCTCTGCTTCAGTGCCTCTGTACAAGGGCCCTTGCTGATTCTGGGGCAGCCCGTTCCGTCGAAGGCGGCAGCCAGTCATTTAACTCCCTAAACCTCTGTCCTTCACCTGTAAATGGTGGGGCTAATAATGCCCGTGCCACAGGATGCTGTGATTATTAAATGAGACCTGGTGCCTTGACACCACGTATGGTTCAGGAAGTGTCAGCTGGTATTGCCATCGTCATCGTCACAGAAGGTTACGTTTTCCTTACATTGCATTATGATCGATTTCTCTGCAAGTTGGGTTCCACCTTGGGGCTTGCACAGAACGTGTGTGACACAGTCCACGTGACAGCCATTGGAGTCCAAAGACAGTATCTTGTCTACCATGTTCGGAAAGGTACTGTACCAGTTTCAAGCTTCTCACCATTTACGCCCCTCTCTGAACAATTCCTTTGTCTATGTTCCCTCGCTTCTCAGGCCATCCTGGAGATGAAGATGCTGATCCTAATAATCCAGAGTCACAGGCATCAGAGAATGACAAGGAATTATATAACCTCTGGAGCCAGCCAAGTAAGGAGCTCTGGAGTAAGGAGCTTTCCAGAGTAAGGACCTTCAAGAAGCTCCTCCATCATGAGATGGGAGCTGAAGGAAACACTGGACAGGTCAGGCCTGAGTGCAGGCAAAATCGATCTGTTTCCATCTGCCACTTCTTTTCTTGTTACCTCTTTTTTTTTAAAGTCGCCCAGTAACTCAGGTGCCCAGTGCCTACATGCCTGTGGGGACAGAGCCCCAAAAAGCAGTTTCCAGGCTCTCGGCCTCACATAGAAAGGTGCTGGCTCAGGTAGTAAATGGCCATCGACTGTGATCAAATGGCCATCAGCTGTGGCTAGTTGGCCGTCAGCTGTAACCAGTGAGCCATTAGCCATGAATATAACTGCCGTGGCTAGGCTAGCAGGAAAAAGGGGGGGCTAGCAAGAAGATGGTGGCTGAGCCTGCAAGCGGCACAGTGAGGGTTGAGAATTGTGTTGCTCCTGGTTCCTGTGTCTCCAACCCAGCCGCCAGTGAGAGTATAGTGGTGTGACTCCCCTACCTATGTCTCCGTGGGTGTTCCTTTTTGGCCTAGCCATGTCCTGCATTCTTATGTGGGGAGTGGGAGCAGAGACCCTGCAGGCTGCCCTGCGTGACACTTGGCGTAGTCGGCAGGATCCCCCACAGGCCGCCCCGCATGACACCCTGCATGACACATGGCGAAGTCGGCAGGATCCCCTGCACTACAATGCCACTCCAGCTTACACACAGAATGTCCTACCTATACAACCACCAAACCTGGGTAGAGCCTCTTTATAGAAGATACCAATCTTTTGCTATACTTTTTCCAGGTCCTTTCACTCCTGAGTTAATACACCAAACTAGTTCCTGCTAAAGTGTTAATGACTAACCTCAGTTTCCCTTCCTGCTTGCCATCCACAATAATGCCCATACCCCAACACACACACAGAGTGTTGGATAAATTTGAATTTTCGACATAAATGGCAGGATCTACGAGGGAGTTAATTCTGAGCAGGTGGAGAGCTCACCTAGGGCTCTCCAATTCATACTGTGCAGGTAGCTTCCCGTTCCGCCTGTGCATTAAGCCAACCAACCCTGCCAATATATCTGGTAGAAAGGAATGGTGACTAGGCAGTTAATATGAAGACCGCCATCTACTGGCAGGTGGCATCTACTGGCCCTATTGGTGTGCTCAAAAGCTGGGCACTGCAGGGAGTTTCCTGATTGGACTGTCTGAGTGAGGAGACCAGTCATCTTCCCCATTCCTTTTCTCTAACATTTCTTTTATTATTATTATTATTATTATTATTATTATTATTATTATTATTATTATTTTACTTTGATTCTTTAATGTACACAATATTTCACAGAGGCTTTGAGCCAGAGGGATTTTCAGAGGGTACAGGTGTTGTAAGCCAATAACACTTTAGTATAAATTAACCCACTTACTACCACCCGTCCAGAAATTGAGCTGAAATTCCAGGAAGATGACAAATTGATTGTCTTCCATCCTTCCTTCTTCCCTCTCTCCTTCCCTCCCTCTTTTCTTTTTCTTTTCTTTTTTTCTTTCTCCTTTTCTCTTTCTCTCTTTCTCTCTCTCCTTCCCTCTTTCCCTCCCCCTTCCCTTTTATCATTGAATACAGAAGTCTGGCTCAAAAATAAAATCTTACCTGTGGATAGGAAAAGGTGGCAAAAACATTTTCATTTACCAAGACATAGCTGTGGACGTTTTTAAAAGGTATAAGTCCACTGGCCTTACTTACTCCATCAAATCTCATTCATACCCATTTGTGAGTCTCTGAAACAAATGCAAATCCTCCTGAAACCCCCAGTCTTTGGGATCCTGTATTTCCAGTTCCTTCAACCCCTTTAGCAGTCTCATCCCGCCCTTTCAATAAGAAGAGTAAATAGCTTTGCTGTATCCTCATGCACATTTCATGTGTGATGTGTTTGTTTCAGGTGTGTGCATTTGGCCTCTTGTCAGAGGCTATTACTTCCTAAAGACATTTGGTTTCTCTTTCTTAGAAGAGAAAGGGAAGCTGTGTACTGACACGACCTTGAACTACTTGTAAGATTCAACACTGGTCACCCAAATAGGTATGTTCATTGGTTAGGGCTCAAACAACAGTGAAATGATGGGTGCAAAGGTCCTTGTTAAGTTCAGAAAAGCTTCTAGGTCTCCATACACCTGTTTCTGTGTGTGCGTTGCAAGAAGGGAGAACAGAGATTCACCAACTGAAGTGTGACGGTCCCTGAGGAGACAGGAAGAGTTTCCAAGTGATATTCAGGCATGAATTGCTTTAAGGGAACCAACTTCCAGATATGTTCCATTTCTTGACTCTTCCCTAAAACTGATCTGCTTGATAATGTGCCTACAATTGGAGGGTCAGGCCCGCTCTTTCTCAATAGCCTTTAGCCCACTTTACAAAAAAGAAAAAATTATTAACTCACATCCATCCCAAAACTTATACAGTGCATTAGGCCAAGTAGAAAAACCTCCATGGCATCAAAGGACAACTGAAAATATTAATGAAGACAACATAAATCTCTGAAACTTTGTGTCTTTCTTTGTCTTATACATATTTCTGTTAAGGGCAAAGCATGGCATTAGAAACAAGGTACTTCAGCCCATTGGGGGTGATTTTGAATTCTGACGTACTGTGAGGATATACCAGGTCTGATAATTAAGTTTGCGAACTCATCCTAGAAAAAGTGCTACCTACCTCATTGCTTAATGGTCACCTTCAAAGTACTCCCCTTGGGAAGCTGTGTACTGACACTAGCACCCTTCAAAGCAATTTTGGAACGTTCTGGAATGGCCATCAGAGCTGTCGTGGTATTGCCCTTGAGATCCTGAATGTCATCAAAATGTCTTCCTTTCAATATTTCCTTTATCTTCAGGTAGAGAAAGAAGTCATTGGGGGCCAGATCAGGTGAGTAGGGAGGGTGTTCCAATACAGTTATTTGTTTACTGGCTGAAAACTCCCTCACAGACAGTGCCGTGTGAGCTGGTGCATTGTCGTGATGCAAGAGCCATGAATTGTTGGTGAAAAGTTCAGGTCACCTAACTTTTTCATGCAGCCTTTTCAGCACTTCCAAATAGCAAACTTGGTTAACTGTTTGTCCAGTTGGTACAAATTAATAATGAATAATTCCTCTGATGTCAAAAAAGGTTAGCAACATCGTTTTGACTCTTGATTTGGACTGACGGAACTTTTTTGGTCATGGAGAATTGGCTGACTTCTATCGTGCACTTTGACGCTTTGTTTCAGAGTCGTATTGGTACACCCAGGTTTCATCACCAGTGATAACATGGCCCAAAACATCATGTTGCCTCTCCAAAAGGTCTTGGCAAAATTCGACTCTCCTTTGCTTTTGTTCATCAGTGAGCTCCTTTGGGACCATTTTTGCACACACCTTTCTCATGCCAAGATTTTCAGTTCAGATTTTCCTAACTGTTTCTCTATCGATGTTTGCTTGGTCTGCTATGCTTCTCACAGTCAGCCAACGATTTTGATGCACAATTTGACAAGTTTTTGCAATGTTTTCATCAGTTCTGCTCATGACTGGCTGCCCTGACCTCTCTTCATCAGTGACACGGTCTCTCTTCTCAGAAAAACGTTTAATCCATTTGTACACTGCCATTTTCTTCATGGCATTATCTCCATAAACTTGGACTCACATATCCCTGATTTCACTTCCACTTTTGCCAAGTTTAACAAGAAATTTAATATTTGTTGCTCTAATTCAAGCTCATACATTCTTGAGGCAGCACACAGAAACACGCAAGAACAATAACAAACGCCACTCAACAAAACACCGCCACATGTCGGCACAAACACCGCTGTGAGACACTGATATCCCAAGGTTATGAAACCTTACCGAGCTGTTTGTACAGCGCTGCCAATGTAAGGGCACGTGGTAAGTTCACGAACTTAATTGTCAGATCTCATACAGTGATGCAGTAAAAGTGATCATTTTTCTTTAATGAATCTTCACGTTCATCCCCCAATGATTGTCAAAGAACATACCCATATTGCCATAATGTAAATCCCATGAAGATAAAGCGAATGAAGTTAGGAAATACTAAAGGTGATGGTGACTTACTTCATCCAGGTGATAAACTCATGGGAAAACTTCAAGCCCTCTCTCTCTATCAGTCTCATATCTATCATCTATCTATCTATCTATCTATCTATCTATCTATCTATCTATCTATCTATCTATCTATCATCATCTTTCATCTTAGAATTAAAATGTAGAATGTTTGTCATGGGGACATATATTAACACACATTGATTTGGATTGAAAAATAAAAACTTAGGTGGGTTTTGGTTTGGGGATGGAGAATAAATCTACTCTGGATGATTCATTTTACAGTGATGACTGCCTTTAATGGGGCTAAATTGCAGATGTTATTCATAAGTTGAATGCTTTAAGTCTACAGCTTTTAAACGTTTGACAATAATACAAATAAAGCACATGATAATATAAAAATAATTTATAAAAAAGTTTTGGCAGATGTGTATTGAAATGAACAATATTTCAATGTATGTAACTCTAAGCATATCAAATTAGAAAGTGCTTCTAAGAAAAAGAATAATAAGGATAATTAATAATCATTTGATGAGTCTTGGTAAAGCATTTTAGGTGGCTTCTCAGAAACAGAGAAAGTTAATGACTACAAAAACTGAATAACAGATATTTGTAAGTCAGATGTTTTCCAATTCTTGGCTTTCAGTGATATCAGAGGAGGACCTAATCGAGTTGTCACCTGATAGATTATTAAAAATAATTCTTGATGATAGAGCAGTATGTTATTTTTGGCATAGAACTTGGAAAGAGTTCAGAGAGTTAAATCATATTGCTATAATAAAACTCCTTCCAAACTTATTTATGTGAACAAAGTTCCCCAGCATTACTTCTATAAAAATGAAAAGTGAGAATCGAATGGCGACTGCTCCCCATCTAATTCTAATACCCAGCAATATCATGCATGGGTCCATAAAGTAATTAAAATTAAAAGCCCATCTACTTCATTAATAGATAATTTTCTAAAAAAAAAAAATTGTAATTAAACTCTTTTTGAGAAGATAGAGTCACATACAGTTGTGAGAAATACACAGATGTCCTGTGTCCCTGTACCCAATGGTGACATCTTACAATGTTAGACAGGACAGTATCGTATCCAGGGCATGGACAATGATACAGTGAAGATATAGAATGTTTTCATCACCGCGTGGATCCTTCATGTCGTCCTTCAATAATCACACTTACTCCCTTCCATCTTGCTCTTCCTTAACCACCAGTACCCTCCATTTCCATAATGTTGTCCTTTCAAGAATGTTATATAATAGAATCTTATATAATATGACCCTTTGGGATAGGCTTTTTTCATTCATCAATATTCTCTGGACATTCGTTCATGTTGTTGTATGTATTAATAGTTCATTTTTTGTTATCACTGAGTGACATGCCATGGATAGATGTGCCAGTTTCTTTCACCATTCACACAATGGAAGACATCTGGGTTGTTTCCAGTTGGGGGCTAGTACAAATAGAGTCTCTATAAACATTCCCATGCAGCTTTTTGTGTGAACATAGTTTTCATTTCTCTGGGTGAAATATCCGGGAGTGCAATTGCTGGGTCATGTAGGTAGTAGTTGCATATTTAATTTTTTTAAAAAACTGCCAAAATGTCTTCCAAAGCGGTTGTACCATTTTACACTCCTTCCAGCACTGTATGAGGGATCCAGCATTTGGTGGTGTCATTTATTTTTACACATTATTTTGTTATGCACTTTTAATTTTAGGATAGGTTTAGATAGAAAAGTTGCAAAGATAACACAGAGAGGTCCACAAAAGCAGTTGAGAAATGACTGAGAAATGGAGTCCCTCACTCAGTTTCCCCGGTGGTTCACATCTTCCGTTTGTGTGGTACCTTTGGAGGAACCAACAGTGACACATTACTTTTAACTAAACTCCACGGTTTGTCCAGATGTCACTGGTTTGTCCCCAGTGTCCTTTTTCTGTTTGAGGATCCCATCCAGGTACCATGTTACTTTTACTTGTCATGTCTCCTTAGCCTTTTCTGGTCTATTACAGTTTCTCAGACTTTTCTTGTTTTTGATGACCTTAAGGATTTTGAGGTGTGCTGGCCAGGTATTTTGTAGAATATCCTTCAATTTGGGTTTGTTTTGTTCTTCTCATGGTTAGACTGGGGTGATGGAATTTGGGGAGGCTTACCACAAAGGTGAAGTGCCATTCCCGTCACATCAAATCCAAGGTCCCTGCAGTCAGCAGGACGGATGATGTTAACGCTGGTCACCCAGGTGAGGGAGTGTTGGCCAGGTTTCTGCTCTGTCAGGTGACTCTTCATCTCCCCTCCTCCCCACCCTCCTCCACATTTTACTCTTCAGTAGGAATTATCAAGGGCAGACCTCCCTCAAGGGGTTAGGTGTTAAGCTCCACCTCTCTGAGGGAGAAAAACCTACTTAAATTTTTTGGAAATCTCTCTTATGGGAGAATTAACTGTCTTGTAAAATTAATAGGCATTATTTTTTAGAGCTGTTTTAGGGTTTCAGAAAAATTGAGCAAAGTATGGAAAGTTTCCTTATATTCTCTTTCTTTCTCTTCTCCCACCCCAGCACAGTTCCCCCATTGTTAGCGTCTTATCTTAATATGGTGCGTTTGTTACAACTGATGAATAAATATCGATACATTATTACTAATTAAAGTCCATAGTTTACATTAAGATTCACTCTTCCTATTGTTCCGTGGGCTTTGATAACATGTATAATGTCATGCATCCCCCATTACAGTATCAAAACACAATGTACAAAATAGTTTCATTGCCCTAACACCATTCCTCCCCCCAAATCCCTGGCAACCGCAGATCTTATTTACTGATCCTATAGTTTTGCTTTTTCCTGAATGTCATATAGTTAGAATAATTTCACTGCTCTAACAATCCCTTGTACCCCACATATTTATCCCTGCTGCCTTCCAAATTATTGGCGACCACTGATCTTATAACTGTCTCCATACTTTTGCCATTTCCAGCATGTCATATAGTTAGAATCACAAAATGTGTAGCCTTTTCTTTCACGTAGCAATATGCTTTTAAGGTACCTCCATGCCTTTTCATGGTTAGATAACTCATTTCTTTCAGCATTGAATCCATTATATGGATATACACTGTTTATCCATTTACCCATTGAAGGACATTCATTATTTGGCAATTATGAATAAAGCTGCTCTAAATATTTGTGCACAGTTTTATATGGACATAAGTTTTCAACTCATTTGGGTAAATACCAAGGAATGCAATTGCTGGATTACATGGTAAGACTACATTTAGCTGTGTAAGAAGCTGCCAGACTGTCTTACAAATTTGCTGGACCATTTTGCATTCTCACCAGCAATAAACGGCAGTTCCTGTTGCTCTCTCTCTCCCCCCAGTCTGTGGTGTTGTAAGCATTTGGGGTTTTAAGCATTCTAATATGTATGTAGTACCTGTGTTTTGAAGTTACTGTTCCCTAACGATGTATGATGTTCAGCATCTTTCCATATGCTTATTTGCAAACTGTATATCTTCTTTGATGAGGTGTCTGTCAGATCATTTCCCACTTTTTAATTGGATTTGTTTTCTTATTATTGCATTTTAAGAGTTGTTTGTATATTTTAGATAACACTCCTTTATCAGATGTGTGTTTGGCAGAGATTTTATTTCCCAGTCTCTGACCTGTCTTTTCATTTTCTTAACAGAGTCTTCCATAGATTAAAAGCTGATTTAATTTTAATAAAGTCTAACTTACCAAATTTTTCTTTCATGGATCATGCTTTTTATGTTGTATCGAAGAGTCATGGCCAAATCCAAATGTCATGTAGATTTTCTCCATGTTATCTTCTAGAAGTTTTATAGTTTTGCATTTTATATTTAGGTTCTTGATTTGTTTCTCATTTGAAGGGTATAACATCTGTGTCCAGATTAAATTTTTTTTTGCATGTGGTTGTCCAGTTGTTATGAACACTATTTGTTGAAAATATTATCCTTTTTGTATTGAATTGCCGTTGGTCCTTAGTCAAACACCAGTTGACTCCATTTGTTTGGGTCTATTTCTGAACTCTCTATTCTAGTCCATTGATCTCCCTGTCGATACTTTTACCAATACTGCACTGTCTTGATTACTGTAGCTTTATAGTAAGTCTTATAATCAAGTAGTGTTCATTTTCTGACTTTTTGCTTTCTCTTCAATATTGTGTTGGCTATCCTGGGTGTTTTGCCTTTCCGTATAAACTTTAGAATCAGTTTGTTGATGTCCACAAAATAACTTGCTGGGGTTTTGACTGGGGTTGTGTAGAATATATAGATCACTTGGGAAGAACTTTCACATCTGAACAATACTGAGTCTTCCTATCTATGAAATAGAATATCTCTCCACTGATTTAGATCTTTGATTCCTTTCACCAGAGTTTTGTAGTTTTCCTCATATAGATCTCTGATACATTTTGCTAGATTTGTACCTAAGTATTTCATTTTTAGGGTGCTAATGTAAGCTGTGGTATGTTTTTAATTTTTAAATTCCACTTATTCATTGCTTGTAATAGGAAAGTAACCGACTTCTGTTATTAACCTTATGTCCTGTAACCTTGCTGTAATCATTTATTAGTTCCAGAACTTTTTGTTGTAGTTCTGTTGTTAATTCTTTGGGATTTTCTACATAGACAATCATGTCATCTGCAAACAAAAAATATTTCATTTCTTCTTTCTCAACATTTTATTTCTTTTCTTCTCTTATTGCATTAACTAAGACTTCCAGTATGATATTGAATTAAAGTGGTGAAAGAGGACATCTTTGCCTTACTGATTCAAGTACATTTCAACTATTCGGATGGGTCTGTAATATCTCATGATTTTACTTGCATTTCCCTAATGACAACTGATATTAAATGTATTTTCATGTACTTATTTTCTATCTGTATGTTCTCTTTGGTGAAATATCTTTTACCCATTTTTTCATAGGGTTGTTTGCTTTATTACTGTTAAGTTTTGAGGGTTCTTTATACATTCTAGAAACTAGTACTTTGTAGGTTTGCAAATATTTTATCCCTGTCTGTAGTTTGACTTTTTATCCTCTTAACAGGGTATTTTGCAGAGCAAAGGTCTAATTTATCAATTTTTCCTTCTATAGATTACACTGTTGGTGTCAAGTCTAAGAACTCTTTGCCTAGTCCTAGATCCTGATGACTTTCTCATTTTCCCCCCAAAAAATTTAGTTTTACAATTTACATTTAAGTCTGTGATCCATCTTTAGTTAATTTTTTTTATCAGGTATGAGACATAAGTTTAGCTTTTTTATTTTAATGCCTATTTCTATGCAATTACTCCAGCACTATTTATTGAAAAGGCTATCTTTCCTCCATTGTATTGCTTTTTGCAGCTTTGTCAAAAAGAAGTTGGACACATTTGTTTTGTCCTATTTCCATGTTCTCTGTTCTGTTCCATTTCCATGTTCTCTGTTCTGTTCCATTCATCTCTATGTATATTCTTCTACCAAAAACACACAGACTTGATTACTGTATCTATAAAATAAGTCTTGAAATCAGGTTTTTCTTGATTTTTCCCAAGTTCTTTTCCTTTTCTTTTTTTAATTATTCTGGCTGTTTTTGTTCCTTTGCCTTTCTACATAAGTTTTAGAATAATCTTAAGACTATTTACCAAAAGTCTTGCTGGGGTTTTGATAAGAAATGTGTTTTACATGTATATCAATTTGAGGAGAATTGATATATTTACTATGTTGTCTTCTAGTACATAAACACAGCATGTCTTTCCATTTAGATCTTATTGATTTCTTTCATCAGCATTTTATAATTTTAGGTGTACAGGGCCTGTACATGTTTTGTTAGACTTATATGTATTTCAGTTTTTCGAGCAATTGTAATATGCCATTATATTTTTTTTATTTTGGTGTCCACTTATTTATTGCCAGTATATGGGAATACAGTTGATTGATTTTTGTGTTTACCTCATGTTCTGTGACTTTGCCAAAGCCATTTATTAGTCCTAGAAGTCTTTTGTAGATTTCTTGGGATTTTCTTCATAGACAATCATGTCATATGCAAATAGAAATGGTTTTATTTCTTTTTTCTGATCTATATGCTTTTTATTTCGTTTTCTTGCTTCATTATCCTGGTGAGAACTTCCAGCACTATGTTGCATTAGAGCAGTGACAGCAGGCATTATTGTCTCGGGCCGAGTCTTAGGGGGGAAAGCATTTAGTCTGTCACTTTTAAGTGTAATCTTAGCTATAGGTTTCTTGTAGGTATTCATCAGGTTAAGGAATTTCTTCTCTATTTCTGTTTTTTTTGTGTGTTTTTTTCCTCTGGAAGTTTTTATCATGGATGGATGTTAGATGAATTTTATCAAATATTTTTTCTGCATTGTTTGATATGATCATATAATTTTTCTTCTTTAGCTTGTTAGTATGGTTGATTATATTGATGGATTTTAAAATATCGAACCAGTCTTGCATCTCTGGAATAAATCCCACTTGGTCGTGATATATAATTCTTCTTATATATTGTTGAATTCTGTTTGCCTATATTTCGTTAAGAATTTTTATCTGTATTTATGAGATTTATTGTTCTGTTATTTTCTTTCTTTCTTTCTTTTTTCTGTCTTTGTCTAGTTTTGGTATCATGATAATACTAGCTTCATAAAATGAATTGGAATGTGCTTCCTCCTTTTCTGTTTTCTGGAAGAGATTATGTAGAATTAAGTGTTAATTCTTCTTTAAATGTTTGATAAAATTCCTCAGTGAAACTATGTGGGTCTGGAGATTTTTTTAGGGGGAGAGTTATAAAATTCTGAATTCAATTTTTTAGATTGCTATAGGGTTATTCAGATTACCTCTTTCATATTGGGTGAGTTGTAATTTTTTGTAAATTTGTGTTTTTTGAGGAGTTGGTCCATTTCATCTAAGTTGTCAAGTTTATGAGAGTAGAGTTGCTTGCAGAATTTCTTTATTAGCATTTTGATGTCTTCGGATTCTCTAGTGACATCCCGTTTCATTCCCCATATTGGTCATTTGTGTCTTTTCTTTTTTTCTTTGTCAGTCTTTCTGGAGGTTTGTCAATTATATTGATCTTTCCAAAGGACCAGCACTTTATTTCACATATTTTCTCTATTATTTTCTGTTTTCAAATTTCATTGATTTCTGTTCTTACCTTTATTATTTCCTTCCTTATGCTTGCCCTTGGGTTCATTTGCTCTTCATTTTCTAGGCTCTTGAGATGGGAAATTTGGTTATGAATATGAGACTTTCTTCCTTTTTAAAGTAAGCATTTAGTGCTACATTTTTTTTCTCTCAGCACTGCTTAGCTGTGTCTCAAAACTCTTGATATGTTGTATTTTCATTTTCTTTCAGCTCAATACATTTTTTGGATTTCCCTTGAGACTTTCTCTCTTTCCATGGATTATGTACTTGTAGAAGTGTTTTGATATTGTCCTGCTAGCCTTCTGTTATTGGTTTTCAGTTTGATTCCACTGTGGTTGGAGAACACACTCTATGTTATTTCAATTCTTTTTAATTTGTCAAGGTTTGTTATATGAACCCAGGACATTGTCTATATTGGTACTTTGTATGTTTAAACTTTTCTTATCAAAACATATAATATTTTATATTGTGTTGATCAATTGTGCACTAATAATTGCTATTATAACATAATACAGAATTATAACTTTGATAATTAGAACTGTTACAGGAACTTTGAAAAATTATGTTTCTGAATATATTTTTGTTGAAGAAAATTAAAACAGGTGAAATAAAGTAGAAAGATAATTTCAAAGAGAAAAGGAAACACTATGAATTCCCAACCGTAAGGAAGAATTTGTTCATAACTTTTAAAATGGATGATGTGTAGGAAATAATCATGGTAACTGTTTTCCGTTGGATACGTGTAAAAGTGTGATTTAAAAATTTTATTTTAGAATGCCAATGTTTATAATACTCTGGAAATTACATCCATTTTTAACTACATATTTAAACTTTTGATGTAAACTTTTGGAAAGGTGACTTACAAATGAAAGAGAATATGTAGTTGTAAAAATTGTGTGTGTGGGAGGGGTCGAGTAAGCAGGCACCCTCTGAAGACCACCGTTCTGGAACACAGCACTGAATTCAGTGAGGAGGTATGGGTTAAGATGCAATAAGTATGTGATTAGGATGGTGTACCTCATGGGGTATTCATTCATTCATTCATTCATTCAACTAGCCATGTTTCCTAAGGACCATTGATTATTATGTGTTTCTTCTTCTGTTAAGTGCTTGGAAGATAGAGGTGACTGATTCGAGGTAGGTCCCAGCCCTCAAGTAGAGCATCACTTTCCAAGAAACAACCAGCAACACCACCATTCATGCAGTGTCTGGGTCTTTCCCTGACCTCTAGCCTTCATTGCTGAGATGGGACAATGGACGAGGGTGTGCAGGTGTATCGTGTTTTAAACCTAGACTACGGAACTACATAGCCCCACCCTGTACTTCTCTAGTTACTCTCAGCCACAGCACATCATCTGTACTAAGTAGTTCACACAGTGAGAGGTATAGCAGGGCACAAACTATAAGGACTTAAACAGATCACAAGCACACTGCTTAGTCAGAGAAGTTTGGTGTGAGCTGGTTTACCACCAATGAAATCTGGTTTCTCAGGTTGCCCCACTCAACCACTCCTATTGAGGAAGAAAAACAGCACGTTGCTGCGGAGAAGGGCTTGATGAGAAGCAGGTGACTAGGTCTTTGCCCCAACTGTAACCCTGTGTCACCTTAAATAAGTGACCTCTCCTTTCTGAGCCCGAGTGTCTTCATCTGCAAAAGGAAGGTTGTTGGACTAGATGATTTTTAAGGGCCCTTCAATCTGAAGAATGATTCTAAGTCTCTCCGACTGGGTTCCATGTATAACCTGCAAGTCCCAAGCACTCTTCTCATGATTGGCTCGAGTTCCTCACTCTGAGGTAAGTCCTTTGCACAGAGTCTTTTTACTTCACTTCCTTCTTAGTCCAAGTTCTGCCAACTTATCGTCTCCTCCTGCTTACTGTCTCTGAGAGCATCAGCACTTCATGTGCTCTCTCCCCTTCGGCTGCATCCTCAAGCTGCCTCCTTCAGCACAGAGGATGTACGCCTGACTCTTTCTTGACTTGGTTCACACTTCCTGTCTCTGGGATGCCACACTGCTGCCAGAGGCAGCCAGGCATTCTCTACTTCCTGGGTCATTAGCTCATGCATGTGGAGCACACCCACAGGCTCCGCATTCAAGGGAAAAGGTAGGCGAGCTGGTCCACCACACCTTCAGAGTGACAGCTTCTCTCCTCTGCAAAGGAGGCCTTGGGACCCCAAAGGCCGCAGCCCTCTTGAAGCAAAAACAAACAAACAAACAAAAACACCTGTGGTTTTCCCATGTAACTGAGATTAGTCTTCAAACCTGACACTCAAGAGAACGTAGCAGATAGTCCAGATCATCTAAAACAAAGTGGAATTTAAATACTCTATCTTTCATCTGTATAAGCAAGCCATCAAAATATCTGGGAACCACATAAACACATTCATGTTTGTCAGCATTGAAACCGGGACTACCAGGTACTATGTGCCCCCTGAGGTGAGGCGGGAGACAGGACACTGCACCATCTATGTACGTGATGGTCTCGCTAAGACGTGAACCTCACCACACCTTTACGTCTATCCCTTTATGGGAAACACAGGACATGGAAGAATAAGTTAAAGCACCAGCGAGCAATGGGAGAAATGCAGACTGTGAAACATTCTGCAGGACGGTGGACAGTATCTTTAACAATCAATGACACGAAAAAAAGAGAATAAAATTCTAAATTAAGAGACCTAGGAGACAAACCCAAATGCAGTATGTGGATCTTGTGTGGATGCTTATTTAAACAAGCCAAATTGGGGGGCCGGGGAGGGGAGGGCATTTTTTGAGACGTGCGGAGAAATTAGAGTTGAACTGGTGATATTAGGTGATATTAAGAAATTTTTATCTGTGTTAGGTATTTGGTTTTGTGATTCTGTAGGAAGGCCCTCCTTCCACTCTTCTTCCCCCTTTCAGAGCTACATATGGAAGTATTTAGGGGCAAAATGACACAATGTTAGGAATTTTCTTTAAAGTGCTAGAGGAAAAAAAGAAACAGAAGAAATGGCCAGATGAAGTTAAGTATGGCAAAATGTGGGTAATTGTTGAACCTGGGGGATGGGAGTTCACTTCCTATTCTGTGACTTTTCTGCAGGATTAAAATGTTTCGATACAAAAAAACTTAAAAAAAAAAATCTGGGAAATGCCAGTGTTGTGGTGTCAAAATGATATGTGACCCTTTGCAAAGCCCATAATTACATCTCGAAGTTTAGGGTTATGCTGAAGAAAATGAGCTGTGGAGTCAGACAGAACAAGGCCGCAATCCTTGCTTTGCCACTTACTAGCCGGGCGATCTTAGATAACTCCCTTACTACTCTGCACCTCGTTTCCTGATGCGGTTGCAGTGAAAGTAAATGAAATAATACACACATAAAGTGCTCAGCGAAACAGATAGTTAGTGAACAGTTTAAATAGACATTACTACCCTCGTTAATCTTAAACTCAAAAGCATCAGAGAAACCCTTTGTCAGGCCATGTGTCCTAGGCCAGGTTCAGAGAAGTAAGAATGAGGACAAATGTGAAACAAGCAGCCCACACTGTCAGGGTGCACCAGGCTCTGAACTTCTCAAGGATAAAGCTATGACTCTGTGTAGCAGCCTCGTTAACCTCAAGTGCCCTGCCAGGTAGGGAGGGGGTCCAAGCATCAAGTGGAGAAGTGAACCAATTAAGAGCTCTGGGGGTGGGGGGCAGGGGGGCCCAGGAAGAGGACTCAGGTTTGCCTCCCAGTTTCTGCACCCACTAGGAACCTTAGTTGCTAGGAAGAATCTAAATATATAGTGTGTTGTTGTTGAAATGTTTCCTTCTGACAGCCCGCTGAGCATTTTCTCTCATGGAGCTCATATTCCCCAAACTGGAAAGTGAAATCGTTTACAGACTCCCAAGGGAAGCTAGAGCCCCGGATTCATTTTTCCCTAGAGAAAGCATGTTTGCTGGAAATTAGAGAAGGTAATTGGAGAGGCCTAGGGAAGAAAGGGACCTGCAGGGGTCATTTAGTCCATCCTCTAGCCTCCAGGCAGGAGTGAAACTAACCCATTCCAGATGGCAATTGTCCCTGTCCGCTGTAGACCACCAGGAGAGACCCTCGAAGCTTGACTCAGCAGCTCATTCCAGAGGAGGGCTGAGTGCACAGCCTTTTGGTCCGATCTCCACCCTGTCACTGATTCACAGTGGGTCTTGAATGAGTCATTCGTCTTGGACCCCAGTTTTCTGATCTATAAAATGAGGGAGGTAGGTACTGCCTTGCTGCTCTGAGATTAAATCCCAACACAAAATGGAAGAAAGCTTTCTGCCCAGGAAGGGGCCAGTATTTAAAAGGCCTGACAGCATTCCATTGCCAGCTCTTTAAAGAGGTTTAAAAAATCTTTTAGAGCTTATCGAAATAATAGCTTATCCTCACTGTTCCTTCTTTCCTTATAGAATACAGTGGGAGGTGACAATAGTCCCTTAGAGAAAAAGATTCCCACTGGTCCCACAAAAATAATGTATTGGTATCATTTGCCCAGAACAAATGGAATCCTCTAGCAGTGATGAAATTCCCAGAGGCACTGTATTCAGGGCAACAACCACCTTAAACAGGAACCTGGCAGCAACACCCGGGTTATGTTGTATCTACAGAGCTGAGGAAGTCAACTGAACCAAGAGCTGATGCCTAGAAACGGAGGCCCAGAGAGGTTAAAAAAGACAGCAGTTAAGGGCTGGAAGGACACTAGAACCAGAGTTGCTTTAGTTTCCTGAATCCCTGCTCTGTACTGGAGACTGTAGTGGCGGGAGGTGAAAAAGATGGCCCAGCCCTCCTGCAGCTTAGAGGCTAATGGGGAGACAGGCCTCCAACAGCCAGTAAGTGTTGCAAAGGAGAGCACAGGAGGCTGAGAGCATGTGACAAGGCAGCGTGGCCCACCAGCCCCCCCAGGCCCTCGTCCCAGGGAAGCTGGATATGAAAGCAAATGAGTGTGACAAGTACAATCGGTGCCTTGCCCTTGGCCGGAGGCCCCAGTCACACAACTCTGGTATCTTTGAAATTCTTTGTCTAGTGAAGTGAAATTCACGTACTACAAATGTAACCATTTAAAAGTGAACAACGATTCAGTGACATTTAGTACATTCACAAGGTTGTGCAACCACTGTTTCTATCAAGTTCCAAAATATTTTCATCACTCCCAAATGAAACCTCCTACCATTTAGCAGTTACTCCCCATTCCTCCCTGGCCCCGGCCCCTGGCAACCACCAATCTGCTTTTTGTTTCTATGGAATTGTGAATTCTGGATATTCCATACCCATGGAATCATATAATTTGAGACCTTTTGTGTCTGGCTTCCTTCACTTAGAATAGTGATTTTGAGGTTCATGCACATTGTAGTATGTATCGATACTTCATTCTTTTTTACGGCTGAGTAATAACTGCTATTTCTATAAAGGTTAACAAATGGATGTTCTAGAAAGAGCACTGGACTCAATAAGGAGAAACCTGGCTCTACCAATTATAAGTTAATTATTCTGAACCTCAGTTTTCTCATCTATTAAAAGTTAAATGGTAATAAAACCAACCCAAATCACCTTGCAGAGTGACTGGGAGATACAAGGTGACATAATTATAAATAATAATACATTTTCCAAATATACTATTTAAAACTACTAATAGTTACTATTAATCAATGTCTCATATATCCTGTCTCCTCAATTACATTTTAAGTTCCTTGGAGCTCGACTATGTCATACCCATTTCTATCTTTACAACACTAAGAATTATGCCTATCACTTATCAGCTGCTCAATAAATGTCTGTTGGGTGGATAACCTGTGAAGGAAGCTGCTTTCTTTTGAGTCACTTAATCCATTTCATTGAATGAATGAATGGTGGAGGGAAAGCATCACCCTCTGGCCTGGAATTACAAGACTTTGCCGTCCCTCTCTCCACCTGTGCATCACTCGTCCTAGCCTGTCCTAATTGCCAAAGGGGATGACTACTGAAAATAGTGATGGTACCAAAGAAACACAGACTTGCAGTCTGGAAATAATGTCCGAGGCAAAGAAAAGTAGGGGTTCTGAGACCATCTACTCCTGCACAGAGCCTACCCCAAATGTCCAGGCTCCAGAGATGAGGATATATGGACGAGGACTCCAGATACAAGTTCAGATGTCTCACTTAAAAGTAACCCACCTCGCCGGGCTTCCTTGGGGTTGGCTAGGAATGAGAAGGGATGTAGAGGAGCAGCCCTTGTCATCTAAAAACCCCTTGTCCCCACTCTTGAGTTAGGAGTTACACCAGAAGGAGAAAGTCATTCCAACACAAAAATACTCATCAATGAGCTGATCTCTTTTAAAAGTAGTTCACCTTCAAATATTCCTTTTGAATACAAGTGTATCTGCACAAAATAAAATTGCAAACCTTGCAAAAGATACTGAATCTGATCAGGTTGACTCAAGCGATATTTGACAACGACCCAAGTCACCGGTAGAACCACCGACTGGACAGGACCTGGCTGAGTTAGCCGGTGAAAAGACACTGAGGGCGGGACCTGCAAAGAGAACCCACAAAGAGAGTGGTGGGCTTCCAAACAGGAACATTGTAGTACCAAAGGATTAAGGAAGAGCCCTTGAGTTAAGTGATGAAGGGACTCTATATTACTGCACTTTGAAAGGCCAAAATTGCTTGAAAGATGTCTTATGATGCCATCATAAAAGCAAAATTGTGCAAGAAAAACGATGTCCAAGCAAATCAGTTTTTGATTAATTATTTATTCTAAGATTTTGCATACAGCAGCAACTATAAACCACATCTTATTTTCTTCAGTGCATATTTGCATAATCTGTAGTATAATTTTTCATGGTTTTTACTATTCACTGTAAAATCCCAGGATCTATTTTTAGTGGCCCTTTTCCTATTGTAATTATGCTTTGTGATGAGAAGCCCCTGCATTTTATTTAGAGAGCGGGACTGTGATATGCCCGAGTTCACTGTCATTTATGTCAGGGTAAGGAAACCTGGATTCTACCCCAGTGCCACTTGCATTTTACTGTGACTTTGGCAAAGCTGCTTAACATGTTGGTGTCCCAGTTTCCAAGTCTGCAAAAATCTGGATAACAATCCCTGCCTTCTTCCTATCCCACAGGGGTCCTGGTGGGACAATATGATGACCCTTATGAGAAAGTAACGGGTGGTTTTCAGGGACAGGACGACGCCACGACCTCATCTCCAATTCCCTGTGCTATAGGAATGGAAAAGCCCAAACAATAAATAGATGAGTACACATGGTTTCTGTGGGTTTGGGTATCATTATAATACACGAACTGTAAGATTTCTTTCCACACTGAAATTCTATGACAAACGTCTTCACAGAAATTCATTTTCCTAATTACAATTTACTCAGGGTAAGTTTATAATTCCGTTTCCTGAGCGCACTCCCACTGATCTAGTGGGGAAGAAGCCCGGGAGCCTGGTGGACTGGGGCTGTTTGAACGATTTACATGCTGACTTCCAAGGGTTCACAGGAAATGTGCCATTACCCTAGCATTCACTTTGCCCCATGACATGCTGTGAGGTCAGAGATGCTGGACTTTTCTCCCGATTTGGCAGATAAGGAAATCGAGGCAGTCACAGACCCTGGAACCAGCGAAACCATTCCCTCACTCGAGGCTTCGGTCTGTCGTCTCTCTATCCCTAATCTTTCACCCTCTAGCTCCACTTCCTCTTTTGCAAAAATTCAGGAAAAGAAACTGAAACCAGCCAGAGCCTGACTACTGACCCACTGTCCTGGGAAGCCGTAGGGGCAAGGGGGCATGGGGGGCAGAGGCGAGAGGTTACCCAGGGCCTTGGGCAGCTTCTCCAGAGCTCTGAGCTGAACTCCACCCCAACCGGGTGGTGCCAAGCCCTTTCCTCTTAATTGTTGTAGCTTTACGAGCTTGGGGAGAAAAATGTCATCCAGCTGGTCTGGATTTCTCAGCACTTGAGGGATCCGGAGAGTGTTTTGTAAGCTCTCTTGGATAACCATTCTGCACTGAGGCCCTTTCCCTTAATTGAAGGAAGGTGGCATTTTACCAGCTGTCCCAGCCCAGAGGTAGAAGGGACTGCCTGGAGGAAGTGGACAAGGGGGCAGAGAGAAGGCCCAGCTCTGTTACAGAGCAGGGATGAGGCTCTTTACAATTCCCTCTGCCGGCTGGGAATTCTCCTTATCGCAAAGTTACAGACCAAAGAAATCATTCTTATCCTCGCATCACCTATTCAGCAGAAGGACCACCTCAGATTTGGGAAACTGAGGCATAACAATGGGAGTCACTGAAGGTGTGGCAAGCTTTTAGGAGCACTGTGAGACAAGCACTGACCGGAGGTAGACTGACTGCTCTGGGGGTTGTTTCCCACAAAGCTTCCATTGGGTTCACATGTTGGTTTTGGGTGATGTCAGGGAAATTTTGAAATTATCATGAAAACTAACTTGGCTCATCTTTGAAGTAGGGATAATAATGCCTCCTTCTTGGAATGTTGGGAATATTAAAAAGCATATATACAAAATACCCAACATGTTGTCAAATGGTCGTTTACTGAATTATGATAATATGTATCAACAAACAAATGTTCCAAGGCTATGATGGTGAAACCCGGTGCCGGGCACCATGGAGGATGCTGAAAGGGCCGACGCTGCAGTGGAGCCGTAAGGAGAAGGGGTGGCAGGTATGCAAAGACTTGACTGACACTATACAAGCAGGGGACCTTAACAAACCGAATGAACCAGCTCAGGTGGGAGCCATATACTCAATGAGTATTCCAAATTTAAAGAGGAGAGTTCACCATGAAATGGGCAAATCAAGGAGGGCTTTTTGGAAGAAGCAGAAATAGACTATCTTGTCCTGTTTGCCTCGGAAAACTAAAGTTGGTTATTTAGTGATCCAGCTAAGCATGCATCATGTGGAACTCTTTTGGAAACTGGTTGTTTACCTTCCACACGTGGACAGCTCTTTGGGGTGGGAAAGGGCAGGATAGATGGGGCCTGGGCTGGAATCCTGGGGGTCTGGCTGGGTGAGCTCATTCCACCATGGCTAGGAGGAGGTTGAACAAACCAAGCCTGCTGCCACTGGCACTGGTGACAGGGACCAGAAGTTAAGGATTTTTACCAAGTTCTCGGGTGTTTGGGTCACTGTTACCCAGAAGTCTCCAAAGCATGCTTATTTCAAGATATGTCCTTCCCTGGAAACACTTGTGAGCAAGGTTTGGGCTTCTGTCCATTTGGAGGGACAGAGAGGCATGGGGACACGGAACCAAGAAGGAAACCAAAGCAGTGGTCCTGGGGAGAGATGCTTTCCAGAAAGCAAATCCTCACAGAAGGCAGGTAGTTTTACAGCATGGTGTCTTCAAACACATGAGTGTGTGTGAGAGAGAGAGACGGGCAGAAAGGGGAAAAGCAAGCAGGAATACCAAGCTCAGAGCTCAGCGTTGGAGAGTTTGTTTTCCATACGGCCCCTTTATCTGGTGTCAAATATATCTCCTGGGAAAAGAAAACATTTCTCAGGAACATTTTCTCCTCCTTCATGTGATTTACGGAAACTGCCCTACCAGAGAGTTACCATGGGGCATCCTGGGGGGCCCACAGGGAGTGTAGGGGACTCAGGGCTGTGGGGGCACAGGCGGGGAGAGGAGGGAAACACCCTCCCAGATTGAGGAGCACCCAGGAGCTCGAATGCCAGTGTCACATGCGAGAAGGGCCTACTCACGAGGGACCCCCACCCTTCTAAAGAAGTCCTCCCAGATAAAGGGCTTTGCTAGGGGTTTGCCAGGGGTTCCAGCCCCACTCCCCCTTCCCCAGCGTGGTTACCTCTCAACTTCCACAGCTATAAAATGGCAATGATTGGAACCTGCTGTCTTCCTCACCTGGCATCAAATGAGACTGAAGAGACAAATGTGTGTTTATTATATTAGAAAAGATATACGGATAGAAGGTGTTATTAGATAGAGAGTATAAACGAAGGAACTGGAGGTTTGGAGTCAGAAGTCCTAGTGCCCCAGCCCTACCAGAGAGTTACCATGGGCCAGTTGTTTTAAATCTGAGGCTTATCTTCTATTCCTCTCATCTCACTGGGGTGTGAAGAGGAGTAAATGGGGTCATGACCATGACCGGTGCTTTGGATGGTAAACTGCGATATAAAGTATATAGGTTAATATTATTAGAAATTATGTTTAGGGCTGAACCATCTCAGAGGACAAATGGAAACTTGAGAAAAAGCACCAATATTTTCTGCCCTTTAATTCAGCCACTTGAATCCCTGGACTTTCCTGGTGACCTGGCAACTTGAGAATATTCTTGATTTGAATGAAATAATTTGACCATGGATATGGACACTTACTTTCGATTTTGTGAATATTTGAAAATGTCTAATTATACCAAAAAAGGCTTAAGTTAATTTGTGGCATTTTTTTGTTGGCAGAGGCTGTAATTCTCTACCAATATCCATTTTCTCCTTCTTCCTTGCTAACAGTTCTGTCTGAGTTGTGGGTATGGCGATGTGCTCAGGCAAAACAAATGCCATTTCCCATCCCCACTGAAATTAGGGGAACCATGTGACTAATTGCGGGCCAATGAGATATGAGTACTTGGTGAGGTTTATTAAGGGCCGTTCCTACACAACAGGGACTAACTGAGCTGGCATATGCCTTTTACTTCTTCTCTTCTCTTTCTTAATGTCTGGAATGTAGAAGTGGTGCCTGGAGTTCCAATAGCCATTTTGTGACCAAGAGGCTATCTTGAAGATAGAAGCAATATATTAAGGATCGTGAAGCAGATGGCAAAGGAGCCTGGTATATTAATGACATTATTGACCTACTATTCTGGCTGTAGACTGTCTACCTCTGGACCTCTTTTATGTAAGGAAAAAATAAACCTATTTATTTAAGCTGCTTTTTTCCCCCACAATTTCTGTTATAACTGAATGCAATTCCTAACTGGATACAATCTTATCCTATACTATTATCTTAATATGGTAGGTCCACATGATTATTCTCTTAGGAGCTAAATACACTTCACCAATAATGTCTCTCTTATTTCTCAAAGATAGTTCTGAGAATGTAAGATTTACAGATAGGTAAGCTGAGCCCTAAGGAATAGTATTAGCTGATGAAAGTCATGAGAAAGAACATGTTTTAATTTCTGGGTCAGCTGTGTCTTCCCCAACCATTTTGGAAATCTTCCTAGAACTATTTTTTTGATGGAGGAAGGCTACAGGCATTACAGTTACCATTTTGTAGTCTGAAACAGTAAATTAGAGAGGCTAAATTTCTAGCATAAAATCTTGTCACTTTTACAATAAGGAACACGCCCACAGACAGGCCTGCTGCTCTGAAGATTCTCCAAATGTCTACCCTTCTCATGAAGCAGCAGAAAGAGGAAGAGTGCAGAGGGAGGCAGCAGAAAAGTGAGAAGGAAGCCACAGGGCCCCAGAGGAGTCCGTCTGCCAAGCACACACCCTTCCATACACCCTGATTAAAGCCACACCCCACATTATGCTAACAGTGCACACATCCTTTATCCCTCAAAGTTATGTGAGACTGAGGCCGTATTTAACACAATGCCAAACACTTGAATAAAAAGGGAAAAACCTAGACCTCTGCACGCCCAGAGCAGGTCAAAATATCTCTTCAGAAATACCAGGAAGACTGGTGACTTTTCTATCTCCAAATAGATGTCTTTACATACCTGGAGTTTGGCACTGTATCCTTAGAGTTTCAGTCCACATGGGGACATTGGACTGTACAAGGCATCGTTTATGTAACATGACTCACGGTGATACTAATCTCTGAACAAACCTACTAAATAAATTGATAGAATTGAGCACTGTGGTGATACCATGGAAATAAGCCCTATCTATGCAAATAAAAGGAATTAATAAGTCATATAACTCTCGGTTAATTTTCAAACCTCCAGGTGTGAAGCAAGAGTACTCTTTTGACTATCCAAACAAACATTGTACATTGTACATGAACATACAAATATTTGTTGTCTTTGTTCTGTTCCCTTTCTTCTTTGAATCCTTACTGTCCCGATATTCTGATACTGCACAAGTTAGCCCTGAATTAAATTTTGTCTTATATCGAGTCCTAGTTCATATGGGTTAATTGTGTCCCCTCAACTTAACTGTAAACTTCCTAAATGTAAGAGAGCCTATGAAACATCAATCAGGTTACTTAAAAGTGGAAAGTCTTGACTTCTACCTCCAGAAAGACGGAGGAGATGTACTTTTCTCTATTTCTCCCACTAAGTACAGTGAAAAGCCTTGGACAGGATATAGAAAACAAACATAAGAAGACTCTGAAAGGTGCAGAGAAGAAGGCAGACCCGTTAGGAACCGTGGACCCAAAGACCAGCACAGTGGTGAGCTCCCTGGGTTGTGTTATTGTTGTTGTTGTTAGCCTCAGGGATTCCACACTTGGAACTGAAAAAGCCGGCAACCTAGAAACACCAAGGGCCAGACAAAGCTCAGTAAAACCTACCCTTTCTAGCCAAAGGACCAAGAAAGGGGCAGTCGAATAATACAGAAAACGCTAGCCAAAGCCACAGAAAAACTGTGGCCCCATCCCCATCCCAGCCAGGAAAAGCCATATAGGGAGCCTAGACTTCCATTCTTACCAGGCTGTAAAAAAGCATGAAGAATGAAACACGGGACATCACTACAGATCTTACAAATGTCAAAAGGATAATAAAGGAAAACTACTAACAACTCTACACAAGTAAATTGGAAAATTTAGATGAAATAAACAACTTCTTTTAAAATACAAACCACTACAACTCACTCACTATGAAATTCAAAATTTGAATAGCCCTCTAACTTTAATATAATTGAATTTATCATTTTAAAACTCCCAAAAAGAAATCTTCAGAGCCAGATGGTTTCACTGGAGAATTCTACAAAACATTTAAAGAAGAACTAACACTAATTCTATATAATCTCTTCTAAAAAATAAAAGAGGAAAGAAACACTTCCCAATCCATTTCATAAAGCCAGTATTACTCTGATCAGAAAACCAGAAACATACACACATAGAAAAACAAAACCACTACAGATAAATATCCCAACACATAATCCTTAACAAAATATTAGCAAAAACTATTTAACAATATATAAAAGGAAATGTACATATACAATGACAAAGTGGGGTTTATTCTAGGGATGCAATGCTGGCTTAATATTTGAAAATCAATCAATCCATCATATAAACAGGCAAAAGAAAAAAATCACATGATCATATCAACCAATGCAGAAAAGCATTTGACAAAAGTCAACATACATTCATGTTAAAAACTCCTAGAAAGAAAGAGAATTAAATTTCCTCAGTTTGATAAAAAGCATCTTTAAAAACCTACAGCTAATGTTATAATTAATGATGAAAGACTAAATGCTTTCCCCCTAAGATCAGGAAAAAGGCAAGGACGTTCATGCTCAGCACAGGTTTTCAGTGTAGCGCTAGAAGGTCGAGCCAGTTAAAGGGGGCAAAAAAAAATAAGGGGGGGGGGAATAAAGGGCATATGGATTATAAAAAGATAAAACTGCTTCTATTTGCAGATGACATGATTGTCTGCCTACAGACAGAACCAAAGTAATCTACAAAAAAATTGTAACCTAAGAAGTGAGTTCAGCAAAGTTGCAGGATACAAGATAAATACATGGAAATCAATTATAGTATTTTTATATAATAGCAAGGAACATGTGGACACCAAAACTACAATACCATTTACACTCAAAAATTAAATACTTAGGTTGAAGGAGGGTGGAGGATGAGGGTAAAAGGGATCAGATATATGGTGATGGAAGGAGAACTGACTCTGGGTGGTGAACACAGAATTTGATATATAGATGATGTATTACAGAATTGTACACTTGAAACCTTTACTAACAATTGTCACTCCAATAAACTTTAATTAAAAAAAATACTTATGCGTAAGTCTAACAAGACATATACAAAATTCTATGCTGAAAACTATAAAATGCTGAGGAAAGAAATCAAAGAATGGAGAGACATATTCCTGGTATGTGTGTGAATGAGAAGATTCCACACAGTAAAGGGGTCAGTTCTTCACAAATTGACATACAGATTTAACAGAATTCCAGCAAGATTTTTGATGGATATACGCAATATTATTCTAAAACTTAAATGGAAAGACAGAGGAACTAGAATAGCTAAAACAATTTTGAAACAAGAATAAAGTGGGAGTAATCAGTCTATCCAATTTTAAGACTTATTATACAGCTAGAGTACTCAAAAACTATGTGTTATTGGCAGAAAGATAAACACAGAGATCAATGGAATAGAATGGAGAACCAAGTAACAGACCCACAAAAGTATGTCCAACTTCTTTTTGAAAAAGTTGCAAAAGAAATTCAATTAAAGGAAAGACAGTCCCTTCCACAAACGGTGCTGAAGCAACTAAATATTCATAGATATAAAAACAAACCTCAACTTAAGCCTCACCCCTTATACAAAAATTTAACTCAAAATGGATCATAGGTTTAAATGTAAGTCTTTTACAAATCGTTTAGATAAAAACAAAGAAGTGTCTTTCACAATCCGGAACTAGGCAGAGTTCTTAGACTTGATACCAAAAGTATGATTCACAAAATGGAAAACTGATAAATTAGACTTCATCAAAATAAAAATCTTTTGCTCTGTAAAATACCTTGTGAAGAGGATGGAAAGACAAGCTACAGATTGCAAGGAAACATTTGCAAGTTTTATATCTGAAAATAGACTAGTATCTAGAATGTATAAAAACAACCTTTCTCAACTGTAAAAAACTCAACTGTAAAAAAAAGTCCAGTTAGAAAATGGGCAAAAGATATAAAGAGACATTTCACAGAAGAGGATTACAGATAGTAGTTAAGCACAAGCAAAGATATTCAATACCACTAACCATTAGGCAAATGTAAATTGAAATTATAAGATACCATTACATACCTATCAGAATGGCTAAATTTAAAAAATAGGACTGAAAAATCCTAAATAATTTATGTAGATGCCTCCTTCTCAAAGAGGTGGAGCTTAACTCCCGGCCTGTGGGTATGCACTATGCTAAGGACTTGCTTTCAAAGAGTAAAATGTGGAGGAGGGTGGGGAGGAGGGGAGATGAAGAGTCACCTGACAGAGCAGAAACCTGGCCAACACTCCCTCACCTGGGTGACCAGCGTTAACATCATCCGTCCTGCTGACTGCAGGGACCTTGGATTTGATGTGACGGGAATGGCACTTCACCTTTGTGGTAAGCCTCCCCAAATTCCATCACCCCAGTCTAACCATGAGAAGCACAAAACAAACCCAAATTGAAGGATATTCTACAAAATACCTGGCCAGCACACCTCAAAATCCTTAAGGTCATCAAAAACAAGAAAAGTCTGAGAAACTGTAATAGACCAGAAAAGGCTAAGGAGACATGACAAGTAAAAGTAACATGGTACCTGGATGGGATCCTCAAACAGAAAAAGGACACTGGGGACAAACCAGTGAAATCTGGACAAACCGTGGAGTTTAGTTAAAAGTAATGTGTCACTGTTGGTTCCTCCAAAGGTACCACACAAACGGAAGATGTGAACCACCGGGGAAACTGAGTGAGGGACTCCATTTCTCAGTCATTTCTCAACTGCTTTTGTAGACCTCTCTGTGTTATCTTTGCAACTTTCCTTTCTAAACCTATCCTAAAATTAAAAGTGCATAACAAAATAATGTGTAAAAATAAATGACACCACCAAATGCTGGATCCCTCATACAGTGCTGGAGGGTGTGTAAAATGGTACAACCGCTTTGGAAGACATTTTGGCAGTTTTTTAAAAAAAATTAAATATGCAACTACTACCTACATGACCCAGCAATTGCACTCCCGGATATTTCTCCCAGAGAAATGAAAACTATGTTCACACAAAAACCTGCATGGGAATGTTTATAGAGACTCTATTTGTACTAGCCCCCAACTGGAAACAACACAGATGTCCTCCATTGTGTGAATGGTGAAAGAAACTGGCACATCCATCCATGGCATGTCACTTGGTGATAACAAGGAATGAACTGCAGTGTCTGTAACAACCCCTGGAACAACTGCAGAGATTATGTTTAGTAGGAAAAACAGCCAATCCCAAAGGGGTACATACTGTATGATTCCATTTATAATAACATTTTTTATTAGTTTCAGGTGTATAGAACCTGAATGCAATAGTTAGTATAATAACATTTTTGAAATGATAAAATTATAGAAATGGAAAAGAGATTAGTGGTTGCCAGGGATTAACAACAGGTGGTTGAGGAAGGAAAATGGGTGTGGCTATAAAAGGGCAACGTGAAAAATCCTTATGGTATTCGCAACGTCCTGTATCTTTACGGTATTATTGTCAATATCCTGGTTGTGATATTGTAAATTCTCAGTTAATATCACCCTTAGGTTTTGCGACTTTAAGTGAAATGATGTATATCGAAACCAGTTTTACCATAGGCTAATTGATATAAACAGGAGTTAAGTGCCTGTGGCATCTCATCAATGTTATATCAAAACGACATTGAACTAAATGACATTATTCAAATACCTGCTGTATTATGATGTTGAAAGATATTACCGCTAAGAGTAACTGGGTAAAAGGTACATAGGATCTGTCTGTATTGTTTCTTACAACTATATGTGAACGGACAATTATCTCAAAATAAAAAGTTTAACTTCAAAAAAAGTGAGAAGTCCCAAACCAAGGCACTTTCAAAATCAGGCCACAGATTACACAGAAGCTCTCTTAGTGTCAACAGAAATCTGAGTATCTATAGCTGCTCAAGCCCTCTCCCTGCAAACATGGAAACAAAACATTAGATCTGGGAAACATTCACAGGAGCAAAAACTGACGGCAATAGAAAGGAATAGGATGGAAAACAGGGTATGAAAGTAATAAGGTGGTGACACTGAGAAATACTTGTCCTTGGCCTCTCTGAAGCAGTAGCTCTGGGAGACTGGTCACTTAGGCTGGGAGCTGCCATTGCTAAAAACAATTTTGAAATCCTGTCCAAACACATGTTGGAATCCACAGTGCGTAAAAAGCTACATTTTCCATGTCTTCTGCCACCTAAAGTGGATCCCATTTTTTTTTTTTTAAACCAGTAAAGTAGTAAAAACGATGGGCAGCGTTATGGTATATTGTGATGAGCACAGGCTGGGGACAGTAAGAACCAGGTTTAAATGCACTTTCTGTCAGTTGGTGCCTGTGTGGCCTTAGGAATGTCACTTCATCTTTATCAACGTCAGTTTCATAATCTGTAGAATAGAGCTAAGTATGCCCATCTCCCAGGATTTGTGTACGATTAAAGGTGATGATGGATGTGAAACATCTAGTCCTGTGCCTAGCCAGAGTCAAATCTCTTATTTAAAGAGCTTTTAAATTGTTGAAGGGTACAAGTTGATTTTCATATTAGACTCCTAAATGAGATCTGAAGGCCATCCAATGAAGAGTTAAAAATTGTGCTGAGTTTCATCAATCAACCTCTTCGGAATAGGTTAATAGTCTTTTAAATTGTGTGGAGAACAAGTCACATTATGTTTAAGAAGTTCTGACATGTTTGTTATAAAACCAATTTTATTTCCTTAGAGTCATCATTTATAAAAGATGTAGTTGGTATTTTTCTCCCTCATCAGACCCAAAGGAAATCATGAGTATTTATAAGATGACACTCATGACTTATGAAAAAAAAAATCTAAACTGTTGGCTCAATAGATTTTCTTTAAAAAACACACGATGAATTTCTGACATTTTTCCCATAAAAAAATAGTTTAAATATGTGTTCTTTTCAAAAAAGCTTTGTCTTAAAGATAGCACAAATTGAAAATTGAAAAGAATAATGACTGCAATTGACTGAAATACATTGAATATGTAAGAACCTATGTGTTCAGAGAACATATTTTCAGTACATTTATAAGACAAAGGGCTTATATCTAGAATATACACAACTCAGTAATAAGAAGACAAACAGTCCAATAAAACATGATCACAACTTTTGACCACAGACTTCACAAAAGATGTATGAATAGCCAATAAGCCTATAAAAGGATGATCAAAACTTCATTTGTCATCAGGAAGAGCAAATTAAAACCCTAACGAGATAACATTTTATACACCGTAGACTGACAAAATCAAGTGTTGACAAAGATATGGAACAAGTGGAACTGCCGTACGTTGCTGGCAGGAATGCAAGAAGAGTACAACCACTTTGAAAGACAGTTTGGCAGTTTCTTATAAATGTTCACCTACCATACAGTTCAGGTATTCTGCTCCTAATATTTATCCAAGAGAACTGAAAGCATTTTTCCACAAAGAGACTCATCTGCAAATGTTCATAGCAGCTCTATTTTTAATAGCCCAAAACTGAACATACCCAAAACGTCCATCAACAGGTGAATAAAATGGACTACTACTGAGTAATAAAAAAGAAACAAACTATTGATACATGTAACGACATGGATGAGTCGCAAAAACATTATGCTGTGTGAAAGAAACCGGAAACAAAGAATATAATATATTCCTTTATATTGAAGTCTAGAACAGGCAAAACTAATTAATATTGAAAGAAAGGTCTGTGGTTATCTGATGGTATGGCTGACTGCAAAGAAGCATGAGAAAACTTTGGGGGGGAATAGAAATATTCCGTATCTTAATTGTAGTGGTGGTTACATAGTAGGTTACACATTTGTCAAAATGGGTGAAGTACAGTTTATGTAAATTATGTTTCAATAAAGTTGATTTTCAAAACCTAAGTTCGTAATGATTCTTCAAAACAAAGCAACAAACAACTCTTATTGGATGCCTTTGGAAATTACTAGGGCACCATTTCATTATTCCAAGACATTGATAAAGTATTAAGCATTTATGCTACTTTTCCCAGGATATCCAACTAGTTGAGATAAAGTTCTATTTTATAGAAGAATGCCAGTTAACATATGTAGAAAGAGTGGCATTTTGTAATGTCTAATGAACTAATGTGCTATCAATGGATCATGGAAACTATTAAGTAAAAGGCTGATGGGAAATATCATAAACGATCAACTCACATCACTAAGAACGGGACAACCAGATATGATGTGCCTTCTAAGGTGGTGCAGTATGAGCTTGGATCTACTTAGGATCCCAGCTCTACAGATTTACAGCAAATAGAAAGAAAGAGGAAAACTTTTCATAGCAGCACAAGAAAAGAATCAGAAAAATGCAAAGTAATAGAAATTTTAAAAGACAGGTAATCTAACTTTTTTATTTAAGATATATACAAAGTGTTTCGGGAAGAAATTATATGATGTCTGGAATTTGTTTTAAAATTCTCTAGTAAAATAATAAATGAACAAACAAACAATAACTGTTACAAATAACTTAAAATTAGGTGATGGGTACATGGGGGGATGCTCTATATTATTCTCTTTACTTTTAGATACATTCCAGTATTTCCATAAGAAAAAGTTTTCTTTAAAAGCATGGCTTTCAGAGAAAAACTTCAGTTATATGGGAAATCAATTGTTTGATGATGCCAAACTAAATAGTTTTCCCTAGGTTGTTTCTTTTTTCAGTCTGTTTTATTTTAGTCAAGATAATATGTGTGCACAGTTTAAAAAGTCAGACAGTAGTGTAGAACCATAATTATCCCGCTGTTTCTTGATTTTTCACTTTTGAAGATTGCTTATTGATCCTCAAATGTCAATGTCTGTGAGTCTTAATCTTGGGCCAGTTAATTTCCCAAGAGAGGGATCCTCCTCTCTGATTCTCTGCTGGAGTGGGGGAAAAGGTGGGAAAGAAGCAGTTGCCTGGTTGCTGGGGTGAGGAAAGGATTCTCACATAATCTGTTAACAAGCCCTGGTCTATAGGCCCACCTTCAGAGACTCTTGGTGCCGCCAGCTCCCGGGTTTTGCTGGACACGTTTTCGGTTAGTCCCTCTACCACAGCCATCTGTGGATTTCTCTGCACTGCTAAGTCAGTTCCCATTCACCCATCAACTTTCCATTGATCACAATCATCATTTTTTTCATTTGACAAATAATTTATCAAACACCTGCAATGTGATAAATACTATTCTAGGTGCTTGGGATATATCAGTGGGAAAAAAAAAACAACAGGCAGCTGACATAATACATAAGGGTGTTATGTGTGATGTTAGGGCAGGAAAAGGTAATCAATGGTGGGAGGAGAATGACGGGTTGTAATTTTGAACAGGCTGCATTAAAAAGGTGACATTTGAACAAAGACCTGAAGGAGGAAGGCAGTTAGCCATATGAATATACCTAAGGACAACCCCATTTAGTTGATGACTTTGTCTGTGTGGACCCCTCTTTTTGTCCTTGCAGGGTGTAGCTTTTGATTCAGTTCTATCATGTTAGTGGGGTTCAGGAAGAGAATGAATATAAATGTTGATGTGCTCAAGCCAACACATTAAATGAGAAATGCCTCCTACCAACCCCGCCCTTCATCTCCTAGTATGTTTCCTGTCTTTCCCAAATTGCCTAGCACCAAAAGAAGTCAATAATTAATATTTATTGTTACATTAAATGAATAAATCATTATAAATAAATGATTTATAAATCAGTGATACTTTCATAAAACTCTATTTTGCCGTGAAATCTTCAGCCTCCTACTCCATTCCTCTTCTGCACGCTCCTGAAGTGCCTCCCCACGTTATACTGTGAGCAATGAAATGATTGTGTGTCTCAAAGCAGACAAGGTCTTCAGTCGTGGTGGGAAACTGCTCTTCATGAAGGTTACCTACCCTGAGTAGTATCTTGAAGATACAACTAGTGCTTCTCATAGACTGAAATACAGTTGTGCTAGGCGAATTTTTGGGGGTGACGGAATTGTTCTGTATGATATTGGGGTGGTGGTTACCTGACAGTGTGCATTTGTCAAAACCCCTAGACCTGTATACCACAAAGAGTACACTTTGCTGTATACACATTTTTTAAAAATCAAGATTTTCAGTTTTTGGTCTAGCATGAAAGAAGCTTGGAAGTCACTGTTCTGTCCTAACAAGACTAAAAAGCTAAAAAAGCTGAAAAATCAACGACTCATCTTATATCTGTAAGAGAAATGAGGTCACAGGGCAAACTGCTACACCCAAAATTGGAAAGAAAGACAAGCAAATACAGAGCATCATAACTTATTTACCAGAACAGAAATCCACGAGTAGAAACCTCTGTGAAAACCAGTACCCAGGTGGGAAACCTGAACAGTAACTGATAAATTACTGGGGTTTCATGTGGACAAGTCTGAGAGATAAAAACTCCAGGGGATCGCAGTCATTAGAGGTTCCCACATTTTCGTGAGTCTTACCTTTTGGAGCTCTACCAGATTCTCACAGTGAAAGTAGGAGAAAAATCCCCTTGTGCTTCCAGAGGGGAGAAGGTAGAAGGAACCATTTTGAGCTCTACTAGAGCATTCTGTTCTTAATAAGGTCTGCCCTCAGGTGAAACCATTTAACCAGAGCCTGCTGGCGTTTTATCAGAGCCTGAGGTTGGGGGAGAGAAATACCCACCTCCAGACCACTTTAGCCATCCTGTCCCATTTAAAGGTCGTGGTGGTGGTGATGGTGGTGGGGAACCTGAGAAACTTGTAAAGTTCACAATCCAGAGGGAAAGGCTCACTAAAAGACTGAGTCTTAATATTGGGACCCCCTGCCCCCACACCTTACTGCATTACTAAAGGCCTATTTACTGCATTTCCTTTCACCTAGTATGTCATGCCAGGTTATCAAGAAAAAAAAAAAGATTACTAAGAGGCAAAAAATACAGTTTGAAGAGAAAAAGCAAGCATGACAATCAGACTCCAATATGGCAGGGATATTGGAATTATCGTACAGAGAATTAAAACAAATATGATTAATATGCTAAAGGTTTTAACGGATAAAAAAAGACATCATGCAAGAACAGATGGGCAATGTAAGCGGAAAGATGGAAATTCTAAGAAAGAACCAAAAATAAATGCTAGAGGTAAAAAAACACCATAACAGAAATGAAGAATGTCTTTGATGGGCTTATTAGTAGACTGTACATGGCTGATGAAATAACCTCCGGGATTCAGGCTATCTCAATATAAATCAAACTGAAAAGCAAAGAATAAAAAGACTGAAAAAATAAAACCAGAGCAGACTATCTGAGAACTATGGGACAACTGCAAAAGGTGTAAATTATGTGTAATGGGAATACCAAGGAGAAGAAAGTGAAACAGAAGAAATACTTGAAACAGTAATGACTAAGAATTTTCCCCAAGTTAATGTCAGATATCAGACAATAGATCCAAGAAACTCAAAGAACACTAATAAATGCCAAGCAGGGTAAATGTCAAAATAGCTAAAACTAGGCATAACATATGCAAACTGTAGAAAATCACAGATAAAGACAAAAACCTGAAAGAAGTCAGAGGGAAAAAAATACTCTACTTAGAGGAGCAAGAAAAATTATATCTAACTTCTCCTCAGAAACCTTGCAAACAAGAAGACAGTGGAGTTAAATATTTAAAGTGTTGAGAGAAAAAATCACCAACCTAGATTTCTGTACCCTGCAAAATTATTGTTCAAAAGTGAGGGGAAAATAAAGACTTCCTCAAAGAAACAAAAATTGAGGAGATTTGGTGTCAGTAGACCTACCTTGCAAGAAATGTTAGAAGTTCTTCAGAAGGAAGGAAAATGATATGGTTAGAAACTAAAATCTACATAAAGGAAGAGCATCAGAGCAGGAATACTGCAAGTAAAATAAAAACTTATTTTTCTTATTCTCAATTCTAAATTTATCTAAAATTTAAAAGATAAAAGTTTGTCAAAAATAATAGCAAAATAGCAACAATGTATTTAATTATGTATGCTTATGACTATCTATGCTATCAATGCTTATGTACAAGTAAAATGAATATCAAATATACAAGGAATAAGAGAATAATTAGTATTATTTATGTTATTATAAGGTACTTGCACTGACTGTAAAGTGATATAGTATTATTTGAAAGTAGGCTGGGATTAGTTGTAATATATTGTGAATATTAGGGCAACTATTTTTAAAAGTTTAAAAAGTAGTATAATACATGCTAAAAATGAAGGGAAAATAGAATTATGGAAAATGCTCAATTTAAACCAGGAAAAGCATGAAAAGCATGAAAAACATGGGAAAAAAAATAGGAACAAAGAACAAGTGGAACAAATAGAAAACAATAACAAATATGGTAGATATTAATTCATCCATATCAATATTCATGTTAAATGTGAATGGGCTAAATTCACCAATTAGAAGATAGAGATTGTCAGAATGGATCAAAAAATGAATATATATTGTCTGCAAGAAACCCATTTTAAATATAAAAAGATATATTGATTAAAAGTAAATGAATGAAAATATACCCTGTTAACACTAATCAAAAGAAAGTAGGAGTACTATATTAATATCAGACAAAGAAAACTTCAGAGCAAGGAAAGGTATCAGGGATAAAGAGGGGCATTACATAATGATAAAGGAAGACATTTCTCCAAGAAGACATAACAACTTTTAACATGTATGTGCCTAATAAAAGAGCATCGAAATGCATGAAGCAAAAACTGATAGACTGCAAGAAGAAATATGAATTCACTATCAGAGTTGTAGACTTCAACAACTAATTGTCAGAAATGGATAGATCCAGAAGACAGAAAATCTGCAAGGGTGTAGCTGAATTCAAGACACCATCAAACTGGATATAATGGACATCTATAGACTACTTCATCCAACAAAAACTGAGTACACATTCTTCTCAAGCTCACCAAAATAGACCATTCTTGGCTATAAACACAACTGAACAAATTTAAGAGAATAGAAATCATACAATGTCTGCTTTCAGACCACAATGGAATTGAACTAGAAACTGATAACAGATAGGTGGAAAATCCCTAAATACACGTAAACAATACAGTTCTAAATAACACATGGGTCAAAGAAAAATCTCAAGGAAAGGTTAAAAATACTTTGAACTAAATGAAAATGAAAACACAACTTATCAAAATTTGTGGGATGCAAAGAAAAAGTGCTTTGAGGAAAATTTATAGAATTAAATGCACATATTAAAAAAGAAGAAAAATCTAAAATTAATAATCTAAGCTTCCATCTTAGGAAACCAGAAAAAGAAGAGCAAATTAAATCTAAAGTGAGCACAAGAAAAGAAATAACAGAAATTAGAGATGATATCAAGGAAACTGTAAACAAGGAATCAATAGAGAAAAAAAAAGCCGATTCTTTGAAAGACTGACAAAATTGATAAGCCTCTAGCCTAGCTAAATAAGAAAAATAGAGAGGACTCAAATGACTAATACCAGAAATGAAAGAGGAGAAATCAGTACAGATCCCACGGAATTAAAAGCATAAAAAAAGAATATTATGAAAAATTCTGTGCCCATAAATTTGATAATCTAGATAAAATGCACCAATTCCTTGAAAGACATAACTTGCAAAAACTCACACCAAGAAGAAAACAACAAGCTGAATAGGTTAATGTTTACTAAAGAAACTGAGTCAATAATTAATAATCTTTTAAAATTGAAAGTATTAGTCCCAGGTGGATTCACCAGTGAATTGTATTAAACACTTAAAGAAGAAATTATACCAATTCTGTATCATATCTTTCAGAAGATAGAAGTAGAGAAAATACTTTCTGCCTCATTCTATTAAGACAGCATTACCCTAATATCAAATCCAGACAAAGATATTACAAGAAAAGAAAGCTAGAGACCAATAACTCTTATAAACACAAATGTAAATGTCCTCAATAAAATATCAGCAAACAAAATCCAATAACGTATACAATTATACACTTTGACCAAGTGGAATTTATCCCAGGTATGCAAGGCTGGGTCAACATCAGATAACCAGTAATGAAATCCATCACATCAACAGGCTAAAGAAGAATATTCACATGATCATATCAATAGATACAGAAAACACATTTGTCAGAATATGACACTTATTGATGATAATAAAAAACTCTGTAAACTAGAAATAGAGAGGCACTTCCTTAACTTGATAAAGGATACCTAAAAAAGAAAAAAAAAAAACAAACAAACACCTATAGCTAACATCATACTTAATGAGAGAAACTTGAAGCCTTCCTACAAAGATCAAGAAAAAGGTAAGATGTCTTCTCCCATCAGTGCCTTTCAACATCATACTAGAAGTCATAGCTAAAGCAATAAAACAAGAAAAGTAAATAAAATGTATACAGACTGGGGAGGAAATCTTTGTTAGCAGATAATATGATCCTTTATGTAGAAAATGTAGCAAAGACTCTACAAAAAAAAATCCTGGAACCAATAGGTGATTATAGCAAGGTTCCAGGTTAATATACAAAAGTCAATTGTTTTCCTACATAGCAGCAATGAACAAGTGGAATTTGAAATTAAAAACGATATACCACTTACATTGTATGCCCAAATAAATTAAATATTTAGGTGTAAATCTAACAAAATATATTCAAGATGTATATGAGGAAAACTACAAAACTCTGATGAAAGAAATCAAAGAACTAAATAAATGGAGAGATAGTCCATGTTCATGGATACGAAGATTCAATATTGCCAAAATATCAATTGTTTCCAGCTCGATAGATTCAGTGCTAATTCAATAAAAATCTCAGCAAATTATTTTGTGATTATCAACAAACTGAGTCTAAAATTTATATGCAGAGGCAAAAGACCCAAAATATCCAACACAATATGGAAAGAGAAGAACAAAGTTGGAGGACAGACACTATCCAACTTCAAGTCTTATTGTTAAGCTACAGTAATCAAGAAAGCAGGATACTGGCAAAAGAGTAGACAAATAGATGAATGGAACAAAATAGATAGCACACAAATAGACCCACACAAATACAGTCAACCGATCTTTGACAAAGGTTAAAGGCAATACAACAGAGAAAAGACAGTCTTTTCAACAAATGGTGCTGAACAACTGGACATCTAAATGCTAAAAAAGGAATCTAAGGACAAACCTTATACTTTTCACAAAAATTAACTCAACAAAGGGACAGCAGAATGGCTCAGTTGGTTAGAGCGCAAGCTCCCAACAACAAAGTTGCTGGTTCAATTCCTGCATGGGATGGTGGGCTGCGCCCCCTGCAACTAAGATTGAAAATGGTGACCCGACTTGGAGCTGAGCTGCACCCTCCACAACAGATTGAAGGACAACGACTTGGAGCTGATGGGCCCTGGAGAAACACACTGTTCTCCAATATTCCCCAATAAAATTTATTAAAAAAAAATAATACTTCAACATGAATCACAGAGCTAAATGTAAAATGCAAAACTATAAAACTCCCAGAAGATAATATAGGAGAGAACCTAGAGTACCGTGGATCTGGTAATTGCCTTTTAGATACAACACCACAAGAATGATCCACAAAAGAAATAGTTGATAAGCTAGACTTCATTAAAATAAAGTTTCTGTTCTCTGAGATACACTGTCAGGAGAATAAAAAGACAAGCCACAGACTGGGAGAAAATATTTGCAAAAGACACAGCCAATAAAGGACTATTTAAAATATACAAAGAACGCTTAGAACTCAACAATAACAAACAACCCAATTAAAAAATGCACCAAAGAAAAACTTCAAGAGACACTTCACCAAAGAGGGACTCAGATGACAAATAAGCACATGAAAAGATGTTCCATGTCATATGTCATCAGAATAATCCAAATTTGAACAACTATGAGATACCACTACATATCTATTAGAATGTGGCTGTGAACGTCAACTGTAACTGAAAAAAAAACATAATTGAAAAAAAATAAAATAAAATAGACAAAGCAAGAGAGAGACAGAGACAGAGACAGGAGCTGATAACTTTAGGAAATGGTGTTTTAACTAGAGACAGAGAAAAGGAAAGAAAAGATGGGGACATGTTAAAAGGGTACATGTGCTAAACTGAAAGATCTCCCAATGGCCAAAGCTGGACCGAATTGAGGAAATAAACAAAAAAATAAATAGATTCTAACACAAAGAATAAAACAAATATCCATGAGTCCACACGGATTTTATTGGGTTGAATTGTGTCCCCTCAAAATTCATGTCCACTGGAATCTCTCAATGTGAATATTTGGAAATAGGATCTTTGCAGATGTACTTTGTTAAGAGACTTGAGATGAAATCATCCTGGATTTAGAGTGGGCCCAAATCTAATATCCTTTTAAGAAGAGGAAAGGACAAAGAGACACACCCACAGAGAGAAGAAAATGGTGATATGAAGATGGAGGCAGAGACTGAAGTGATGTGTTTACAAGCCAAGGAACACTAAGCATTGCCAGCAACCACCAGCAGCTGGGAGAGAGACATTGGATGGTTCTCCCTCAGAGCCGTCAGATGCATCCAAACCCTGTCAACACCTTGATTTCAAACTTCTGCCCTCCTGAATTGTGAAAGTACATATTTCTATTCTTCAAGACATCCAGTTTGTGGTAATTTATTATTTGGCCTTACGAAATTGATATATTAATATAAGTCATTGAATAAATAAAGGGAAGAGAAGGGACAAACCTCCCCTATAGAAGAATTTCAAATATGTGTAGATAACTGGTAAGCCTCTCTCCAGGAAGTGGTGCTTAAATAGTTTCCCCGTGAGCGTGGGCTGGATTTAGTGACTTTCTTCCAAACAATAGAATATAGAAAGAGAAAAATAATAACTGTACAGAAAAATAGTAACTCTATAGGAAGACACCCCCTTAATCTAGTGGTCAAGGTTAATATCTCCGGTAATTAGTCATGTTGATATGTATCATCTGATATGATGCAGTGGGAAGGACCTTTCACTTTCACGGTATTTTTTTCCCAAGCCCTAAGTCTGATCATGAGAAAATATCAGGCAAACCCAAATTGACCATTACCCTTTAAAACTGTCAAAGTCATTAAAAAAACAAAAAACAAAACAAGAAAATACTAAGAAACTGACACAGATCAAAGGAGACTAAAGAGACATGCCGATTGGATGCCATGTGGTATCCTGGATTGGATCACACAACAGAAAAAGGACAATTGTGGGGAACTGGTGACATTGAATACATTGTGAAGTTTAATTAATAGTATTGTAACAATGTCAATGTCTTAGTTTTGTGAAATGTACTATTAAGTAAGTACATTAAGTAAGACGCTAACATTAGAGGAAGCTGGGTGGCAGATATACAGGAACTCTCTTTACTATCTTTGCAACATTTTGGTAAATCTAAAATTATTCCAAAATAAAAGGGGTTAAAAAAATACAAATGTGAGTAAGAGATCTAGAAGCCAGTCAGCACTTTCTCTACCTCTACTTTCCACCTGTGGTTTTACTTCCTTTCTCTGAGATGGAAGAGAATCTTGACTCAATTTGTTTGCCTCCTCTCCCTCCCCCAACCTCTTTCCCAAACTAATAAATAAATTTTAAAAATAAGAAAGTAAGTCAACAAAATGATTGAACGAACATGAAGAAACAAACAGATAACTTACAGTAGAACGAGGGCATCCAGCAGTTTGGTGGAAACAATTAGAAAGTGTAAATATTTGGCCCTCACAGCTTGCCCACCACAGTGGCGACATCCACACCAGCACAGTGTTTTAAAATGTAAGTTCAATATTTATTCTGGCTTCCTGGTCCATCATCCACCAGGGCTCCTTGCAGAGCTCGCTTTCCAATGGAGCCAAGGTTTCCTCTATTGGCCTTCTGACTTCCCACTCCACATGTGTTAGAGGTAAACAATCCACTGGCTTCCACTCCATCTGATTGGCACTCAAGGAAGAAAAGCACGGTCTCAGGACAGAGAGCACATCTAATTCACTCCGGGATGTCACAGGAGGTTGTTGTGCAGATCAGATGCACTAGATAAGGTGTGTGATTACCCTTTGTGAACCAGAAAACACTACAGAATTGTAAAGTGCTATTGTTGTTGCTGTTATTCATCCTGTGCCTTGGTTCTCTCTAGATTGTAATGCTCTCCATGCCACTCACCCAGCATGCTTCCAGCTGACCTTCACGGGCATCTAACACACAGAACGTTGGCCTGATTTGATTTCTCAGCCCCTGGAACCCTTGACTCTGTGGCTTGAGCCACTGATACTTACGACTCTGAGCTTGGCCCTGTATTTATCCACTCATCAAAAACAATTAATCCAACTACATGGCAGTTCTGTGCGAGGTGTAGGAACACAGAGATAAGTAAGACACAATCCCTAACCTGGAAGAGGACATATTACTCTTGGCTTCTCATTCGCCTTAGTTCTAACCCATTTGGATATCTTAGTCTCTTCTCCAGCTTCAGGCTTGGCTCTCTCTCCCTGGATTGGTCCATCCACAGTGGTGACCTGATTCTTCAGTTTGGCTTTGGAATCCCTACTGCATGGGTCCTCCCCAGCGTGGCCGCAGTGTAGGGGAGAAAAGATAGTTCTAGTACCCATTCCCCCTGATAATTCTTAGCTTTGGAGATTCCAGAGTCTGGCAGTGCTGGCTCTCCACCTGCCTGCTTGCTGCCTTTCTCCCTCACCTGTTGGTACATTCTGTCCACCTGTTGAGACCTTCTATTCTCTTAGGTACTTTCACCAACTTCCTGCCCGAACCCCAGTGAACTTTTACATGCATCCCTGAGCACTAATTTGCTCTTCAGATGGAACCTCAAAGCAGCAGTGCTGGGACGTTGTCTCCATCCCATCTTGCTCCCACTAAGGGATGGGAATCTTCGTCCATGGCTTCTGAAAGAATCCAGCTGAAAATGGCTTGACAACATGTCACATTGGCAAGAGGAAGGCCCTGACCCAATTGGGAAAAGCAACAGTGCTTAGCACCTTTAGGATTTTCATCTTTTCCAAGAACTGTGACAAGAGACACATTCTTGCTCAAGTCTGAACCAGTTCTCTGTGTCTTACTGAGCAATCAGAGCCGAGCACTTGAAGCCAACATGTCTCATTGTTGGCTGTAACATTTGTATCTCTTTTAAAATTTTCCTCCCTTTTTTAAAAAGTGGGGTAACGTAACTGAGAATGGTTCGGCTGTCCTGGGGGTCAGCAGAGGTTGGGGACATTAGCTGGCAACAGAGTTATATGGAACACGGCTTTTCCTCCGGTGTGCAACAACTCAACCCCCTCAGCTCTCAGGGCTGGTCACCTCTGTAAGGTAGCAGATAGCAGGCAGCTCCATTTGGTGTGTGAATAGCATCATTTTTCTTATGTGTTCCATGATGCAGGGATGGTTGGGAGGCTGTCTTACAGGATCAGAAACCACCTGCTGCCTTCCTCATTGCTCTGGCTGAGATACTGCCTTAGAATTCTGGGGTATGGCGAGTAGGGGTCGGGGAGGGAAGGGCGACCTAGCCCAGCTGGAGAGAGGTCCAGGAGCCACACATAGCAGAGACTGTCCCTCATTTAATGCTCCCAGAGATGCTGATGCTAAGGGAATGCAGAACCAAGTGGACCATAAGACCGAGGAGTCTAGATCTATCTCATCACCAAACCATGGGAGCTGGGGTGGATGGTGAGGCTGAGTGTCTGACCCAGATGTGAAGAGCCATGAAGTGAGAGCAGCGGGGCGCTGCTGAGAGGACAGGGGAATGGAGTCTGAAAACTGTTGCCATCCCTCTTGGACTTCACCTGGCCCGAAGGAGAACTACATCTATTTCAAGGACACTGCAAAGGACAGGGTGTGTCAGAGAACTCCATCACTGTCAAGTCTACACTACTAATGCCTGGAATTGGAAGTGTTCTTTCCCCTCCCCTCCACCTCTTCAAATCCTACTCGTCTTTTGAGGTCCAGCTCAAGACTGACCTCCCTCTGTAACTCACCCCTTTCTCTGAACTCCTCTGATCTGCACCATGCACGCTGGCATGTAGTTGCTGGTGCATTGCCTCATAAGCGTTCCCACGCTGCCTTAACCTTGTTTCTGTCCTGGTAACAAGGTTCCTTGCCTTAGGTCCTTTCATTACCCTCACTGTCTCCAACATTCTGCTGGCTTAATAAATCCTCGTGAAATGAAGACAGTAATCAAGTCAGATTGACATTCTCAATGGCCTGGATGGTTCACCAAACCTGGGTGTTGCCTATCTGGCTCCATGCAAGTAAACAAATGTCTGTGAGTGGGAAGACTTCCCTGACATGTGTCAACTGGTAAAAGTCAAACTTACTACCAGGAGGACAGGCACGTCCTGGGGCTTTCTAATAGGAATAGCAAATTATGGTAGGTTAGTACTTAGTTCTCAACTTTGGGTTCCCATCGGAATCATCTGGGACTTTCAAAAGCTCCATTCTGATTCATTTGGTCCAGGATGGGGTCTGGACACCCGTGTGCTTAAAAACTCTTCATGCTCTCGTGTCCAATCCCATCTGATCCAGTTCATCCACCCAATGTCTAAACAATGTTTCCTACCCTTTTTATAAAATTTGATTTATTTATCAAGTATTTAGGCAGCTCACTATGTTCCGGGCAGAAACAAAGAGACACATGGTGCTTGCCCTCAAGAAACCCACTGTTAAGTGAGAGACACTTTTATGGAAATAAAGAAAAGTACAAGTAAACCTCGTTACCTAAATTTGGGAACTTAATTGATTCAGATACATTTTTGGATAATACCTTGCTACCTGAAAGGCGGAAACCAAATAGATTACAATAATGTGGGACTCCTTTCTAGGCAAATTTACCACCCAACCTCTTGCTATAGCGCAAGACCCAAATAGACGGGGATAGCAGACAGTTGTTAAGTGCTGTGTGGGAGAATGAGCTGACAGGGAACAGGAGGAAGTGTCCATCGAGAGAGGTAAGGGTGCTTGGCCTTGGGATCTTACAGCTCCCAGCAGTCGGGCTAGGTAAAAAAGGAAGCTTTCCAGGGTGTATGTGTGGTTATATTCCAGTGCTCCATCTCTGCTGATGTCTTCTTTCCCATTTGTGAGACTTTTGTGTCTCCAGTAGGGTTCCAAAGAAAAGGCTGCGAATCTCCCTTGTCTGATTTAGTTGAGGTGAGCAGATTGCCTGTGAATAGAGGAATGCAAGTGGGGCGTTTCTTCTGATCAGAAAAACTGGGGGTGTTTGGGAGAAGAAGGAAGTATAGAGGAAAGGGCAACAAAGGGATGGTGCTCAGCTCTGTCCGAAGACCAGAGAGAAAGCTTGAATTGAAAAGCCCACAATGAGTCCTCAGGGCTCCAGAAGCACCGTCTCCTGGAGCCATGTTCCACATTCTCAGGTTATCGCAGGCCTCCTTCCTGGAATACTTGGATGATTTCTACAGCTGCTCATCTGTACTCCATCCCCAAGTCATACCCTTGACTTTCATATACCTTCATGTATATCTGGGATTACTGATAACCTAAACTTGTCCACGCCTCACTCCCCTCATGGTCTTATGATAACCATGACGTAGGGAGGGGCTTCAGAAGTTATCTGCTTTGTATCCCACCTTCACCAATCACCAAAATTAGTCAATGGAAAGGCTAGCCCTTGTTCTGAGGGAGATCTCTAGATCTGTGGGGGAGATTCTCTAGTCTTCACAAGGGGCTGACATCTCATCCTTTCTCTTCTGATGCTGACCTTGGAGCATCTGGACCCTTACCCTTAATTCTGGACTTTCAATATGCCTGCATTTTCTGAGGCAATGAGTGACTCTGCCAATGCCTACCCTTGTCTTCTCTTTTCTCTGACCTTCCTCTTGCAATTCAAGAATGCTCTCTCTGAGTTATGTCCCTCAAAATGATTTCCCAGGCCCTTCGTCGGTGGCCCACAAAGGAGGATCGATAAGAGAGTTCAAGAAAGCCGAAAGCCAGGAGCATTCCCCAGGCTGGACTGAGGAAAGGTTGAAGCAGACCAGGCACAAACCCTTCAGCTCCTTGTCAGCAGCCTTTGATCTGCATGGCAGCTAACACAAAAGTAGAATTTGGCCCTCCAACTGTACAGGACGAGACTTGACAAGGAAATCAGTTTCTCTGACAATTTCAAAAGTCCCGACACTTTCGTCACTTGGCACTTGGCCATGGGGAATGGTGCTGTGGACACATACGCACCCCACCAGAGAAGCCATTTTCCCAGGAAGGACTGACAGTTCAAGTGCAGGCAAGTCCACGAGGAATGAAGGACAGGCTCTTCCCTGCACTCCTTTGAGGACAGGTATTGCAGGAACCCAGATTTTGATTGGACAGCTGAAGGAACTTCCTACCTGCCTGGGTTGAAAAGCACTAGAAGGGTTTGCCAGGGCATCTGAAGAAACTCTTTAAGTCTAAAGAATAAGCATATCTTCTGCTGGTCTTGTGAGCAAATGATGCTACCGCTGATCTTTGCAGGATCATCCCACATTTGCAAGGCTACATGGGATTCATATGTGCATTTTTTCAGCATGCCTACTTCTTCTTAGATAAGAAAACCAAAATGTATTATGACTGGCCTTTTACTATAATACCGTTTACCATTTGGCTTCCTGAGTGCTCTTGTCAGCTGCCTTAACCTCTCTAGGCTGCTTTGTTTGAGACCAATAACAGATAGCTAAGGTACTGGGCTTGGCGCTGGTTCGGGACCAGTGCTCAGCAGTGAGACTGCATGACATCTTGAGCATTCCTGATTAAAATGTCAACCGAAGTGCAACTGCCTTTCAGGGGTGCCAAGGAGGATTCCTGTTATAGTGAGAAGTGAATGAAATGACCTCAGCACTCCCCAGTGTCTATGACATTCTTCTATGCAAAGGGCTCTGAGGACCATTAAGTCCGAGAGAGTTCTGGAAGCCATTGTCAGGAAGTACTAATTAGTTCCCCAAAGAAGAATGAGTCTCAAATTAAGTATGTTGGGAAGATACAATGAGAAAATAAGACACGTTCCTCCCTCAGGAAGGTCCCAGCTGGGATTTGAACAGCATGCATGTGTGTACCTATTAAGACTCAAACTGAACTCAAAGTCAGTGTGGCGAGCGCCAGACAGTATGTCAGGGGCCCACGTCGTGAATGAAGAGCAAGAGTAGATGGAGGGGAAGCAGATCCCGAAAGCCATCTGACAGTGGATGTGCAGCAAGAGTGATAGAGGCCAATACAGAGTCACCCTGGGTGACCAAAATGGGGGCCAACTGTTGCAGGTCAGATTTCCCAGAAAGCAGATTCTGAAACGAAGATTAGTGTGAAGGAAATTTATTGGAAAGTGCTCTTGGCATTAATACTATGAGGTAAGAGAAGGAAGCTGAGGGACCAGAGGGTGAAGCTGGGCTGTAATGCAGAGGCAAGGCGTCAGCCAGCCCATCTATTAGAGTTGACATGGCCCTTTAGCGTTGTCCCAGACTGAGTCATGGGTCTAGTCGTTATACCCTTGCGTGCCCCGTCATTGGGACAGGCTGCCTCTGGGAAGGCGGTACGTCCAAGGATGAGGTGCTCTATCATCAGCAAAAGATTCCAGAGAGGTCTGACAGCTGAGTGCTGTGAGCCAGCTGCATTCCCAGCAGGTGACGGGATCACCCCTTCCATCCTGAAGGGAGGTCTGGGCAGTGCCACACAGCATCAACTACACCTATCAAGCGGTCACTTCAGAGCTCAGCTGGATCCGACCCTCAGGACTAAACCTGGGAAAACATAAAGTTGGCAGGATTTTCCCATGGTACCCATCCCGTTCTTTCCCCAGCATCCTTCATATGCCGTCTCCACTGAGCACACTTGAGCTTTAATATCTCAGTATGAATCCATACTGAGGGCTCAGAACTCACTACATTGCCATTTCCAACATGTCAGGGAGTATTTTAAGAGTGGTCCACGGAGATACCATGCTTAATTCAAAAGAAAGGGCCATTAGTGGTGGCTTCTATATCAGTGTTAGAAGGGGTGTTTGCCCAGGCCCAGATTGTTAAAGAGAAATCACAACCAGAATCTTCCCCCTCAAAGCTATGTAGTTTTGGGGGATTTTACTTCCCCAGAAGACATGTTCCCTGAAGTCTGAGTGGGATCCAAGGCTGGCGAAAGTTTCCCCTCCTGGGTAAGTTCCCAAGAAAGGTAATGACAGATGTTAGATGTTTGGCAGATGTGAAGACTGGGCCGCCTGAGGGTGTGCATGGCTGCTTGTGAACCCCTTTCCGCATAAGTGATCATCTCAGCAGCAGGAACCAGATCACGGCACCACGACCACCATAACCACAGCATTCGCCAAGGAAAGGCTTCCTTAACTAAAGCAACTATCTTGCCTAACCATCAGCGCAATTCGAATTTAATGAGCCCAGGCCACTTCTTTTAAGTGTTTGAATTATAGTTGATTTCAATGTTCATGTGCTGGAAAAAAGGCCATCATCCATTCTGAAAGCACGAGAAGTGATGGGGCAACGTGAATGAAAGAGATGGGGTGATTCTCTGCCAGAGAGATCACCAATGACCAGAGGAAAGGCGACCACTTCCTTTTAAGGAATGAGGAAAATCCTCATCTTCCTGGCACGGCAGCAGGGGATACATATGAGTCAATTTGTCCATTAACAAGCACTGATGCAGCACCACTTTGATCAGGCCCTATGTTAGGTCCGTGGAAGACTTTCAGGAAGAGAAACACAAAGATAAATAAGACAGTTCCGGATTTCAAGGAGCTGACGGGTTACTTCAAACTATACTTCAGATACGCACACTGAAATGACAACTAATAAGGCAAGTTGACTTTCTTGTCAACGACAATATAAAGAAAGTCCCAGTTCTGAGAAGCCATGCTATTTTGGAAGATGCAGAACCACAACAGGTGGAGAGGAAGTAGAGAGCCTTCCAACAGGAAAACAGCATAACAGAGGCAAGAAATTAACCTGGCCTGTTCTGGCATCACTGGGGGATTATAAATTGTACAGAAATGAGCCAGGCACTCTTTCGGAAATTGAAGTCATCAAACGCTCACAACAGAGTTGAGGAATTAAGTCTCAGGAAGACTAAGGTGATTCGCTCAAAGTTCCAGAGCCACAGTTTGAACCAATATCTTCTGCCCCTAAGTCTGAAGTTCTTTCTGCTAAACCACACTTCTCTTCCAATCCAACTCATCAGTTTTAGTTCGGATTGTATTTGACAGCCAAAAAGAATAGTGGCTTCAGCAAGAAAGGCTTATCAAAGAGGATCAGAAGGACAGCGTCCAGGCTGGTGTGGCACCTCCAGAAAGACAGGGGCCCAAGCCCCTGGGACTTCCCATCCCACTGTCCCTCAGTTGTAGCCTTCATTCTCCTGGTCTGAGGCAGCTGCTGGAGCTCCCACATCAGAAGCATGATCCCAGCATTACGGTAGAGGAAGGAATGCAGAAGGGAAAGCCAAATGACAGGATCTAGCTGTCTGTCACGTGGGGTGTCATGCGGGGTCTCAGCTCCCGCTCCCCACATAAGAACGCAGGATATAGTGAGGCCAAAAAGGAACACCCACAGAGCCATAGACAGGGGAGTCATACTGCTATATTCTTGCTGGCGGCTGGGCCGGAGACACAGCAAGCAGGAGTCACACGATCTGCAACCCGCCATGCTAACTGCAATCCGCTCTTGCCAGCTCAGTCACCATCTTCTTGCTAGCCCCCATTTTCTGCTAGCATAGCCACAGCAGTTATATTAGTGGCCAGTGTCTCACTGGTTACATCTGAAGGCCAACTAGCCACAGCTGATGGCCATCCAATCACAGCAGATGGCCATTTACTACCTGAGCCAGCACCTTTCCGCATGAGGCCGAGAGCCTGGAAACTGTATTCCTGGCTCTGTCCCCACACTCCACCCCTACAGGGTGTCGCCTCACAATCTATGCGACAAGCGTCTTCCGCAAGGGGCCCTGTGCAAGGAGCCTGGAGGTGAATGCAATATCCTGGACACAGCCAGGCTCTCTGGGCACAGCCAGGGTTTCTCGGGGCACCACCAGTTCTTCTGGGCACAGCCAGACTTCCTGGGCTTCTTAGGGTACCACCAGTGTCCCCGGACACAGCCAGGGCCTCTCAGGGCATTGTCACTCTCTCTGGGCACAGCCAGACTTTCTGGACTCAGCCAGGGCTCTCAGGGCACTGCCACTCTCTCTGGGCCTCTCAGGGTACCATGCTGGAACAACAGCGACTCACAGTCAAGGTGCTTACATATTCTCGATGGTGGCCGGTCAAGGCACAAAAGCAAACATCCACCAGTTCCACCACATGGTGATATGTCCCCAAGCAAGCAGTCCATTAAATTAGGGATGGGAGGCAATTCCCCATAGTCCATAGTCATTCGCCAGGGCTGTCCTGGGGGTGAGGGACGACCTTGACCTCGCCCTCAGCTCCCACGGAGGACTCAGCAAGCCTTTCCTCCTGGGACTACAAGTCCTGCATCCGGGCTGCCTCAGCAAGCACTTCCCAGCCCACAGGGCCACAATGACCTTCACTTTCTCCAAACAATGCTGGTCTGAGAACTGTCCACCTCCTCCCACCCCTCCACAGGGGTCCAGCTCCTCTGCAACTGCTCCTCCCGGTCTTCCTGAGACTGAGTGTTCATACGCACAAACTGCTCCACCGCCCTTCGGGGAGCTTTGGCCGGCACCGTACCCTGCTCGCTGCACCATGTGTCATGTGGGGACTCATGCGGGGTCTCTGGTCCCGCTCCCCACATAAGAACGCAGGATATGGTGAGGCCAAAAAGGAACACCCACGGAACCATAGGTAGGGGAGTCATACCACTATATTCTCGCTGGCAGCTGGGCTGGAGACACAGGAAGCAGGAGCCACAGGATCTGCAACCCACCGTGCTAACTGCAATCTGCTCTTGCTAACTCAGCCACCATCTTCTTGCTAGCCCCCCTTTTGCTGCTAGCATAGCCACAGCAGTTATCTTAGTGGCCAATGGCTCACTGGTTACAGCTGACGGCCAACTAGCCACAGCTGATGGCCATCCAATCACAGTTGATGGCCATTTACTACCTGAGCCAGCACCTTTCCACGTGAGGCCGAGAGCCTGGAAACTGCACTCCTGGCTCTGTCCCCACACTGTCTTTTAATACAGAAGAATAAACATAGGCTTTCCACATCAGAGAAATCAGCAGTTCCACACATTACTTTGTACGTGGACTGCAGGGTTTAGTCAAGCTGGTAATACTGTGTTCCTCTAAAGAGCTCACTGGGAAAACCCAATTTGGAAAATCACAGTGCACAGATACCAGTGTCCTAGTGCAAGTTTACTGCTGGTCCTTCCATAAAATAGAATCCAGCCCCAGGATTGCTTTCTGGCTTGAAGAAAGAGATACAGCTGCTCAAAAGCCAGAGTTGCCTTATCCAACCTGGATTGTTTTTAGATACTGTGGTAAGTAAATCACTGGAGTCAACCTAAAGAGATCTAGCAGGCTATTTAAAATCAATGATGATATCATTTTATTGTCGATTACATTGTATATGATTTTCAATTCCTGTAAACATTTTCCAATTAACCAGTTTATCTTCTCTTCAGTGCATTTGCTATTTTGTTAACTATACTTTATGAGTGGGTGAATTAGGCAGGTTTCTGCTGTAAGCATGCTGCATAACAAACATCCACGAAATTTCCATGGCTTACAAAAATAATCATGTTTTCCACCTTCACATGTTGGTGGACAATCTGCCATTTGGCTGATCTTAGCAGGGCTTGCTTCGTCTTTGCTGAGCCAGGCTGGACCACCGGCTTCAGAATGGTTTGGGTCTTCATTTCAGGATCCAGGTTGAAGAAGAAATAGCTCCCCGAGATATACTCCTCTCATGGCAAAGGTTCCAAGAGGACTGGCTGAAACTTGCCCCTCAGGCATCAGTTTGGAAAAGCACATGCTCATTTCTGCCCAGTATTTCATTAGCCAATGCAGGTGTCACTTGGCGCCACCCAGAGTCAATGGGGTAACAAAATATGCTCGTCCCACAGGGAAGCAAGAGCACAGCAGAGGGTTGGGTGGGGAGAATTAGGGACCAAAATACAATCCGCTCCAGAAATTTAAGTAAAGAGATAGATAATAAAACTAGTATGTGGTGATGTGGGGACAGAGCCCCAAAAAGCAGTTTCCAGGCTCTCGGCCTCACATAGAAAGGTGCTGGCTCAGGTAGTAAATGGCCGTCAACTGTGATCAAATGGCCATCAGCTGTGGCTAGTTGGCCGTCAGTTGTAACCAGTGAGCCATTGGCCACTAATATAACTGCCGTGGCTACGCTAGCAAAAAAATGGGAGCTAGCAAGAAGATGGTGGCTGAGTCTGCAAGCGGCACAGTGAGGGTTGAGAATTGTGTGGCTCCTGTTTCCTGTGTCTCCAACCCAGCCACCAGTGAGAGTATAGTGGTGTGACTCCCCTACCTATGGCTCCGTGGGTGTTCCTTTTTGGCCTCACCATGTCCTGCGTTCTTATGTGCGGAGCGGGAGCAGAGACCCCGCAGGCCACCCCGCGTGACAGGTGATAACTTGTAAGTACAACTCTAAGGAAATCACAACCGCAAAAGAAATCAGAATGTAGCAGTTTAAACTGCTTAAGAAGGATGACTCAAGCTCACATCTAGTCTCAAAGCAGCTCCATACCTGTTCTGTTATCTCTTCGAGGCACTGATGTGGGTGTTTCCTGACTCAGTTACATAGCACACCTGCTCCATCTTCAAGGTTTAGGGTTTCGGCAACAATCTGCCAAATAACAGCTTTTCTTCTGGGTTAGCTCTGTCTTCTGCCTCAGATATTCACTCTTATCAAATCCTTCATTTTTTACTCATTCAACCTGAGCCAGGTATTCGCAATGTCCAAGTTCTAACCATAAGCATTTGGCACTTAGAACCTGACAGCCATGACCCCCGACTGTGTTCCACCTTTAAATTAATTATCCAACTTCTTGTTGAGACTGTTTATTCTCCAAATATGAAAGTTATAAACCAGTGGAACATGTTATGAATGTAGTGCTTAATAATAAAGAATAATTGTGATTAGATTTTTATATACTTTATCTTTATTTAAGACAAAAGAGTAAATATAAGCTATCGGGCTTCCTAAATACCAGAGAAGTCATGAAATATGGTAGAATAAGGGAGTTTATGCTTTTATCCTTGCCTCTGTCATTAAGACTTAAAGTTACTTTTCACATGATATATATCCTTCTATCTGATCTCTTGGCAACTTCATTCAACTGGTGGTAGTACGAGCTTTCAAATAATCCTACTCAACTGATATTAACTATTGGAGACCTCATAAAATCATTTTTATTAATTAAAGACATACATCTTTTATTCAAAATTAGTCCCAATCGTACACATATAATCCCTCCAATTGAAAGTTTAGAAATGCCATACAAATTTAACAAATAAATTTAAATAATGCCATTTCTAGTTTAGACAGCACTTAAATATTGGACGTTTTACTTTATTATTCAGTCTTCAATCATAATTTTGATATAGTAGAAGTCTTATTCTCAGGAACTGCATCGTCATATTACTTGTTTCGTTGAACCAGAGTCACTCAGTTCAGGAAACGTTCAGTGACCATCTCACAGGTACTGGGCTTCGTGTACTCTACAAAGTATGAGTCAACAGTATAGACAGGCTTCTGCCATCACGGAGATTATAGTTTCCAGATATGATCTGCTGGGGATACAGACAAGAAAGGGCAAAACAAATGAAAACGAAAGTATACCTGTGGATAGTTTAATGCTTTTTGAAGAAAATAAACAGAGTTAGGATAGGAAAAAGACCCCCAGTATGGGCGCTGCTTGAGTTAACGGAGATCGGGGGAGATATTTGAGCTAAAATCTAAAGGAAGAAACAAATAAACAATGTGGCTGTACAAACTTGGTCTTATTATTACCATCCCCACTTTCCTGATGGGAAAACTGAAGCACAAAGGGGTTAATTAAATTGCCCAGGGTTGCACAGATAGGACGTGGCAGAGCTGAGATTCAAATACAGGTGGTTTTACTCTAGACCGGTGCTAACTGAAATAAAATGTGAGCCACAAATGTTAGCCACATATGGAATTTCAAATATTCTAGTAGCCACATTAAAAATGAAAATAAGAGGTGAAATTGATTTTAATATTTTATTTAACCTATTTTTCCAAAATATGAGCATTTCAACATGTAATCAACATAAAGAGTATTAGAGTGCGTTTGACGTTTTTAAACACTAATTTGATATCTGGTGTGTGCTTTATACTTACAGCACATTCTCAATTCAGAATAGCCACATCTCAAGTTCTTAATAGCCACACATGGCCACTGGATATCATATTGCCCAGCAGAGTGCCAGACCAGGGACTGTACCTTTGACCACCCAGCAATGGTACTTTCCTAATAGGTGGTTGACCACACATGGTCGGAGTATACCGAGGTTGAAAAGGTCAGCTGGGGGTAGGATGGCGAAGGTTCTAAGGGCAGATGAAGGAGTAAATGGCTTCTAGAAATCCCTTTGACCTAACATAAATGCAGTGACTTATACATCAGGCAAGCCTGCATCCCTCTTGTGTGATCCACTCGTTGACACAAAGAAATGATTGTGATTTATGGTTTGCGAGAAGTAACTGGTAGGATAGAGGAAAGCTTTGATGCTAGAGCCCAGCAGACTGGGGTGTGGGCCCTGCCTGCATCACATACTAGTTGTGTGATCTTGGGCAAGTTATTTAACATCTTTAAGCCTTAGATTCTATATGTACAGCTATAAAATGGGAACAATCGTGCCAACGTCACAGTGCTATTGTGAGGATTAAACCAGATAATAGAGTAAAGCTCTTAGTACAGTGCTTGACATGTCGTAAATGCTCAAGAAATGTGAGCTATCACTATGATCAGGAGCCCCAAGTTATACAATTACAAAGTTCCAAGTCTCTCAGTGAGCCAGTCTCTGGATTGTCATCCAGGTGCCTGCACACTACCTTGCAATTTGGCCTCTCTCCATGGTATCAGGTAGAGGCCAAGCCAGACTGGGGAGTGAACTAGTCTAACCCAAATGATGAAGGGTGTGGTGGGAAGACCCAGAGGGCTCTCTCAGGAGCCTGTTAGTTTGAGAAAATCATCCAAGAGATGAAATGGAAAGGAAAGATGAGTAATGATGCCTCAACATGGATTCTCATTCAGCCAAGAAAAGCCGTTTAAGATCCTTGAACATTAGAGCTGCAAGGAGACTTAACGACCACTTAGGTCATCCCTCCTTGTTTTACAAACGAAGGAACTAACAATCCAACGAGGTGAAGTAATTGCCAGGGCCAGGCAGCTAGTTAGGAGCAGAGGCAGAGCCAGAACCAGGAATCTCAATTCCTTGTCTGGTGGTCACACGTAATGAACCTTGCCTGTGACCGTCTTGTTCTCATAGGAGCCATGGCTGTGTGTCAGAATTACCTGGAAAGCTTTGCAAGTTTACAGCTCCTGGCTTCCTCCCCAGGAGATTCACGCAGACACGCTGCTCCACACTGACCATTTCCCTCACCCCTCCCTATTGCCAAACTCTCCATCTCCAACTTCAACATCCAGTTCTTTATGTATCTCTTCTGTGAGGCTTTTCCAGCAAACTATGTTCATAACAATAATAATACTTAATAACAGTCAAGACTGTGAAGACTCACAATATGCCAGCCATTGTACTAAGCACTTTACATGGATCATCTTAGTTAACCTCACAAGAACTAGTCCATTTTTTTAAAGCTTCATTATATCAAAGGAAACCAAAACTCGGTCAACAGACAAGGAATTTGCCCAAAGCCAAATTGTTGTACATGATGGAAGTAGAATTTGAACCCATCACCAGGTCAGACTCCAATTATATATGATCACCACATTAACTGGAACTTTGCACTTCAATCTTTTTCTCGCATAGCTAGCCATCCTCTGTCTTCAACTGCACATAGGCTTACCAAGTGCAGGGACAAGTTCTTCTTTCCGGGATTCTCTGCTCTTTGTCTAAGGCAGTGGCAGCTCAGTGAGTTATGGGCTACAAGGAGGTGGGCAGAGGGTCACCACGCAACAGGAGCTTCTATAGGCTCTCCCGGGAATTCTGGAAATTCAATTATCTATTTACTAGGTATTTTTGAAACACAAAACGTGTAAAAATAAAAATTTATATAATCATAGAGTGGAAATGGACAATAGAGATCTAGGTCTACCCCTCTTTGATAGGTAGGGAAGCTAAGGTCTTTGAAAATTAGGTAACCTGTTCAAGGTCACATACATGGTTGGTGGCCGGAAGAAGACCAGAGTCTAGGAAATAAATATAAGAATTATCATCAACATGCATTATCTACCTAATATGGATCTTGCTCTTTATACAAGTTGTCTAATTTAGTCCACATAATGAGATAACTATTTTGCCTCATTTGATGAGGAGACTGAGGCACTGACAGGTTAATTAATTTGTCCTGCCTAATACAGCTAGAAAGTGACAGAGCCAGTTTTTGAACTCATGTATTCCAACACAGAATCTCCTATCTTCTGGTCTATTACATAATATTTCTAGGATTTATTGAGAACTTTGTACGTGGTAGATACTTTATATGCATTTTAACAATCATCCCAGCAATTCTCTGTAGCAAATAATATATCCTATTTTTAAAATGAAGCAACTTAGAGAAGGCAGTAACTTGTTCAAGTTTGCTTAGTTAGTCAATGGTGGAGCTGAAAGTCAAACACAGGGCTGTCTGTTTGAGTCAAGATCTTAAACTCTTCACTGCTGACACACTATTCTGGGTGACCTGGACTCTAAGAGAGAACAAAACTTAGGACCATTGTGAGGTCCCACAAATACACCTCATTTGCTTTGGCTTGTGATAACGAGCAGAGGGAGACTATCCTATTCTTCACTCCAAGGCCCGTTCCTCTCAATGTGGACTCCAGTACTGACACTTTCCAATCAAGTACGCATCCCCTTGCATCTCTTCCAAGTTTGAAAATAGACACTAGGAAGTCACACTTTCCAAGAACAACCGCCTTGGGGCTGAGAACCAGCTAGAGATATTTCAGTCCCAATTAAGTAACTTTGAGGGGTAAGTTATAAGCCTATAAAGATGAGCAGTCAGAGCAATGTTTTGCATGCAATCTTTTTAAAGAATCATCATTAGGAACATTGTACACCTTTTCTCCATTGTTCACCCTTTATTATATTGAGCTCTAAATACTTGTACAATATGAACTGGTGAAGTCCCCCTACACCCAATAATGTTAAAGGGGAGGAGAAGGCAACTTAGCAGAAGGAAGTACACTTAAGGTCGGGGGGGAAACTTAGGAAAAGACTCTAGAACCAGTCCCAAAGCAAGGATGGTTAGATCAACCCTAACTCCACCGCGTAAGTCACCCAAAGGGCAGAAGCCACATTCCTTCTGTGGCTGACCAATTTCATTTCTCTCTGTTAGAAAAAAAAAATGTATTAAAAGAAGCATTAATAAAAAGAAAAACCAGGGAAAGGAAATAAGAAAATTTCCATCTTTACTTTTTCATTTTTTAAAACACCAACCTTTTCTGTCCCATTCATTGTTCTGAAAAAAGCTTTTCTTTGCACTTTTCTACATGTTTTTCTACATTTTCTGGTCATTAATTTCTGTGTAGTTAGTTCAAGTCACCTTTCTCCCTTTTTATCTTTTAATTCAGTTTCTGTTTCTTTGGAATCTTTGTGTCTACTCCCTCCAAATATCTCATTCCATCTCTTCCATCTTTTTAATTGAAGTAGTTTCTTCAAGCTCTAAGAAAACTCACTCCTTTGCTGTTTCTTCACTCTTTCCCTTTCAGCTGCTTTCCTGAATTGCTATTGCACCAATTCTGTTTTACTGACCACAATTGGTGCAGCTGGGATGGAGAAGGAGCAACTGAAAAGGAAATGCTAATCAGACCTTTTTATAGAATACAGTAAAACACACACACGCGCGCGCACACACACACATACAAGTAAGAAAGGGCGCTGATTGAAAGAGAAAAATATCTTTTCTCAGTATTCCACATGACTAGGATGGTTGAGTTTCTGAAATTCCCCCAAAATATGCTTCCTCCAGTGTCCTGAGGAGGCGGGGGCGGGGGAGTGTGCAGGGCTTGTCTTCTCCACATTTCCCTGTTTAATTGAGCAGTTTTAGACTGAGCTCAAACATTCGGAGGGAAAAAGTGCACAGAGACTTGAAAACACATTTCCCAGGTCAATATCTGGGGAGAGATTGCCGCTGGAAGTAGAAATGGGTGTGCGGAGGTCTTACAGGTAAGAAGGAGACAGTGAGCTTCTCCTATTTCAGTCAGAGCACGGAGCACACAGAGAAAGCTGTCAGACCTTTGCCCTGAGACCAGAAACATGAATCATAACTTGCATAGGGTTTTTTTTTTTTTTTTTGGTTCTTGTTGGGTTTTGTTTTGTTTTGTTTTGTTTTGTTTTTAGCATGGGAGAGAGGAAGAGCAAGTGGCAAAGACACCACGGATACTGCAACCCCATGTGGTCTAATATCCAAAGTGCTTTATTGGGCTTCTTTGAGGATGTTCTCCAATCCCTCATTAGGGAACAGAGCCAAAGAGGGAGGAAAACTGAGAGAAAATGGGCAAACTGGAGAAACTTTGTCGTAAAAGAAAGAGCCCTAGACTTGCAAACAAGATCCAGTCGTTCTTGTAGGGCGGGGCACTTGTTCCCTCTGGGCTCCAGTGTCCTCAGCTGTGAAAACAGGTCTACACTGATTACTCTCAAAGTGACTTTCCAGCTCTAATATTCATATTATCAAATAGTAGAAGCACACCATTTCCCTTTGTCTATTTTGGATGATAAAAACTAGTCATGTAGTGCTACTTAATTTATTTCCATCACGGTCCCCCGAGACAAAAAGAACTATCTTTGAGAAAGAAGGAAAGTCCTGTTCATTTAAAATCTGACTCACATCAAAGCAATTCCTCATCGCCAGCCCAAGCTTCCTGTCCTACACAGCCCCGAGCAAGGCCCCTTTAAGGTTGGGTGTGTGTGCAAGCAACAGGCAAATTCATGTGTGAGCGCTGCTCTCTCTCCACATCTGACATGGCAAGTGAGGAGGGTGGAGGCCAGGCAGGGGGAGAGGAGCGGAGGAGATGGGAATTTTCTAACGATCTTCTTTAGTTAATAGGCACAAGTTGTTAGCTTGATCTGAGAAGGCCTCTTTCCGCGTGTGCCAATTCCACCCCCTCCTTTTTGTAATGGGTTTAGTTCCCACAGCTAATGTACTGCGTAATGAGGCCGGAGGGAAGCAGAATGCTCTGGAGGAATGATATGGAGCCTCCCAGACCCTGACAAAGGACAGAGGGAGCCCGGCTGGATGGTCTCAGTGACAGGGTGCAGGCGCGGCTCAGTGCTGGTGAGGGACAGCCTCCTGCCAGGCTGTGTGCTCAGCACAGCGTCCCAGTCCAGGCCCTGGGGTAAAACCTGGAGAGGGAGGCCCTGGGACAAGACAAATCCCTGCCAGGCCAAGCGCGCTTCGCTTTCTAAGCCCTGATCCAACCTTCCTTCCCCTCCCTCCTGCTATTCCAGCCCCTGGCTCAGAGGCCTCTTACTCTCAGGATGGGGTACACTTTCCCTCTGTGACCCACTCCCCATGGGGTAAGACACTGCCCCTGGCTCCGTCCCATCAGCATTGACCAGTCTGCAGGTAAGGACAGAAGAGCCACTCTTGGTGCCCAGTAGGCAAAGCAGCCATAACGAGGAGGTGAGCCCAGTCCTCTGAGTCACTTGTCATTGTCACTGCTGTGACCCATTACAATTTGCTCTAGTGACACGTCACGTGTGCACCCACCATTCCTATCTGCCCTTTGCTCCTTGTTTACCTTTTCATCCCGTGGCCTTTATCATCATACACAACACACACAGGAGCGCATTCCACGTGTACTAAGTTGAAATTATTTGCATGACAGGGAAATGGGTTCCAAATATTTATGTCCTTGGGGAAGACCTGGGGCTTATTACAGATTATTCCCGGAAGCCATTAGCCCAGTGGGCTCTAGGGCAAAGGGGCAGATGAGTCAAGATAATATACCGGAATCAGCAGGAACAATATTTAGTCTTTGGACAAATCCAGTGTTCACTTGTTCATTAAAAAAAAAAAAAAATCAAAACTTCACAGCTGGAAAAGTTCGGCAAGAGACCATTCGAATGACCAGGAGGAGGTTGGTGAGAGAAAGTCACTGGTGTGGCTGCATCTGCAGTGCACACTTTAGAGTTTACAGTGCTTATAAGATGGACTTAGTCTTCCTAACATCTTTGACAGCGCCTTGTAAAATGCAGGAATGTGGTCTGGCACTTTCAGGCAAGAAACCCGAGTTCCTAGAGGTTAGTCACAAGGTTGCCGAGCTAGTAAAGGTTAGGAACAGGGCCCCCAGCCCAGGGCTCTGTTCACTGTGCCGCGGAGCTATTAGAGTTCCTCAGTGTTAGAGGGAAGGCTGCACATTGAGGCCAGTAACGTTTAGCAAGTCACATAGGATCAGAACCAGTGAAAAGGGCTTGCTCGCTGCCCCCACAAACCTATAACCTGGGGTAACCCTGGAAGCATGAATAAGATAAAATGTGGAACAAATAAAAAGGCAGGCCTTTTATGAGGTGAGTAGTAAACTTGCCGTGTTTATTGAGTAGCAAATAGCAGGCCTCATCCAGTCTGACTATGTGTCAAGCTCTGTGCTAGCTGTTTTGTTTCCCATGGAAATTCTATGAATTAGACATGATCCCTGCCCTCAGTGGTCTGCTTGAAGGGACAATGTTACTGGGAAATGTAAATAGCTTTAAAGGCAACGGGGAAAATCCATATTTGATGATCCCAAATAGGTTAGCGTGGAACAGCAAGGAGCTGGGAAAGTTTCCCAGTCCTCTGAGGCGGCTGTTGGGTTTGCAGTCCCTCCATCAGACGTACCTCGGGCACTGGACGGTGATAGAGTCCTGGCCTGCTCCAGAGCCACGGGGCTCCATGTTCTATCTAATTCCAGGTGCCACTTTGCAGACTCTCATTGCCAAGTCACAGGCTGTCTTCAGGGACTCTTCTCATCTCTTGGAAGGCTTCTAGATGCATGGTCCCTCTAGAGAGCTTCTTCACTGTTAGCCAGGCCTGATTTCGAAGTTCTCCAGAGAAATGACTCTGTACAGTGAATCCTCCATTGTTGTGCATCCAGGCAGAAATAGGACATGTATCTCCAGGCAGAAATAGGACATGTATCTCCAGCCATGGATCACTACCGCATTCCGGACACACGGCCTCCTTGTTGGTCCACCTTATGACTTTCTCCTCTGCCTGGAATCCACCCCACCCCTCATTCCATGGTTTCACGTGACTGCTTCCCCTCCCCATTCAGATCTTCATTTAAGTGTCACCTCCTCAGAGAGACATCCCTTTATCTAAAATAGTTATCCCTCCCATCATTCTCTACCCTCTTGCCCTGATTTGTTTTTTTCTTAATTCCGTTCACTACCTAACGATATATGTATCTCCTTGTTTAGTTCTTGCCTCCACTGCAGTGTAATCTCCATTTAAGGAAAGAATATTGCTTTTGTTGACTAGCAGGTCTCCAGTTCCTAGGAAAGTGACTGGCACATAGTAGGCCCTCAATAACTGCCTACTGAGAGTTCCTATTCCTCATATTATTTGCAATCGACAACCAAAGCCAACGCCAACTGAAAGGCTGGGCCCCAGAAGAACGCTTCCTTTGAACTCATCTCGCTTCATCTGTTCTGTCTAGAGCAGTTATTGTCATCATTGCCGTTACCACCACTGTTATTATTTATTTATTAGAATAACAGTTAATAGTTCTACAATTATTCAGTAGACTAATATGATTTTAATAGTTAATTAAATGTCCGTACGTAACAGGAGTGTGCCTGGCATACAGCACTGACTGGATTGTTGTTTGTTCATTCGCCCGCCTAACAGCACAGACTTGATTAGCCAAATACATCATAATCAGAAAGGAGGAGATATGACTATTCATCAGTACTGGGTGGGCGAAGTACCAAGTTTCCGGCTAGGGGTTTTCACTTACGTTTTCTTATTCACTTCTCTCAAGAGCCCCACGCGGGAGGTATTCTTATCCTTTATGGTCACAGTTAGTAACTGGGATACTGGTATTCCAACTCAAGTCTGCTTGACCCTAAACCCCATGCTTTATCCCCCAAACGATACCGCTGTGCTAAAAATGTCCTGTCCCAGAACAAGCCTTTCCCACTCAGTTACTACTGGAATAAGCCCTAGTTTATTCACCTGTAAAACGAAAAGACTGGCCCAAGAAGCCTTTTAGATACTCTGCAGCTCTAAGTTCCATGATTCTAGATCCTCTGTGCGGTGTGAGCTGAATTGTCCCAAGCTCACATAATGAGCTCTACCGTCTGCCTCTATCTCTGCAAGATTTAATTTCTTTAAAAGACCCCTAGCTAGTCCGTCTCCTCACTTGATAGCCCTTTCCACTTGTGAGAACATTTCCCTTTTCTGAGCAGGACGTATCATCCCCTTTGTACCGCACTTCCTCCTTCACGGAAAGCCTTCTCCCCAAGGCCCTGCTCCCCTGACACGCACCCCCTCATTAGAAACCAGTGACGTCCTCTTTCAATTGGCTTCATCATGTTCTTCCTGGTTTCGCCCAGAGCTGCTGCCAAGACTTCCCACCTTGCCGGTCTGTCTGGCACACATAACTCTTTTATAAAAGCGAGGGCTCGTTATCAGAAATAGAATGAGACACATTTCCATTGACAACGCTTAAGTCAGTCAAGCCCAGGAGGCTGAGCCAGCTGCTTCATCAGTTATCTCAGGAAGGGAAGTAGGACCCAAGCCAACCTCCTAGAACCAGTCTATTTACCCCAAACCCCAGCAGTCACGAGCAGAGTGATGCTCCCGCTTGCTCTGGGAAAACGGTTCTGGCGGGCGTTCGAAGCTGCGAGCACTAACACACTGTGCGGACTTGCTGGTTGGGAGAACAGAAGGGGTTTGTGATCCACTTAAAATATTTGTGCAAGGAAAGCAGGGATTCACCACCTGTTCCCTCTTCCACTGATATTTATGACAGCTGAGGAATCTTACCCTTCACAAAAGCCTCGGCTCTGTGCCCAAACTTTCTAGCCTATTCTTCCTATTTACATGAACATTTTCAGAGAAAAGCATACATCTTGCCTTGTCATCAGAAAGGAGAGTTCTCTCAGCTCCTCCTGGGGTGAGGAGCGTTTTTCGACGGCTCTTGAAAACCCCGCGCCAACCTCCGGTTTGGAGCCTCAGACTGATGTGTTCTCCTCCAGATCTGGGGCGTGGTGGCTTTCAGAAGATCCTTATGAATGGAGGTAAAGAACGGAGTGCACAGGAGGCCCGCTAACAGGGGCTGGTATGGGAAGGAAAACCAATCTCTCCCGCCTCTTGTCAGTGCCTCTTACTCCTGAAGTACCATTAGCTTTCTCCCGGAAGGCGCTGGCTATGATGAATCTATCAACAGACAGATGGTCCTCCTTATTCCCCAGCTTTCTATCCCCATCTTCAAGGCCCACAGTCTGTCTGGGCACTCTGGAAACACTGCTGACAAGGCTCTCCCCTTCCCCCAGGGAGCTTACAGTCTTTTTGAAGGAGGCACTATTGTTATAGGAGAAAATTGCAGAGCTGGAGGTGTCCTTCAAGATTATCTGGTCCAAATCTCCTCCTTGAATAAATATGGAAACTGAGGCCTGGGGAAGCAAAGTGAGCCAATAATGGCAGGGCAGAACTCAATTAGAGCTTCTATGTTCTGATCTCGCGTGCTTTTCATTATGTCCTCAGGATCACTATAAAAAATAATTTATTTAGCACCTGTCTTTGGAATGAGCTGTTAAAAAAAACACATTTAATAGACATGGTCCAGGCTTTTTGCCCAAAGCTTAGTGTGAGAACAGAGAACTGACCACATCAATGCTGACAGCTCTATTAAAAGGACACCATGGTACGTGCACATAAACTGAACCAAGGGAAAAATTAAATAAACCATGTACTGGCTTTATTGCAAGGGTTCTTGGTGGAATGACAAACTTATAGTGAATCTTGTAAGTTTTGTCAGAAAGCGAAAGCTGGGAGAGTGTGGTTTGGCTGGAGCTGATGAAGGGCCAGGAGACAATCAACTGAGAAAAACTGAATTCAGATGACAGACGTAGCACACGGTCCAACGTTACCCTTTCGCTCCATTACCGCTTACACACGATGTACTGTAAGAATCTATACAATTCGGGGAAATAAGAAGCCTAAGGCGATTCTAGAAAACAGGCCTGGGAAGGTCGTCCCCAGAGGCCAGCGGGTCCACCCTTGAGGTGGGGTTTCACCCATATGCACCTGCAGGCTTCCAAAAAGATTAATCCCCACTCCCTTAAAATCTAGAAAGAAGAGAATTCTGCAGGTTCCTGGGTGACACCTTCCAGTGTTACCTGAATCCTCATAGTTAGGAGCATAAATTCATCATGCTTCATCCAATGGCCGCTCCCTTTTGCTGGGGAGGCCATGGAAGCAGAAACCGAACTGTATTTTGTCGCAACTGTACAATCCCGACATTGGGTTGGACCATGTTAACTATGCCCTCTGTAACCCTCTCCAGCCTCTCTAGCCATTTCTCCCGCACATGATAGAAAACTGCAGCTTTCCAAACTTGATGATCCTCCCAGAGCCCTTCTCTTGCTTCACCTTCTCTAATAAGCCCAGAAACACCATTTCTCAGTTCAATCCTGGCCACCCTCCTGCAGCACAATCTGGATCCAGTGGACGGCTGTTCTGATTGTCTCTAGAGTGAGAATAATAAATTTGTCTATCTCACTAACGGCCCTACGAGTAAGCCAGTAATTGCAATGCATTGCAATGTAATAAAGTCACCAGCTCATTTTATGGGAGGTCTATTTCTCAAGAGTCCAGCGTGCTTTCTAAGAGTTACCCTGCCCCATCACCTTACTGCACTAAAAGCCACAGTGATTGTGTCTAAAATCCCAGCCAAAATTTCTGCCTTATTCTGTCTTGGTTTTCTTTCCCCTGATGTGGTTCATTGAAGTCCACGGCAGCCACTACTGTAACTTCTGCCTCTAGATCGATGGTCAATTCTCAGTCATCCACGTGGAATATCTATTTTATCAGTCTTTATTGGCTGTTGGCTGTGGTGTGGCACGGACTTACAGAAGACAGGACATTCCACACAAACTATAACGAGGAAAGCAGACTTCTGCGGTTGAGAGCTGTGTGCAGAAACGTAGAATGGAGGGGCTCTGAACACTTGGCCAACCCCAGGGCCCAGGTGACGTGCGGTCAGCATCTCGTACCTAAGGGAGAGGAAGCTCATCTGCTCTGCTAAGAAAGCGTGGTTCTGGGTGATGACTGGCATCCCGTGTGCTTAGCAGGACACTACAAATGTTTGTTGATGAACAGGCATCATTAGTTAATCCATTCGCAGGCCTGAAACACCCCCAGGGATTTGGATTCCACACTACTGAGCAGCAGCTGTCGCTCAGCACCTGCCACAGGGGAACTGGCCAGATTTCAGAAAGGGTCCTCTGAGGCCAAAGACTGCAGGAAGGAGAGATTCCAGGGGTATCGGGGGTGCCAGCTGAGGTTGGAGGGGAAGGTGCAGAGAGGAACAAGGGGAAAAGAGGGAAGGATGTGCAAAAAGCAAGTGACTTTCCATGAAAATAGGAAGAAAGAGGATGAATGGCAAAGGAGTAACCTCAAAATGCAGCAGAGATCACTCACTAAGGGAAGTGCTGGCAGGAAATCCCAGAGTACCTTTCCCGAGGGCACCTTCCTGCTATTTTGGCCACCAGAGGGCTCCTGTATTCCAAAAATATTATGGAAAAGTCACAAGTGTCTCCAATGTTTTCCACTTTAAGCGTACACCTGTAAAATTAATTTGTATTCATGTGTACATTAAAACTGTCCCGAGAGCTGGAGATTCCATTCTAATTTCAACAATGTGTCCCTGAGTCAATATGGAAAGAAACGATCAACCTCTGCTCTGTTTCTTTATCTGAAATGGAGAGGTTGCCGGTATCTTGTTACAATCTATAGTCAGAATAAGGTGGGGGAGAAGTAGACGTGGAAAAGGGCTCTAGCAAGTAAGACTTGAGATTGCAGAGATACAGAGCACCTCTTCCCAATGTTTATATTTAGTTAAGGATGAAAAGGACTGTATCTTAAGTGTAGTGTACAATCCTTGTCCTGGTGAAATTCATCTATCAAGGAAAAAAAATAATGCACAGGTGTTTCGGAAAAGGCTCAGGTTAGTGGGCCACTTCTGTCAACTTCTAACTATGTGACCTTGACCTAAACACCTAACCCCACGAGCTACAGTTTTCTCCTCTATGAAATGGAAAGTGTTCTCAGAGGCTGGACACAGAATTGAATGAGATAATGTCTTTGAAGGGAGTTGGCGCATGTAAAAGCTCATTATTCACTCATTTACACAAGTCGGCCCTACACGTGAGATCGCCATCACCAACAGCACCAACACAACTGCCAAACTGGCACAAACTGGGCATGCTCAGTCTGAGGAAGAGAAGGCTTACAACGGCATATCTGCCTTCAAATATTTGAAGGACTGTCACATGGAAGAGGGAGTAGGGCTTCTGTCATCCCAAAGAGTAGAAATAGGACAAGTATTGGGTAATCACATCAAGCTTGCTAGAAAATATGAACTGCCTAACATTAAAGCTTTCCAAAAATGGAGTGAGCAGTCCATGTAAAACACCAAGTTAGCTCATATCTGGGGGGTATCCAAGGAGAACTTGGATGTGCAGCATAAGGGAAGTTGTAATTCAGATTCCTGCATCAGGTGGGAAGGGCTGGATTATACGACCCACAGGAGCCTTTCCAACCCAGGGGATGCTATGATTCTTTGTTGCAAGCAAAGGGGAAAAAATAAAGGGAAAGCATTGTTATGTCAGGCTGGTCAAAAGGATGGTCTGTTTTCCAACTTGGCAGTTGTGGACACGTACACTTCCCCTGCGTTATGTGCTCCCTATGCTTCTGGCCAGGACTGATCTTATCCTGGTCATAGAGTGGCTGGTGCCCAAGCCTTGGATAATTACTTTTTGCCAAGGGTAGTGTTATTCACATCAAAGATGGTTGATATAGACCCACTCCAGTACTTGTGGAATGATGGATTGCTCTTTCTGACACAATAGTGGCTGTCCAAAGGAAGGGAGGGATGGAGGGCAGAGCTGTAAATAAGAAACGGACGTGATGAAGAAAGGGGTGTAGGATGGGTCCAGTGCAGCACAGCCAGCTCATAGTTCAAACCTCTTTAGATCAGGTCTGTGTAATTGGGGCACTTTCCTTCCCTCTCTTCCTCTGTGTGACACCGAGAACAACCTCACAGCCAGGAAAACTGTCAAGAGGCGGGAGTCTGGATGTACGACTTTTGGAAACTGTTCTTCTATATGAGTCCCGTGCAAAACTAAATTCCATGTAAGCCTTCTCACAAAAGGGGTTCAGTGAGTTTTCATGGTTTTTCTAAGATAAAATGGGACAAGAGAGAAGGTATTCCTAATTGTTGAGGAAAAGCGTTTGAAGGGAATCAGGGAAAGTACTGTATCCCAGGGGTCACAGCATGGGATTACAATCTAGAGAAACTTGGTGTGGAAACACAACTTGACCATGAACTAGACACAAATTTAAAAAAAAAAAAAAACTTCGAAGTCTCAGTTTCTTTATCTGTAAAAGAGAGATAACATCTCTTGGAATTTTGCTGCAAATGTAAGGTGCCCAATATAGGGCTTGGCACATAGTGGGTGGTATTCAGAACATCATAGGTCACTCTTGCTATTACAGATTTTGGTATCATTCAGGACTCAGGGAAAAAGGAACTATAAAAATCCCAGCTCAGATAGGAAGGAGATGTAAATGTATGGAGTCTGAAGAGCGGTGTGGCTATGTTCGCCTAAAGGTATAAATAAGCAAGAGGCTGTGAGTCTGGAGTTCTGTCAATAAACGGGCATCTGCGCCACTTGCAGGGGTTTGGTTGGGTATGGAGAGGAAGACGTGCGTAGGCGCAGTCTGTGCACGTGCTGGTTACCTTAAGAAGGAACACATCGGACTATGTCGTATTACAGCAACAGGGCAACATTCTCCATGTGGCCAGGTGCTGGGAAGCAGGCCAACGCGGGCAGCAGACGTAGACTCTTAGAACCGTCTTGAAGTAATAGGTCTGAGGTAGAGCAGATGGTAGCCAGCAGCTCTGAGGCCAGCAGAAAGGGAGACATGCCTCAAATGGGGAGGAAGTACATTATCCCTAAAGGGCTTCCCTACACTCAGGTCTGTTAAGACACTGGTATTACTGACCAAGGACCGTTATGAGATCGTCTCAAGTGCTTTGAATGTGAGGCCATCACTCGTGTGGGGGGTGATGTCTTCCATCTTCACTGAACTGATACCTGGACACCAGTCACATGATATCAGGTAAATGCACATATTTGCTGGCCCCAAATACTGGTGCTAGAAAGTGCAGGCTTCCTTGGGAGAATGGAAAAATACCATGGTATTTAAGTCACAGGATCATGGTTTGTACCAGGGCCATGTGGGTCTGTGGCAGAGATTGGAAGTAACCAAATTCTAACTCATGGCCCTGTTCGGTACGTTGTTGGGCAAAGTGCCCTGCCAATGAACAGTGTACCACACTCTGCAGGGCAAATACAATCATCTTTCCTCTGCGGAGGAGGCCCTGGCAGAGATCAGTTAACTCGCTTCAAAACTTAAGCAATCTCTTGGGGGTGGCTGGTTAGTTCAGTTGGTTAGAGCATGGTGCTGGTAGCACCAAGGTTGCCAGTTCGATCCCCACATTGGCCACTGTGAGCTGCGCCAAAAAAATCTTAAGCAATTTCCTTCTCAAGAACTTGAGGTAGGCGGGACTGCAAGTCACCTGTGCTATTTGCAAGACTGTTTTGTCTCTTCCCCTTCAGCCCACCCTCCCTGATGAAGCCTGAAGGGTCTGCAAACCCAATGGATTTCAGATTTTTTTAACCATGATCCACAGGAATAAGTACATTTTATACCATGACCCAGAACACACACACACATAAATACGTTTATTTCATGAAACAATACATACTGTGTGTATGAACTTTGATATTATAGTTTCTATTCCATTCTATACTCATCCATTGCATTTTGAAAATGTTGTTCATGACCTGAATTTCACTGTATAACCAGAAGCTTGAACAATGTCCTTCACCACTGATCTCTTCTATCTATTTAAAAGCCTGCGATTGCTCTCCATGTCCTACCAAATAAAGTCAAATTCCTTAACCTGACAGATAAGACCTTTTATAATGCTCCTTATCTTCCAGCTGCAGTTCTTCCATCTTCACCCAAGCACCCTATGCACCGGACACCCCTGGCACCGACCTTCTTAGGAGACCCAAGCTAACTATGCACTCTCCCATATCCCTGCTTTGCTCATGCCCTACCGTCAGCTTAGACACGCTTCTCACTGCAGGAAAAAGTTCTCTCCATCCTTAAGAAGTTTCCCAGATGTCCCCTCCTCTGAAGAGGACCCTGACCAGCCGAAGCAGAATCAAACTCTCCAGTAGGCTCCCACAGCCTTTACAAAGTCTCTTTTTGCACAGCACATCATGATCACCTGACCCTCCATACCGTAGCTTAGATGTCCTCAAGTTTTGAATTGATAGAAATAATTTAAAAAGAAAAAACAAACTTTTGTCCTTTATAATTGGCCATGACCTTCTTTCTGTCTTCAACCTATTCCCACTCCCCCACACCCCAACTCCATACAGGTCAGACACCCCCAACCCCAGGAGAATGGGCAGATCAGATTGGGGAAAAGGGGCTAACCAACCTGGTTCCAATGTTTTTTCCTCCAGTCTGGCAGTTCTGTTTCCAGGGAAAGCAAGTTTGGCAGAAGCACAACACAATTCATTTGAATCGCGAAAAGGCAAGGTGAAGTGGAGAAACCAAGGCAGAGTAAGAACTGTGTGGCTGGCTCAGGCTAAAAAACCAGGGGCTGACAATAGGAACAGAATAAAAACTATGGATTCACAGGCCACAGTGGAAACCCTGTTGCCAAACAAATATGTCCAGCAGCAGTCTCAGACTGCAGGCAGCTGATGGCCTGATTTACAACCAGTCACAGAGCTTAATGAACTCCCAGGTCACCTTTATCTACACAAAAATAACAACAAAAAGACCCCCAGGGCTCTATAGTTTTCAAAGCAATTGGGGACACATTATTGCATTTAATTATGGAATGTTAGAGCTGGAGGGGACTTTAAAAGGTCAATTAGTCTAATCCCTCATCCTGTAGGAAATGAAAAGGATACTGTGAGCAGGCAAGTGACTTACCCAGGGTCATACCCCTGAGTTAGGAGCAGAGAGTAGTGATCTTTTTATCAAACCATGCTTTTCACACAGAAACTTCTAGTGTTCCCATGTTCACGTTGATTCAGAGGGCTCTCACCATTTCATTCAGCCTTAATTTCAAAGCCCCTCAAATGAAGCGGTGTGGTGCCTACGTTATCTTTAAAAGATTCCCAGGCAGAGACTAGAGCCTCTCTCTGGTCAACCCTTCTTATAATTTGCAGCCACATGAGCTAATCTGGTCTTCACAGTATTGTATCCCTATTACCAAGAGTGCCTAAGCTATTAACTCACCAGTAACAGGTGCCAAATTGCCTCTTCTTTTGCACACGAAGTTCATTTAAAATCAAATTGCACATAAATCCCTCCAGTCCCTGCTCGTTTCCCTCAGCCTTCGGCCTTTTTTGGTCTTTTTTCCCCCTCGGTGATCCCAATCCTGTGGGCTGAGAGTGTCTGAGATGACATGTGGGGAAGGAAAGCTGGGGGGCCAAGAGGGGCATCGATGGAGTTGTGCTGGAGCAGGCTGGCAAGGAGGGTTACAGGGATGGCCTGCTGGAACTACACTCAGAGCTGAACGCCTCTTAAGGACTCTTCTAGAACAACTCCCTCATTTTACAGATGTGGAAACTGAGGCGAGGAGTGCAGAAGACACTTGCCCAAGCAGTTAGAGAAACCAAGCTAGAACAACACTCCAAGTCTCCACACTCCCTGACCAGTTCACTTCCTCTACCAAATGCCTTGACTTTGCCAATGAGGAAACTAAAGCTTAAAGAGGTGAGCAGATTCTCTGAGATCACACAGCTACTAACCGCCGAGTCCAAAACTAGAACCATAGTGAGGGCGCCCGGAGGCAACTAAAGGAAGAAAGGGAAGCAGGCCACCAGGCATTTCCTGTGTTAAGGCAGGGATGCTGCACAACTCCAGGGGGCACTATTCCGACGGCATTCTATGCACCCTGTGGCACTTGTGTACACTGCTTTAGACAGGGACAGGGGCGCAGGGGAGGGCAGGTGCCCTGACCCTCCTGAAACTCAGCTCCGAGGGGCCTGCCACTCGACGGGCGTCGGCCCCAGAGTTGAGGTGCCTGGCCGCGAAGCACTGCCGTGCGGCCCCATCTCTGGGGAGCCGGGGACAGGGTCCGAATGCCTTTCCTCATTCACTAGGATTATCCCTTTTGAATTGTTTGAAAAAAAAAAAAAAAGCTGCAGCTAGCGAACCCTGCCTGACAACACCGAGGAATTTTTCCCAGGGATCGGCCGAAAGCTGACTCACATTTAAAGACTTGCCCAAAGTGGTCATGCCCCTCTGAGCAAATACCACAGGCATGTAAAACCTCGCTCCCCGCGGCCTCTGGGCCGCGAGGACTCCCGGCCCGGCCCCCGATTGGACGAACGATGCGCCGCTGAGCTGGGGCGCAGCCAATCAGAGCGCCGCGGCGTCGCGTTGCTAGCCTGGCTGCTCTGGGGTCCGAAAGGGAGGAGCGGGCAGGGAGCTGTCACTGCTTGTTTCCTGTCCCGGGGGCGGGGGTGAAGCGGGTGGGAGGCTTGAGCTGTTTGTTTAGGCAGGTATGGCCTGGGAGGGAAGTAAAAAGAAAGGACTGAGCCGCCACCTACACTGGAGGCTGCCTCAGGGCCTTGGAGCGCCAAGTTTTCATTCCTGAATGTGAGCTCTAGCTCGCTAGCAGCCAGTGAGTCTCCCTGCCCGGCCTCTGACCGCTCTCTCTGGGCCCAGCTCGGGGGCGCATTCCTGTGAGCCCCAGGACAGTCCGTTTTCAGGCTGCCTTCAGAACTCCAATACCCATGACTCATTTCTCAGTTACCCCCAATTGCAGAAGGCAAGGAGAGCCCCAGAACCATAAATAGTGCAAGAGGTGTTGAAAGAGGTGCCAAAGATCAGAGTTCTCACCCTGTTCACAGCTAAATTAACGTGTGACGCTGGCTAAGTCTCTTCACAACTGTAGTTCTTGTTTGTTCTCATCTTTAAAATGAGGTTTCGGCCTATCTTTAAAGTCCTTGGCTCTAAGATTCTGGTTCTTATCGCAACACTGAGAGGAGGAACATTGAGATTTGGTTCTTGTTCCTCAGTCCCAAATAATTTTCCACCCATCAGCTCAAATGCTTTTTTAAACAAGTGAATGGAACCAAGTCATTACCCTCCTTAAAACCCAATCTATCTCCCTCCCCACCCAAACTCATCCCTGCCAATCTCTAGCTTCTTATAATCCCCACCCCATGCCCTCCTCCAGCTATTTCCAACCTCTGGCTTTGCAGGTACGGCTCCCTTTACCTGCAACAACCTCACCTTCTTGGACAACTCCTAACTCATCCTTCAGGTGTCAGCGTAAATGGTGCTTTCTTAGGTTCTCTGGGCACCCAGATCTGAATTATGTCCCACTGCTGATCTCTCTTGTGGCCCCCTGTGGTTTTCCATCAAAGCACATATCCAAAACTGTAATATTACCAGTTTGTATTTATTTGTTGAATGTCTGCTCTACTAGGAAAGAGAGATCACTTCTGTTTTGTTTTGTACCTCATTCTCAGTGCTTAGCACAGAGCCTGACACTCAATAACCATTAGGTTGAATTCATTAAAATATGACCTTCAGGAGAGTAAGCATCATTGTACCCATTTAACAGATGGGGCTGAGGAAGCTCAGACAGGTTAGGTAACTTACCTACATTCAAATAGCCAAAAGGTGTTTAAACCTGTCTCTGGTCTTCTGCTTCTGTAAGGCAATTGCATTTTAAAATACTAGGCCTTCCAAGAGGGAGCAAATAAAAGCTAGACCAGATGGTTCTGAGTACTGTGGTTTTGATTCTGCCATCCAGGGCTCTGTCTAACCCAGTGAAAGTTCCATTCACTATTCTGTCAATAGATATTTCTGGAGCATCTGTTATGAGCTTATGGTCCAACGGGCGAAAGTCTGGTATAACCATCAAACAATCCAGTTAAACAAAATCACCATACACAAAAAATTACAAACTGAAATGAGTGCAAAATGGTGATCACACCAGTGTGCAAAATCTCTGGGGCAGGAAGGCTCATGCACGTTCAAGGAGCCAAAGAAAGCCAACATGGCTGAAGGAGAGCGATGGAAAGGGAGGAGGGCCAAGATCCTGGAGGGCCCTGGGGAACACAGTAGAGATTTCAGTCTTAATCCTAAAAGCAGTGGGAAGCCACTGGAGGGTGTTAAGATGAGGATTGTCTGTTCCAGTTTTTATTGGTAAAATATCACTAGCTGAGACATGGGGCTCGTTAACTGAGGCAGCGGGGAGGGGAGGCAGGGTGGTAGTAAGAAGGCGTGTTAGGAGGTGAGAGATGATGGGAACCTGCAGTATGATGAGGGTGGTACAGAAGAGAGAGGAGTTTTCAGACTGGAGAGGATTCATTGACAAGGATCTACTTTCAAGGCCCAGTTTGTTCATCCCCTCCACCCCCACTGGCTCGTACTCATTCTCATTTGTTCTGGAAGATGGGCATATGATGTGGATCCTAGCACTCTTAAGTCTTCTAAATGGTCTTCTAAACGTAGCTGCATCTTCTCTCCCTCTCCCCCTTCCTGTGCATCGGTCGTCCTATGTCCTCGCCTCTGTGGACCCTCTTTTGGAGGGTGTCTTGACCTTTCCATTGAACTGCTCTGGTCCTTTGACTCCCCCTGTGGTTAACACTAGAGGTTCAGAGCCTGCAGTGTGGACTTCTTGAGGGCAAAGCTGCTGGGGAAGGGTGTCGTGAACAGGTCGTTTTCCATTTCCACACAGGGCCCCTTCATGTACAGAACCATTCTGCTTGAGTCCTGCCAGTCACTGCTGGGGGCCCCAGGCCAGTCTTGCCCCCCTTCTGCTTATTGCTCCTGTGAGCCCTAGAAATACCTCTGGCCTGTTTCACTTTTGGTTTCCCTGGCATGCCTCAGTCTGTGGGTTTCCACTGAAGAGGGAATGCATCGCCTGCTCCTTGTGGTTAGCCCCATACGAAATGAGCCTTGTGTTCTTGAATATTTTGCAAAGCTGCGCTGCTTTGCAAAGCTGCTCTGCTTTACAAGGCCCAGCATTTTCACTGAACACTTCCACTGACCTCCGAGGGGAGGTGTCTCCACCTGAAAAGGTAGAGTTTTGTTTGGGTGGTTCTGGGCCACAGAACTCCTTTGGCTGGCTGTCCCCATAGGAATCTCAGTGATTCCTCAGAGTACTGCCTCAGGGGCCATAGCTTCACACCAGACAACATCCCAGCTCCCTGGCCTGCTGGCCCTGGCAGGTCTTGGTCCCAAAAGAGCCTAGGTGAGAGAAAGAACAACTCTGCATCTAGTCATCGCTCTCAGAACCCCTCCTCCTGGAGTGTGTGTAGCCGGGAAGTGAGTTGTCTGTTTTGTAAAAGACAGCGCTTGTTCAGAGCTCTGAGACCCGGACAGCAGCCATGTATCAACATTCAACGTGGCCACGTGTGTCGGCATAGTTGGGTCTGGTGTCGGAGAGAAAGCAGGCTATCTGAGGGGTCTATCTCTGTGCTGTCTACCAGTTCATAGGGCAGTGAGCACAATGGCCTGGCCCTTTCCAGTTTCCATTCACTCTTTCTTTCCTTTATTCATTCACCAGACTAAGAAGAGTTACCCCAGGACAAGGATCATATCGTATTCACAGGTGTATTCCCACCTCTCAGCACAGAGCCTCCCACAAGAGACACTCTTCAGTGAATGAACCAATTCAAGGTCCATGCACTGACTGCTGGGCCAGGTCCTGGAGGATACAAAGCAGGTATGGGACATAAATCCTTGCCTTCCAGGAACTTACACTCCAGGTCGGGAGACAGTGGTGATTTATTGAGCTTGAACTGAGAGCCAGGGCTGGAGGGGGCACCGCTGAGAAGTGAGGAGTGAACAAGTCCCCAAAACAAAAATACGGACCCCACCCCTCCCAGGTAAGCCGGACTCCTAGCATTCATTCTTTTCCCCTACCCCATCAGTCAAAGGTTCAGTCCTCCTTTGTACCAGCTCTTGGCTTCATAGCTTAGACCACTCTTCCAGCTCTGGAATCGCACGGCCCACCTCTGGGTGTCTGTTCTCAGCACGAGGGTATTGGCAGGCTGTGCAGCTCAGTAGACTGGCACAGGTCTGACAGGTTTGGAGTGATCCATCACTGCTTTGCTGTCTAAAGTTGCGCGTGTTATTAAACTGTCCTGAGCTTCTCCCTTTTCTTTTTCTTTTTACATTTTTTATTGGGGAACAGTGTGTTTCTCCAGAAACTGGAGCCCATCAACTCCAAGTTATTGTCCTTCAGTGTAGTTGTGGAGGGCGCAGCTCAGCTCCAAGTCCAGTCCCGGTTCTCAGTCTTTAGTAGCAGGGGGCGCAGCCCACCGTCCCGTGTGGGAATTGAGCCAGCAACCCTGTTGTTCAGAGCTCGCGATCCAACCAACTGCGCCATCCGGCCGGCCGAGCCTCAGGTCCTTCATCTACAAAGATGACAACAAACGTCCGTGGCTTTCACCTTGTGCCAGGCGGTTTTACTTTATTCAGTGCTCCCGGCACCAGTGATCTCCATTTTACAGATAAGAAAGTGAGGCACGGAGAGAAAGCAAGTCATGTACAGTGCAAAGAACAGATTTAAACCTAACGAAGACGTTTTCAGGGCAAGTCCCCCAACCCAAACGGCTCTGGCCCATCACCCCCTCTTTTCCAGCCTGCTCATTCTCGGCTTCACACGCCAGTTGCACACCAGCAGCGCCCTGCTCCTGGCTTCACTGCCCTTACAGAAACATGGATCTTTCTGTCTGTTTCTCCAGGCGTAAACCTCAAGACTTAGCCCGGACCCTGTGCACATCCTGACGCTACCCCCCCAGGGGCTGCCACTCAGGGCAATTTCCCTGAACTCACCCTGCTCTTTCCTGGGCAGGCAGCCTCAGGTCAGCGGTCAGCAGTCAGGTCCTCTGACCCGGCTTCTCCAGTACTCCGCGGCGCTCCCCTTTCCCCCACCCCCGGTCTGCCCAGCAGTCTTTCAGCCTCAATTGACTCCTGCTGTCTTCTCATCTCCAGGCTCTCTCACACAGCTTCCTTTACCCCTTTCATCCCTGCCCCCTACTCGGCTCCCACATTCTGCCCTGGGGCCCTCTCCCTGGCCCCAAGAAGTCTGTCTCAGTATTGTTCTCCACTTCCAACATTAGCATTCTCAAAACCCACATTTGCATTTTGATGGCTCCTGTCCCAGCGAGACAGGGGTACACTTTGATGCATATATATTTTGGAGAGGGGAGCTTTCCCCTGCACAGTGTCTAATTTTACAGTTTGATTCAAGTGCATTCTTTGGTTCTGGCCTGATTTACTCTCAGCCAAGACAGACGTTAGCCAGCACCTTTAGGCTATGCTGAGACCTATAAGATAACGGAAAGGCTTCGCCTTGTGAGAGCTTCAGGGAACAGAAGTCTCACTTCCCACGCCTCCCAATCCTGCTGGGAACATCAAAGCTTCTTGCAAGCTCGCATCTGCAACATGCAACCTTCCCTCCCAGGCCCCAGGGCCTTGGCCTTGAGCGTTTCCTAGCACAACTGCAAAGGCCAGGGATTGGGGTTTGCTGTGGTCAGCCCTAGGTGGGACACCCACAGGAGATGAACGATCTCAGGCCTTGATTCTAGGAAAAGCCCCCCAAGGAGGATGGGATAAAGAAGCCACTCCAGATACTAGTCACCTTGTATTTCCTATTTATAACCTGAAGACCCATAGAGTTTTAATGAAGGGAGAAAGTGACTTGGGGCCCAGACTTTATTCACTTTCATCTAGGCCGTGGGTGTTGGGGCTTTTAGTTTTTATATGCCTCTGGGCTGCTGGGGTTCAGCCAGAATTAGAACAGCCAAGTGCCAAGCAACAGAGGGAAAGGAATCTCCTGCCAGGTCTCCAGGGGTTTCAGGACAACTTTTTACAGAGGTTTAGGGAACTGTGGTCTGCATGGCAGGGCTTCCTAGGGTTTTCTCTCTACTTCAGAGTGATTTATGATTCCCATTTCATTGAGAAGGTCTCAACATGCGTTTCCACCTACAGCTGAGTTCTTCCACACAACGACCCTAAATAACATCTTATATGTATGGCGTGGGAGTGGGTGGATATTGGGGTAGGAAAACAGGCAGACAGTGAGGAAGGGCTGGAGTCACCATCTTGGAGGCTTTGGACTCTAGGGTGACAAGGGGCTTAGATAAACAGAGCAGCAGCAAAGGAGACAAGTGGAACTCTTGAGTCCCCCAGTGTAGTCAAGATTCAACTAACAGTACTTGAAAGAGTTCTATATTCCTGGCTCTATGCTGGTGACTAAGGTTGATGCAAAAACAAATAGAAGTCGATTAGCCTAAATCTCAAGGGATTTCTGTTCTGGTGGGAAATAAAATAAATGCACCATAATATTAATTAGTGCCTATTGATCACTTGCTTATGTAGGGTGTTTTTACACGTGCTGTTTCTAACTTTCACAGCCAGGTTATATTCTGTGGCTCATTTTACAGATGAGAGAAAGAAGGCTTATATTAAAGGATCCAAGGTCATAGTGCTGGGAAGTTACTGAGCCAGAATCACACTCATTTGAACTTCATGGTCCAAGCTCCTTCCCTGGCACCAAAGTGTGAGCTAGAGCCAAACCTAAATACCCGAGGATGTGAAATAACCACGTGCCATGGGAATTCAGCATGGGAGGGCCCACATCTAGCTGTGCGAATCAGAACCCCAGCTCCACACATGATACCTGCTTTCGCTGTATCATGAAGGCGGGGAGGAGTCCAGGAGAGAGTTGTCCGGGGGGCACAGGCAGCAGACAGAAGCACTGAGATGTGTTGGGGAAATAGTTTGTCGTCCTGGGGTACGGGATCTGAGAAGAAGGGGGTAGAAAATAGCTTGGCATCAGAACACAGATTGCTCTGTAGGTATCTGGACATGTTCTGCAGGTGTTAGGGGACAATGGAATATTTTTTGGTAAGATAGTGATGTGAGAAAAGACATATTTAAGAAAAAAACTCAAGAAGACATAGGTAAAGGGTTCTGGAATAGGAAGAGAATAAAATGACACAGGGGATTAAGGCCTTTGATATCTAAGCAAAGGGCAAAGAGATCCTGAAAAAAGTAGCCTGAGAATGGCAAGGTGGTATTAAGTATCTGGAATGCTTTGGGGGTAGAACGGGGATATGGAGCGTGAACTGGGGTGTGAGCTGGAGATACAGGGCTGGAATCTGCAAGTAAAAACGTGATGACTGAAATCCTAGAAATGGATTTAAGCAACAGGGATAACAGAAGACAAGAGAGGCAGAGATCAAATCTAGACTGAAATGTTAGAGAAGGGAATATGAAAATCAAAGGAGACAGAAGAGAAGTGCGGGTGGGGTTGGGGTAAGAGGAGAAGCAACTTCGGACACCAAGGGGACAGAACACCGAATTCCCCGGTGGCTGAGGGTGTCACATATGTGTTCTCCTCTGAGCCCCGTAACACATGCCAGGTTGGGTTGCGGCTTCCACCCTGCCACCTGGCCTTGCCCTCTTTGAGCACCTTGAGATCGGGGTCCATGTCTTTGTCTGTACCCCACTCATCTGCTTCACGCCGGGCACATCTTTAAATCACTCTTTAAATGTTTCTTGAGGGGGTGGCTGGTTAGCTCAGTTGGTTAGAGTGTGGTGCTGATAAGACCAAGGTTGCCTGTTCGATCCCCACATGAGCCACTGTGAGCTGCGCCCTCCTTAAAAAAAAAAGAAAAAAGTTTCTTGAATGCTGAGCAAATGGAACAGATGAAGATCTTCTATTGCTTTCCTTGTTTAGCCCTTCCTTGATGGCATTTTATTACTATTAGTCAAGAAGCTTGAGAGTTAAGAATAAGGACCTTTGGAGGTTCTAAAAACGAGCCCTCTCCTACTCTCTCTGCTTCAGTTTCTCTACGTAGAATCAAACTCCAATTTCCATTTAGGGACAGTGGACAAAGACCCAGGGCCAAGACAGCAGCCCAGTAATATGATTGGTTTCAGGGCTGGGTTCAGAGTGGGCTAGTGGGGCCTTACGGTGGCCAACTGCATTCTCTCAGATGATGTGTGGGAAGGACTATGCTCCTCTCTAGACTTCTGTGATCTTTGCCAGTGAGGGATAGGTGAGAGAAGCTTGGAGAAACAAGGCAGGGAGACAAGGGCACATGGGCAGCTACCCACCGCCCCTTAGTGAGGGGAAGGGTGAGAAGATAAATGCTGGGTAAGAACAGGATCAGGACGGCTTGGCTGCACCCGGAACTTGAGTCTGAGGTGCCTTTCTCTCAGCCTTGATTGAAGTGTAGAGTAGTCCATTCCATGGGTTTGGTCAAAAAACTTTCCGAAGGATTTCTTTCCTCTCGTTAGCACATCCTGGTGTGTCCTTGCTGAAGCTGGCTCAAGGAGTCAGCCCTGGGAGCCATCTGCTAAAATGGCCTCTCCACGAATGATGCTTTTTTTTGCTTGTGTTTGTTTGGGTGAAGGGAGGGAGGTGGGGAGTAGTTATAAGGGCACAGGAGTGTTTGAAAGCCCAGCCTCCCCCTCTGTCTTGGCTGTCCCCGGCTTTGACAATGCCAGAGGGTGAGATAGCTACTGAACTATCAGGCCCGCCTCTCCCAGAGCTGGCGGCTCGACTTTCATCTCTGTTTGCGGCCAAGGACAGGGACATGGGGGCCAGCACCCAGGCTGGCTAATGAGTAATTGGGAGCCTTGTCTGTGCGCAGTCCTGGGACGTGCACTGGGGTGACCCTGAGGTTGCTGGGGCAGGCCTCATCCATCCTGAAGCCTGGGCCAAGGCCGGGAGGCTATTTCCTCTTTGTCACCACTGCTGCTGCTACCCCCCCCCCCCTGGGGAATCCGGGTTGTGTCCCCTGCTAACCCACCCCCAACACTTTTACCTAAATGCCCTGGGTTGGGTTATTTATGAAAGTTATTTCAAAGGTTTTCCTTCTCCATTCTGCTTTGGGTACAAAGAAGAGAACTATGGTGCAACTCTGGCTTCCATTTCAACCACCAAATTGTACTCCCTCTAGTTACCTCCTTCTTCTACCGACCCTTAGGGTTTGTGCAAATTCCCCTCCAGGGATGGTGAAGCAAGCCATTGAGAGGTTCGAAACACATGCTTGTGAACGGCTGTGTCATCTGGATCTTCCTTCCTCCGGTCAGATAACTTCCTTTCTGTACAAGGGCCTCGATTGTCTGTCCAATAGGAGGCCTCTGTGATCTCAGGGATGCATCCAACAGCCTTTCCAGCCATAGGTCTTTGCTTCCTCCTCCTCTTCCTCAGCATACTCTTCACATGCCAGCTTTGTGTGGGAATTCCTGTCGATGTGACTGTCACTTGCTTGCAGCTGTGGGGCCCTGGTGCACTTACCTAAACTCCATTTTTCCCCCCTTTGTACAAAAGTGCCTACAGCACCCCGCATAGGGCTACAGGGAACTGCAACAAGAGGGTAGATGTCAAGGGCCAGACCGGGAGAGAGAGTAACTCTCCGCTGTGAAGCCACATGTCTGTCCTCCTCCTCATCAGTGACTTTACTCTCCCTGCCAGAGTGAACTCAGCAGCATGAAATACTTGAAAAATGTTTTCCAAATGAATAAATGAATAAATGCATTGCTAATAGCAGCAAATACATGTGGGCATCTGTTCTCTGAGAATAAATCAGTTCAGTGATGTTGGAATGTCACCGTGTGGTGAGGAGTTGAACCGGCCACATGCAAACCGCGCTCGAAGACAACGGGATCGGGCCTAGAAGCGTATCGAGACGTCCCTGTTTTATTTGGGGCTAGTTTTCAGGGAGATTAATACTTGAGAAATAGCTTTGGTCATTGATGAAAATTAATTTTATTGTAACATCTGTATCATGGTAGATGCTCAATAGATTTCTATGGGATGGAGAAATGGATGAATGATTGAGAAAAATGAGCCGTCAGCAGTGGGAACAATGCTCATCTGAGCTGTTGGGGGCTTGGATGCTTTTCGGGGACCTGGGCCCCAGCTTGCTGTGTGGTCTTTGCTATGTCTCTTACCTTCTCTGCCTCTACCCCCTCTCTGCGCCTGAAGGCAATATAATCCCCACTCTTCTTACAGGAGTGCTGTAAGGTAGACACAGCGAGGGACACAGGCCCTCAGGCAACCTCCTACACTAGTCTCGTGTGAATATCGTCATATAGCTTTCTGGGGCCTTTCGAGCAAGCAGATTTGAGGGAGGGGAAAAGGAGAGGAGGAGGGGGAAAAATGAACTGGACAAGTCACTCCAGGGCAGTGAGGCCCAAGAAAGCTCCTTTATCTTCATTCCTGCTATGCTTCATTGACTTCATTATTGTCCTGTCTCCAGGACAGGGTCCATTCTCCTTTCCTGCACAGCTAGGCTGTCTCCCAGGGGCAGGGCCTGGCAACACAGGGAAGAGGCAGGCAAAATATGGGTGGATTAACTTGCAAAGCTATCCCCCACACCCCTCGTGCTTTAAAGCAGCTGTTCCTTCAGGAAATTCTGACAGGCCCCTCGGAATTGTGGCTGGTGACGATGGCTGGCTGGGCTCTGGGCTGGCTTGGCCCAAGCGTGTTGTTACTCAGCTGGGAGTCAGAACTCGGAGATGGTTCCTGTAAGAAGGTCCAGGAGGACTCAGAGACGGCTCTGGCACTCAGAGCAGCTGCTTGGTGATGGCGAAAGCTCAAATTCCACTTCCTCCAGTAAGCCTTCTGAGATTACCCCAGCTGGATGTTCCTTTTCCAAGTCCTATAGAGCTTTCTTTTCTTTTTGGAACTCTTAATAATCTCTTTTGCATCTCATTATCACAAAGTTGGTTTCTTTCTTACTCGTCTGGGAGCTGGTAACGGGAAGGACTTTGAGGTCGTTTATTTCGGTCAGCTGAGTGCTTAGTTTTGCCAGTCCCATGGGAGGTGCTTATAAAATACTAACTCAATGAAGACATAGACAGCCACGCCGCATGTGCTGGCTTCTCATCTCTTCAAGCTATTTCTTTGTAGTCCTCGTCTTTGGTTAGAAGGGACACCAGGAGAATGGAGACAAAGGTTGAAGCACCTCAAATACCTGTTTTGGCCATATGTGTGAGATATCTCAGGTAGGGAAGACTGCAGGTCCCGTGGAATGAAATCCAGGAAGTAAAATAATCGGAGGACCATTCATCTGAGTGGAATTTACAGGGGTGCTAATCTTTGGGCCCCAATTTCTGGTTTAGTGGCCTATCCTTTTTGTAAGGTCACACTGCCTTGCTCTGTGAAACACTAGCTTGAACAAACCTGCTTTTTATAGCTCCATTCGGGGCTTCAAAGAGTGAGACCCTTTTTAACTTCAAATAGGCAATCTAGTAAGGTGGATAGGATCACGGGTTCTAGAACCAGACTTCTTAAATTCACCCCAGTCACCATCAAATAGCTGTGGAAATTTAAGCAAGTTACTTAACCTCTCTGTGCACATGGAAGTGAGGAAAATAATAGAAGCTACCTCATAGAATAGTGAGGATTAAAGAACTGAACACATGTAAGTCTCTTAGAATAGTGCCTGGCATCGCTCACTGTTTCACGATGAAAGCGTCGAAATCCTTGAGTTCAGAACTACAACCTTATAACCCTAATCACCTGAGGTGTTGGTTCCCAACAACCCATGCTACTATGGCTGGTAGTCGAGTCATTTCTTCTAGCTCTTCGCTAAATGCAAAATGCACTGGAAATCGACCCCCACCACTATCACCAACCTCTGACCTTTCTCTCCAGTGACCCCTGACCCTGATTGGGTCAAAATGTGTAGGCTCAGCCGGGGAGAAGACTGGCTGTATTCAGCCCAGGTCTGCCTGACCCTGGGTCAACCTGGACAAACACCTGCCTTCCGGTGAGGAAAGGTGATAACATTCCTGAGGCCTGAGTGGGCTCTCCTATGTGTTGGCAGCAATCCATTCTGCTCACTGCCTGAAACTATTCATTCATCCGACCAGTCATCCCAGCAAACTTCCCACGGCCCCCACCTTGGTTAGAAGAGCTTCAGGGGCCTTGGTGTTCAAACTCTCACACCTGTCGTTAAATCACCTACCTGGCCATGTTAAATGCCAGGTCTGGATCTAATATCTCCCTCCTAGAGAGTATGGGAACTCAAAGCCTGAGTCAGTGGTCAAGGCCATATTAAAACTCTTTTTAAAAAGTGTGTGCTTTAGGGGCTGACACACAGAACTAGCACCAGAGGAAATCTAGTGGAGCTATTGATGAAGACCTGGGTGCAAAACAAGACGTCAGACGCCAGATAGCGAGAAAGCCAGGTTCGAACAGAATTTAAGCATTTATTTCATTCAAGGCACATGTGAGATGCTGGGCATAACCTGCACCACAACCCTATGTGGTGCATTTGAGGAAACTGAGGCTCAAACAGGTGAGGTGATGGGCCTAGTTCCATCGCACAATTTGTACATGGAAGAGTTTTGAGCTCAAATTTCCTTACTTCCGGCCGTGTGCTTAGTGCTCTATGAACATGTATTCATTCTGGAAGGGATCCTGGAGCTCATCCTGCCCAGCCTTGGCCAAGTAAGTTTTGCAGAACATTAACCTCATGAGATGCGTCCTGCAAAAGGAGGCCATGCCCCCAGTGGAGAGTCATGACGCATACTGAAGGCTCTGGCACGTCCTGCAGTAGAGACCCACTTAACCTAGTGTTTCTGAATCATAGTTAACCGCAGAGTGCCTTTGTTCTTATAACAATCGTTAGCCTCCCGAGGAACTGTCCTTCGAAACATGCCTTGGGAATTATTAATCTAGTCTGATACATTCACTTATTGATAAGGAAATTGAAGCACAAAGTGAGGAAGTGACGTGCCTGACGGCAGCCAGCAAGTTAGTGGCAGAGCTGGGACTAGTATTCCTGACCCAGCCAGGGTTTCTTCTACAGCTGACTGATGATGTTCAATAACTTAATATAGACCCAATGGGGACACAGAATTAGGAGACAACATAGATTTACCTGTGGAGAAGGCCATGAAAGGGTCGTAGGAACATTTACAACCAACATTATCGGTAGAAGCACGTCTTCAAGGGCAGCAGAAGAGGAATAAGATCAAAGGAAGGATTACAAGAAGGGTTGGATGATTCCAGGAAGGTGTGTAGAAAGATTTTGAGAGGCTCAGTCACTTTAAAAAAAAAAAATAATTATATGTCAAGTGTGAAAATCTTCATTCATTTAGGCAAATTATTTTCACCCACCTCCTGAGTTGTCCTGAGGAATATTGGACAGACAACGGCTCCTACGTACTTGGTGAAGACTAGCTGACGCTCCAAAACGTCTTCACCTCTCGCCTCCAGATGCGTTAACTGAATATCTTACCTGGACCTCCAGGAAGCACGATGACCAGCCATGATGTCCTTTGTTCCAAGGTGAGGCACGAAGGATCAGGGGCAATAGCAATACACTTGGCACGAGAAACATCTATGTTTGAGAACTGGCTCTGTGGTTTTGGGTCCTTCCATTTATCTTTCGGGGCTTAGTTTTCTCAATTGAGAAAAAGAGGATTAGACCCAAATGTGGGTCCACAGACAATCATTACTAGATCACCTGGGTTAACTAAGAGGCCAGATCCCTGGGTCCTGCCCAAGAACTGCTGAAGCAGAATTCCCGAGGACCTGTGATTTTATCACGGACACTAAACATTTCTGACGTGGAATCAGGCTTAGGACCCACTGGGCTAGATTATTTTTGAGGCCCTTCCAGTTCTCAAATGAGTTGTTTAAGCTTAATGAATATCAGTATTCTTGTCATAAAATGGATATATTAATATTCACCTCCAAGTAGTATATTACATCAACATATTGAGGGCTTTGTAAACTCTAAAACTGCCTACAAATGCATAATATTAATATTCTAATTAAGAAACAGTTTTGATGTATAAAAACTCACTTTATAGGGAAAATAGAGGAAGCTTGCATCCAAGTCTGAAATTTCTCTACACAGTATTACATACATAACACTTTAAAATCAAGCTGGTCCCAACCACAAGTATGAAATAGACAAAGCTTTTACTCAGTAATGTTTTTTAACCTTTTGGAGCTTTTTCAGCTCCCTTATTCTTCTCTCATTTTTCCAGGTTACCCAGAGGAAACGCTGCTAAAACGGTTTACACAAAGTCAACATTTCCCAAAATGTGTTCTGTGGAATACTAACAGGTGTTAAGGGGAAAAATGGGGGAGGTTTCTGGACCAGTTACTTTGGGGAAATGCTGCGCTAACTAGGTTTTATGCGGAACCCTGAGAGCCTGTACCATGCTATTCTGCAAGAAGGCAAAAGGTGTGATTAGCATTGCTAAGTGTCTGTGGGCAGGGAGCATTTTACTGAGAGCCATCTCTCAGGACTAGGAAAATTTTGCACTAAGGTTCCAACTGTTCTGTGGCTTTTTCCTCCTACGTGTCCCTTCTTTTCAAATTAGGACAGCTGGGATGGCGAAGCTTAATTTAAAGCAGCACACCTGAAACTAATAAATAAATACATAAATAAATAAATACATAAATAAATAAATAAAATTGTGAAGATGGTTGCACAACTGTAAATATGCTAAAACTTATTAAATTGTACACTTTAAATAGGTGGGAAAAAATAAAGCAGTGGTTCTAACACCTGGCTGTGCGTCACGTGGGGAACTTTTCATAAATGAATCGCTGGGTCCCACCCAGGCATACTGACTCGGTGTGGAACCAGCCCCAGATCATCTCTGGGCCTGTGATTGGGACTCCTCCAAGGAGTGATTCACTGCAGGCATCTAAGTGGGAGGAATTCTTTTGGCTGGAGTGGGTAGAGAGGGAGGAAGGGTGGTCCTCCGACATTCCTTAAATTGCAGCAGGCTGTCAGGGCAAAAGCTATTTTTTGTGTGATTGGACCCTCCTCAAAGGATGGGAGGAGGCTCAAACCACCTCAAACATACCCGAAATCTAGAGACCTGGAGTGTGGTTCAGATTTGACCATAGCCTCCTTCTTTGACCATGGACCAATGAGCTGAGCTTTATTTTTCTCTGTGCAAATTGGAAATACTCATGTATGGAGACATGAAGCAAATGAGGCAATGCAGGAGCCAACAGACAGGGCTGTGTTTCTGGCTTTTCCAAAGACGACTGCTAGTAAGGCTATTATGATGATTGTTCCAGATTTTACTTCTATTAAAAACTAGTATTTGAGGGCTGTCTGGTTAGCTCAGTTGGTTAGAACATGGTGCTGATAACACCAAGTTTGCCAGTTCAATCCCTGCATGGGTCACTGTGAGCTGCACCCTCCTTAAAAAATGAAAAAATAAAGTTACCGGTGATTTTGTGACAAGTATATTAAAAAAACAAACAAACTAGCATTTGAGGTGGTAACTAAGAGATACAACCATTCTCTTTCTCTCAAAGTATCGTTGAGTCTGCAATATATAGTGAATCAAAAGTTTTTTTTTTTTTTTTTAAGAAATATTAACCAAAGAATCTGTGAAACAACTTGGTCTGCCGTGAGCAAGATGAGGCAGAGACTCGAAACAACTGTCCCAATCAATCAGACCAGGCATTACCCGATTTGGGGTGGGGATTATCTGGAAAATTGCCTCAGCTGTCCATTTCATTTTCAGTGCTTGCTCAATGAACCATTGTTACAAACATTTTTAAAACCCTTCCGGCCTGCCACTAAGATTGGGAGTTGTGATGGTCCACAGACTTGGAAGTGTGGAAAGAATTCATTTTTTTTTTTTTAAATGCATGAAGTCCCCTGGATTAAACTAATTGGGGTAAGATAATGCTTCTCTCAAAGAAAAGGAAACAGGTTATGAAACCACTATTTACCAAATTCTCATCATGAGCCAGGTATCAAACTAGCTCCTTTTATAAGTGTTATTTCATTTAATCCTCAGAACCACTTTGTTAGGTCAATTTAATAACTTTAAAGTAAGGAACTGATATCTGAAGATGCTAAAAAAAAAAAAAAAAAAAAATTCTGCCCAGGGACCACAGTTAGTAAGTAGTAGAGCCAGGATTTGAAGACCATGCTCTTCTCTTGCATGTTGCTATTTTAATTCCTAGCTTTTTCCTTCCAAATTTTGAATCTTTTAAACTTAGAAATCTCAGGGAGGAATAAGATATATTGCCCATTCATCTTTCATATGGAGACAACACAAGACATGGAACGTTCTTTTTTTTATTGAAGTATAATTGACATATACTATTATACTAGTTTCAGGTGTACAACATAGTGTTTCCACATTTGTATACATTGTGTAATGATCACCATAATAAACCTAGTTACCATCTGTCACCATACAAAGTCGATACACTATTGTTGACTTTATCCCCATGATGTACATTACATCCCCATGACTTGTTTATTTTATATCTGGAAGTTTGTAACTCTTGATCCTGTTTACCCATTTCGCTACCTCCCCAACTCTCCTCCCCTCTAGTGAACACCAATCTGGTCTCTATTTATGAGTCTGATTTTGTTTTGTCTTATTTTGTTTGCTTGTTTGTTTTTTTAGATTCTACATATAAGTGAAATCACACAGTACTTATCTTCCTCTGTCTGACTTATTTCATTTAGCATTATACCCTCAAGGTCCATCCATGTTGCCACAAATGGCAAGATTTCATTCCTTTTTATAGCTGAGTAATATTCCAGTGTATATATGTACCACATAGTCTGTATCCATTCATCACTGATAGACACTTAAGTTGTTTCCATATCTTGGTTATTGTAAGTAATGCTGCAACAGACATAGGGGTGCACATATCTTTATGAATTAGTGTTTTCATTTTCTTTGGATAGATACCCATATTTGGTTTCACTGGATCATATAGTAGATCCATTTTTAGTTTTTTGAGGAACATCCACACTGTTTTCCACAGTGACTGCACCACTTGACATTCCCACCAACAGTGTACAAGTGATCGCTTTTTTCCGTAACCTCACCATTTCTTGTCTTTTTGATAATAGCTATTCTGATAGGTGTGAGGTAATATTTAGTTGTGGTGTTGACTTGCGTTTCCCTGATGATTAGTGATGTTGAGCATCTTTTCATGTGCCTATTGGCCATCTGTATGTCTTATTTGGAAAAGTGTCTATTCAGATCCTCTGCCTATTTTTAATGGGATTATTTGTTTTCTTGTTGCTGAGTTGTATGTGTTCTTTATATATTTTAGGTATTAACTCCTTATTACATATATGATTTGCAGTATCTTCTCCTATTCAGTAGGTTCCTTTTTGTTTTGTTGATGGTTTCCTCTGCTGTGTAGAACCTTTTTATTGTGATGTAGTCCCATTTGTTTATTTGTGTTTTTGTTGCCTGGAAACTTCTTAACTAAGGTTTAACTGTGTGAGAAGAGCAGAACCCCAGTGCCCTAATAGCAACTGTTAATGGTGTTTCTGTTGTACTTTGTTTTCCTAAAACCAAACTAGAGACTCCGTCTTACCATGGTCCCTAGCAGGCCGTCTCTTTGTGGAACCCTGGCAGGGTCCTGGCTGGTACAGGAGTGAGGATGTCCCTGGATGTGTCTGCTTCTCTCTGTCTGATTTTAGCTGTCTGAAAAGAAGACTTAGTTGCAGCTGTCTCTCAGCCTGGGATAAAGTCTCCAAAGCACACCGCGAATGTTCCCGTGCTGCCTCCTTCCTGGATATTATTTTGCAGGAGCTCGGGCCTCTTTGGTCCTCAGCCACACCCTGGAAAAGGCCTCCTCCCCAGCCACTGGGCGAATGCCCACTTGCTCTCCTCGCTGAGGCCTCCTGTCCCTGGCCCCCATGGTTTGGGGTGTGAAGAAGATCGTGTAAGAGAGAACTCAGTTAAAGCACAGTGAGTAAGGGTTGCACAGAACCTATTCGAATCCTTTGAGGAGAGAAAGGAGAGGGAAAAAACTGTGTCTGGTGCAAAGAGGGTGCCCTCAAACCTGTATCTTTCTTAGACTTGTAGATCAGAGAGCAAGCTGATGGTTGCCAGTGGGGAGGGCGGTTGGGACGATGGGTGAAAAAGGGGAAGGGATTAAGAAGCACAAATTGGTAGTTACAAAATAGTCACAAGGAGGTAAAGTACAGCATAGAGAATATAGTCAGTAATGTTGCAACAACTATAGTGCCAGGTGGGTACTAGACTAACCGGGGGATCACTGCATGAATTATATAAATGTCTAAGCACTGTGCCATACACCTGAAACTAATGTAAAATAATACTGAATGTCAGCTATAACTGGAAAAAGTAATGAAAAGAAAGAAAAAAAAAAACACCTGTCTCTTCCTCCAGCCCTGTCACATTGTAGGGAAAAGAGGACGTTATGTGCACTGCTCCCCAGACTGGCGGTGGTGTTTCCTTTGGGGAGAGGAAAGAAGAGAAGCCCTTGGGCAGGGGATCAGAGGAGATTTTAGGCTTATAGGTAACGATTTAACTTTTTAAAAATGACATTTTTAAGAAGGAGGAGGAGGAGGAAGAGAATCCCGTTTAATAACAAAGGAGCTTAGCTTAACTGTTTTAAGGGGTGATTTTCCAACCCTGGGCTTACCCCACCCCTCCTCGCCAAAAAACAGGAGATCCAAAAACATCGCAGGTCCAGGACTGGGGCCGGACTGGAGAGTGGCCCAGCCACCCCTTTAGAGATGGTATACGACCTGTACAAGAATACATAGATTGAATGGCAAATTACATCCCATTCTAATGGTTGGGCCTCAGTGGTCTCGTCTGTGACAGGGGAACAAGAGTAACTTACTCTCTATAAACAGAAGGTGCCCATCCCACCCATGGAAGGGAGCATACATTTCTGAAGGATGGATACCTGAAGAGCTTCCATTTGCTTCCCTTTGAACAGATGCCAGCTACACTGTTCCTCCAGAAAGGCACCTGAGGCAAGAGAGTTTCTTCCCTTGTGGGTCCACTTAACTCTGATCGGAGCCCAGGCATCCTGCCTTCCCGTCCAAGATAGTCCCGTTCCTGGCACTTCCTCGCCTCCCCAGGATACTACAGCCCTGTGTGGACAAGATGTTACAAAGCTGGAGCTATCACCCCCACAGTCTGTGGGACGTTCAGAGGACCCGGCCCCCGGGGACGGGAGGTAGGCAAACTGCCAGCCCAAATACCTTTCCTGCGGCCCTGTGGAGGAGACAACATTAGTGGGAGGGCAGGTCCCGCTCAGGGAGGCAGCAGCAGAGCTGTAGGGCCTGGGCCAGATTCAGGACGATAACGAGAAATCTGCACGTAGCCACCAGCCCAGGCAGGGATTCATCTGCCTGGAAACTCAGGGCCCTCAAGAATGGGAGCAGCCATGTGGTTTGCCTCTCATGGTCCCCAACTACCTGCCAGGCGGTGGGAGAGTGCCATGCCTCCTGAGGGCGGCTGGCTGGGCCAGGGCCTGCAGTTCTTGCCCTGAGAGGAGGGTGGTGCACTCCAGGGCGAGATGGCACCAGGAGGCCTGCTGCAGGCCGTGTGATGTGCCTGGAAAGAGCACAGCAGAACCCAGTGCCACTGGCACCGATTCCTTATCTACAGCTTCCCAGGGTTGCTCTTGGCTGGGACTCCCACACCTATCCTGACTCTGGCATTCGTCAGCACCCATTGCTCCGTGCAGTGACGGCCTCTGCTCCTGACACAGACCCAGCTGAGCCTCCTACAGCGGTGATTTTTCTGGGACTGGCAGGTCAGGACCACTGTGTGTACCTCCTGTTTGGACTTTAATTGCTGTGTGTTGTGAGAAAGCCACCTGACCTGTTAGACGTCGAACCCCCCAACCCCATTTAAACTCCTGGTTTATGACGAACAAAAGTGGATCTAGACATTCTGCCAATCCTGACCATTGAGGAATGAGAAAAGTGGTCTCTCAAAGATGGAAAATGAATGTTCAGGACAGAAAGTGAAGCTGAGTCTGCTAGCTGTCCCCAGGAACTATTATGCCCTTCTTCCTTAGAAACAGAATCCCAAATTCTATGATTTATAACCTAAGCAAAAGAAAGATGACACTTATCAACCTCCCTCGTGGCCCAGTGGGATTGAGGGGAAGTGACCTGGGAAAGTTCCAGGAAGTGTCTTTAAAGGGAAGAAGTATGTTCTTGCTCCCTATTTCCTTGTTTCTGCTGACGGAGTGCTGGCGTGAAAGCTGGAGCTCAGCAGTCATCTTGAACCGTGAGGTAGGAGCCAGGTTCTGAGAACAGCAGACCAGATAGAAGAATCCTGGAGCCCTAATGGCTTTAAGAAACTCCCCTAGCACTGCTGCACTGTCTCTTCTGGACTTCCTCTATGAGACAGAGAAATAAGTTTCCATCTTGTTTAAGCCAATAATATCTTGGGTTTCTGTCACTTGCAGACAAAGTTAAAACTAATTTTTATAAGAGCACAGTATATGGTGCAGTGAGAAGGAATAGTCAGTTCTAAAGATAAACTAGATTAGAATTGACTTTAATTTGTGTAGAAGAAAAGATCAAGTAATCTTGGAAGAGGAAGTCTCTTGTGTGAAGCTCAAGATAGATTCTAGAACCCTAAGCAAAGATCTCAAACAGGGATCTCTGATTTTATTGATTGGAAAAATAAAAGAAATGCCGTGTGTTTTTTTCCCCGCCGCAAAATCACTGCCCCAAGGATCTGCTTGGGTAGCATTAACTTTTGTGTCTCAATTAGAAGGCAGCAGGAAAAGAGGAAAACCAAATATGAGATGGATTAGCTCCATAAAAGAAGCCAGAAGCATGAGTCTACAGGAGCTGAGCAGGGCTGTGGAGGACAGAACATTATATAGACCTCACTCATTCGCAGGGTCACCAAGAGTCAGAGTCAGAGTCTACTCAACTGTGTGTAACACACCCACCCACTTAGGATTGGGAAGGTGGGGAGAAAAGCCTTTAGCACATCAAGCAGCAGCTGGGTGTGGAGTGGCACCTTTGTATGGCAGGCAGGGATAAGAGCCTTTTAAGGAGTGGAAGGAGAAAGTGGATGGCAATAGTCCAGGTAATGAAGTCACATGTAGCCCATTGCATTATAGTCACTTCTTCATTTACTCTAGTTTATTGAGCAGCTATTATATTCAAGGCAAAAGAGGATGCCTTGATCAGACATAGACTGTCCTCAGGTAGCTTATAAAGCCTAGTAGGGAAGGGAAGACGTAGCTTCCCTGTGAATATGACACAAAGTGATACATACCTGGGAAGAGGTTCAGGTCAGATGTTGTGGGTCTGCAAAGGGAGAAGAGGTCCTGGCCAGGTGTGTTTCAGGGAAGCTTTGTGGAGAAGGGAACCTTTGTCGTCTTGCGGAATGGGTAGGATTGGACATGCAAGGCTGGTGGGGACAGAGAATGCCTTCTACAGGGGCCGTCTTTCTCCAAACCACTGCGAAGGTGTCTGCTTCCTCGCAGTGTGACGACTAACCACCTCCCTCCCTAGAACACGGTTATGCTGTAGGCAAGAGTGTATTCTGTACGAGATGCAGGTGGTTTGGGGAAAGTACTTTTGGTCCAAATCGGAAAGATGAATGACAAGGAAAGCCCTTGGTTTCTGAGTTAGACACACTAAGATTTATATCCTGGCTCCATTCCTTGGCTTCTTCAGGACTGACTGCTTCGAAGGCCCATTGAGAATGCTTGTGGCTGTGCCCTAGCAGCAGGGCTCAGAAGAGGCCACACGCAGGGGGTGGGAAGGGGGCCTAAGAGGGGGCTGGGCTGGGCCACACCTCCTGGTCACCTCCACTTGCTTTGACCTCTATTATTCATTCCATTTCCAGTGCTCTAGAACAATGTCATAGTATATGAGGTGGCTCCAAGCTAAGTGACATGGGAAACACCGAGAGCAGATAAAAGTGCCTGGGAGATAGTGCCTTGTAAGATGGTCTGATCAACGGGCAGCCTGGTGGTTGTAGGAAACTGATGGTCAGGCTGCTGGGGACACTGGAGTCAAACTGTGAGAGGGCCCCTGGCACTCTGGGTTCCTGGTAAACAGCTATATGGACGGGTGGAGGCACGGCTTTCCGCAGTTCTAGTTTTTATCCTTTTCCCCTCCTTTGATGATGATCCAGTATAGATTCCGTATAGACCCATGATGGTTCATCCCCACCATGACCAAAATGCCCGTTTAAATACCCACGCTCAGTCATGACTCTGCCAAGGGAAGCTGGAGTTCCTTCTTTGTCTAAGTTTATAAGTAACTTAGAGGCAGAAAGATGGATGTGTGTGCCGTGATCAGTAAGGAAAGCAGAAATACTTTTGTCTCTCTGCAGAATACTGAGAGAAAAAACTAGATCTCAATTTGTAAGGTTTTTGTTGCTCAGGAGAACAGCATGTCTGGGGGGCAGGGGCGGAGTGAGGGAACATTTTACTATTCTTTGAGATCTTTGCCTGGAAACAGGAAGTTCGTTTGGCCCACTTTACCTGCTGGGGCCACTTGCTATCTACCTAGAGGCGCAATCTGCTGTTTGTAGTATCACAGTCAGTTGCCGTGGAGACCATGACGTGAACACATCAGCCTTCTGGCTGTAGGAAAGGAACAGTCTGCTGCGATGGGCCCCACGCTCAAATAAATACATTCCAAAGCAACAGGTGAGCCGCAGGGAAGCCAGGTCTCTGGTTTCTACTGAAATGTTTCTACCATTAAACAAACATTGGAGGAAACACAAACATCTGTCTAGAAGCAAAGCCCGGAGCTCATGAATTCCAGGGCTGTGCCAGGGCCCCTGCATCTGATTTCCTGTGTGGGCCGAGACAATTGGCTTAACCTCTCTGTGTCTTAGGTGAACTGGCTCTCTCTTCTTCCTGGATTCCACGCCATGGTGGGATCAGGAGGGCAGATGCAATTGGAAAATAGAAGGAATTGTCTCATTCACAGTGACACTAAGTGGAAGTGGGCAGGAGAGATGTTTACCCTGCCAGGGCTCTGAAAATCATCTCTACCAGCAAATCACCACCACTTATTAACCCCTTCTCATCTTCTCCAGTCATGTTGTTGCACTGATGCAGGAGAAAGTTCAGATTATATAGTATCTTTCAGTACGATCTGTGTCTTAAGGGCAAATTCCGCTCGTTGGGGAATTTGGCAGGTGAGATAGTTCACTGAGCCTATGCATCTGGCTTCACTGCTTTATGCACCCCTAGATAGACGGTTTAGCTATTGTACACGACATACTCTGTTAGCTTACTAATAGCTGGCGTTTATGTGGGGACGCAGCGTTTCCCGCAAGCCCGAATCACTGATAACCCGTCCTAAATGTCCAACCCTCCTCTCGCTGCACACAGACTGATACACCAACATACACGGTTGGGTTTACCACGAAAGTCAAATACTCATCTGGCTTATGCTCACCTGTAAACCAGTACTGAGCACTACCAACGCTTTGCATAGAAGGGGCATTCGATAACTACGTAATGACTTAATCAGTGCTAATAGTCACCATCTGTGTGCAGTGCTCCGTGTGTGTGTGTGTGTGTGTGTGTCTGTGTGCACATGAACAAGATGAATGTTTAATCCTAACATTTTAGAGCGAGTAGAAGAGACCTTAGAACCTTTTGCTCTATTACCATATTCTACACAGGGTGAACCTGAGACTCAGAGATGAAGTGACTTGCCCCAAACTACAGAGGAAAGTACAGTCTGGCCTGAACTCCAAGACCATGGATTCTCAGTCCACTGCTTTTTCTCTTATTTCTCGCCTCCTGCCCCAGCACCCCAACCATTCCTTCCCTCTGCCTCATGCTCCAGGCCAGAGGCCAGGCTCCCTGAAGTCATGGAGGGCTTCTGTCATTGCCGCGGCCTGTGCAGATAGCAGTGCTACTTTTACTGAGCTGGACCCCACAGGGCACTCACAGAGGGCTAGAGGCCCGTGCTGCCCACTTGGCTCTCCAGCCTCCCAACATTACTCATCCTGAAAGGAAAACTACGTCTCATGGAGTCAAAAGTCCTATTTCAGTTTCAGTTTCAGGTCGGTGATGTGCCAGCTGCATAACTTGGCCAAATCGCTTCAGTACTCTGGGCCTCAGTTTCCTCATCTGTAAAAGAACAGTAGTGATTCCTGCCCTATATGTGTTTCAGCATTTGGAGGATCAAATGAGGTAATATGTATAAGAAAACTCTTAGCTATGAAAGGTGTTATCAAGGCATGATAATACAGTTATTATCATTTTCAATGATTTCTTACCTGAGAGTAGTGGTATACCCAGTCAATTGTGTCCTAAAGTGTTTCTGAAACATCTTGAGGACAGAGATTGGCAGCAGCCACCTATATATTGACTCCACCTATCTTCTCAGTGGCTTCTCTCCTCCTTTCCAGCTCCCAGGTCACCATGAGCAGATGCTTCCAGCAATAATCCTATAGGTTCCCAATCATGACTGTTGGTGAAGGCAATCTAATACCAGGAAGAGGAGAGGTGTTCTTCACTACTGGGGGGTAGGAGGGCAGTAGACGATACTTGCTTTGTACCCCGCCCCCTTATATAGTGTCTTTCAGGTTCAGCACATACAGGGTTGTAGTCATTTGCGATGTTTAAGTAAAATGAGCTCTAAGACCGAGTAGCCTTCAGTTTGTACCCCTGAAAAGCAAGATTGATGGCTTCTTCGTCTCCTGTTCTTTCTTTCAGCTCTGTAGCAGCACAGGCTCACAGGTAGTGACTACCTTCCCATCCATAGTGTTTGAGGGTGGTGGAATGCCTGTAGGGGCCTGAAGGCCTCGCCCAGATCCCCCCAAATGAGCTTTGTCGTCTCTTGTGAAACAGGGGAACCGTGTTTGTTTGCACAAGTGCCTTCTACCCATTCATTACAGGAGAACTGGCTCTGAAATAAGCAAACTGTATAACCATGGTGAGGTTGCTTACCCCGTGTTTGTACCAATTTCATCTTTAAAATGGGGTTGTCCCCTCTCTAGTCTCTATCACAACCCAGGCAGGTTGTAGTGAGGTGCTGGACATGAAAGCACTTTGTAAGTAGTTACAGAAATGTAAAGGATGGTTATTATTTAGATACTGCAACAATTCTCCCTTTCCTTTCTGATGCTTCTCTCATGCCCTCCTTATATCCCACTCTGCACTCAGCTCATTAAGCCTCATCCGACTTTACATATACCTGACTTTCTGGAATTATTAATAGTTGTCTTGTGTGTCCCCATTTGCATTCTGCCAGGTACCACGTGACTCACCAGTTTGTTGATCTGTGCCCTTCAGGCGCATGGAGGCGCTCGATTTGGTCACTTATGTGCACCACTGGGGCCTCGCACGCACGTTATCAGGTTTGGAAGTGACAAATTGGTGAATCCAATTCTCCCATTTATCAGATAAAATAACGGCAGTTCAAAAAAGCTCAGGGTGGAAGGACTTTGCCAAGGTCTATGGAGCTCTCATTTATTCCTCTAGAGCAGAAAGTCTCTTCTCCCCGAGTTTGGAGGAAAGGAATGGAGGGGAAAAGCACCTCGTGGCGCGCAGATTTGAATGCCTACTAGTAGGTTGGGAAACCAGGGGCCCCAGGGGGATGAGAAGTCCTCATGGCAGGAACGGTCGGTGCAGGCTAATTATCAGTCTGACTTGCTTCTCCCTCCCCGAGCGCACAAGTGCTCGCCAGCTGCTTCTTTGTGCCCTGAAATATTTGAGCGGCCTACAATCACGGCCCAGCGCTTGTCGCTGCCTGCTGCCTCCACCCGGAAAGAGCCCAGGTCTTGCTGAGTCTACCCCTCATTCCGTGATTAGATATGGTGCCTGTCAGGAGATAAAGCGGGGTCAGAGGCCCTGAGGGGACTAGGGGAGGAGGCGGTGTCTTCTTTTCCCAGAAAACAACCCCCACAGTTTTTGAATGTTATTAAGAAGGTATTAATGCAGAATTCAAGTTCATTCCAGCGCACAGTGGGTTTGCCAAGTTGAGCCAAGGGGGCTTTGTGGGTCAAGGACTATGACCCCAACTGTCCATCACTGAAGTATATGTATTGACCGAAGGCAGGTCATTCTGTCTTGACAGAAACAGCAGGGAGAAGCTAACTTTGGAAGGAGGGAGTAGAGAAGTTTGCGCTCCAGCGAACGCACGTGCGCGCACACACGGGCTTACTGATTGATAAAGGCTCTACTGCCCTCTACTGGCCACTGCGCCATCTTTTCCCAGTGTTAGACACCGCCTGGAGCCTTTGTTGCTTCTGAAAATAATTCGAATACTTAGTGCAAATAATTTTCCAAACAACTTGCACATAAAATCTACCTCATAGGTTTAAATCATTCCTTCATTTATTCAACAAGTAGTAAGTGAAATGGGTAGGATGCGTCTGTCTCTGCTTTCAAGGAAGTTCTATCATATTCCTAAAAGGGGGGAAGAAATGCTGATTTAATGAGTACGATTTATTTCACCACGTCCAGGTTTAGTGCCCAAATCACAAACCCCCTGAACTACAGAGCACAGCTTCAGACCTACCATTTTGTACCTTCAATTAGGACACAGAAATATAGCAAGAAAAAAGAACTTTCCTACTGTTAAGGAACACGTGGGCTGGAATAATTATCGTGGAATCACGTGTCTGAAAGGTCAGTCAAAATTCACATAAGTCAGTGTGAGATTCTCCAGTCCAGATGGAAACCCCTTCTAACCATTCTTACAGTCGAACATATCTTACAGGTTATGGAAGTCTGTTTCTTCCACCTCTTACCTCAGGCACCATTCTGGCTTCTTCGGATTCTTGGAAACCATGATAAAGTGTCCCTTTCACCTAGCCTCCTTCCTATGATTTTCAAGCTCTTTGTTCATCCCAAGATTCTTTCAGGCAACTTAAATAGGCATGGTTCCTTGCAAAGCTTCTGATCCTGTTTTCGGTTTTTTTTTTTTCTTCGTATTAGTCTTTAATCAAATGAGACAAAGTATGTATCCTTTGTCAAAATATGTACCTCCAACATTTTTTTGGATTAGGTAATGTAATTCACATGGTCCAAAAATCAAAACAATAAAAAAGCTTATGGTAAATTTCAACTTACCATGTCACCAATCTACCCTTTTGTCCTTCTGTCCTCTGTCCTCTGCCTGGGGTAACTGTTGTTATTTATTTCATGTGTGTTCTCTCAGTAATTCTTTATGCAAATGCAAGTACATGTAAATATACATTATTATCGTCCTTGCCCTTTAGCTAAAAGGGAAGCACACTATGTACATATTTTGAACCTTTTCTTTTCACATAACAGTATACATTGGATAACTTTCCATATCAATACATTTTTAAAACTTCTCCATTCTTTTTTATAGCCATTATCATTCTATTGTATGATAATATTGTGGTTTATATGAGCAGTCTCCTATTGAAGGAAAGTAGGTTTTTAGAATAAGCTTTCTTGAACTCATACTAGTAAAATATTTTTGCTTCCTTCTTCTCCCAAGCCTTAGCCACTATTGAATACTGTTTAAATAAATAGTAGAAAAAATATTACTAACATAATATTATATGTCAACTATACCTCAATTTTTAAAAAAGAAAAAATATGGTGTTACTGAACCATTGGAGGTACCTGCCTATTACATACCGCAGCCACTCCTGGGGACTCCCTCTTGCATGTCAACTGCACACTAAATGCTCTGTGACTATCCCCAGGCTTGCCAACGCAGGAGGGAGCTCTCCAGGGCCATGAGCAGAACACTCGTTTTAGGACATGATCTGCTCTGACTCTGGCCGCTGGCGTGGTGAAGAGAGCTTTTACTCCAGAACTCCTCTGAGAAGAATGATGGGACTTTCTGGGAGGATGGATTGAAGATGTGGCCCCGGTGAGGAGCTAGAAATCACATGCAGGTAATTGAAACTGTAGGGTGCTTGGGTAGGCATACAAGCCCAAGCAGTGAAGGAACAAAAGAAATGAGACATGAATGAAACATCAGGCACTGGGCTTAAAAGAAATGTGATAGACCCATGTGTCCTTGCCACCAAAGCTGTGCCACAGCATTCTGACACTATCCTGGTGCTCTCTACACCACGTCAGGACAGCTGGATGATTCCCTGAGCACCAAGGATGGGAGTTGTTACATTGGTGGTTTGCAGCTTGTGTAGCATTCGGGTGGTAAACTGACTTTTTAAACAAGTTGTGATGACTTGTGGACTCAGCTTAACACCTGTGTGTTTTTTTGTAGGTAGTCCCCAGCTCCTTACCCAGATGAGAGCTAAACAAGATGGCTAAAGAGGTGCTGGCTTCCACCCTTACTGGGCCATATCCATGATCACAAAAGACAAAGTTTCAATTTATCTATTGCTGTGTAACAAACTGTCCCAAATCTTCGTGGCTTAAAACTGCAATAATTTATTATTTTTCACAATTCTGTGGGTCAGGAATTTGGGCAGGACTCTCAGCCCGGTTCTTTTGACCTTGAGGTGTCTCTGGGGTCATTCACTTGGCTGCATTCTGCCAACCACTGGGCTGGGCTGCAAAGTGCAAGAAGATCTGCGTCATGTGTCTGGTGCCTCGGTGCTCTTCTAGGGGATCTCTCTAGGCGGCTACCTTGGGTTTTCTCATCACATGTGACCTCAGGCTAGCTGCACTTCCTACACACCCCAAAGACAGAGGAAGCAGAAGCTACCAAGCCTCTGGAGACCTGGGCTTGGAAGCCTCAGAATGTTCCTTTTACCAAATTCTACGGGACAAGGTAAATCAAAGGACAGCCCAAATCAAGGGGGAGGAAAAGGAACTCTGTCTCCCCCTCTTGATGGGAGGAACATATGCAAGTACAGGGAGGGGAAAAATTGTTGGGGCTGACTTTGGAGACTTGCTGCCACAAACAGTGGACTGAGCACTGTGCGTAGAAGATGCCCACAGAATTTGGGGACAATTTGAATAAAGCCCCTGGGCTGTCAGTTTCTCTATAATTGTTTTGTTATTTATTTATTTATGTATTTACTTACTTACTTACTTACTTACATATTGGGGATTGAAGGGTTGAAAAAACTTTCTGTCCATTGGAAAAACACTCATCCCAGTGGCCATGCAGAGGCTGGGGAAGCCCTGAGTATGTTTGCTGCAGCTATAGCAAGAGACGGAGGAAGCCTGCTAAGAAAGGAGGGATTGGCTTTGGAAATATGGGTGGAGCGCAAGCAGGTTTAGGGATATATGTTCTTCCAGGAGCACATCAGTTTGCCTCTTTCTCTGTCAAGTTCAGAGCTGGCAGTTTAACTGTTGCCATTTCCCCTCATCCACAGACATTTCACCCAGTGCCAACGCTCTTCCCTTGTGAAACCCAGATTTGGACTTGGAATTCTTCTTAACACAGAACCTGGGTAGAAAAACGCAGATGGATCCGAATTGGCACATGCACTGAAATCTCTCGTCAAGTACCGGCTACCCATTCTAAAAGGCATCCAGGCCTCACTGTCTCCTACTTAGGGATAAAGTCTGGCTGCACTTGGGACTGGCAAGGTCAGGCCATAAGCATGCACTCAGAGCAAGAGAGAATGGAGGAGAGTGAGAGGGAGAAAGGTGCCCTTGTGACAGGTGCTTTCCTGGGTGTCACAGGGAGAACACACTTTTTGTGGTTTGTTGGGAACTGTGCTCAAGTGTCCTTGAAGGCAGAATCGTAGACACAGCAGGCAGAAGAGGAAGGAAGACCGCATAGGAAGCATGAGACCTGGTTGTATTTCAAGCTTACCCCTAGCCAGTAAGAGGATGAGCCATTCGTAGGGGAAGCTGGTGAGATGATTGGATGCTCCAAAGTGACACTGAGTCCATGGGTTTTCAGTTTCTTTACCTTAAGGTAATGTCATGGAGCTTGCTTCTATTATCTTTTCTAGCTCTAAGATGCTGTGGTCATAGAACTAGATGAAGTTTGGAGGTCTTTCCTATATCAAGTGACTGGTGACTTTTCAAGACAGGTGAAGGGGATGTGATCACTTACCTCCTTGCTTCATACACGGTGAAATGGGGACTGAGAGGAAAAGAAAAGGTGTGCTTGGGCAGTAACTAAGGAGGCAGTTAGAACCAAAGATTTCTCCAGGTGGGCATGAAGGCGTAGAGATTTTGTTTTCTTTTAATTTGCTTTTTATGATAAGAGTCAGAGGGAGGTCAAGAGATGACCAATCTTAGCTCTCTGCCCGGGATCCAGGTGGCCGTCAGCTTGTATCACCAACGCCAGCCAGAAGCTGGGTCTCCTGACAAAAACAACCCCTTTTATTGAGTGGGGTTTGGGAAGACCCCTTAAAATCCATTTCCATCCCCACAACTTCTTCCTCTCGTCACCCCTCCACCCCCTTTTTAGTCTTGCACCTGGTGTTCCTGCCTTTGCCAGAGAAGCTTAAACCTTGTCAGCTTCTCAGCAATGATAAGTCCCCCCCGCCCCTGCCACCGCTTCCCCAGCCCCAGTTGCTTGATTAGGCTTCAGGAAGAAGTTTTGAAATCCTCAAAGATGTTAATCAGAACTTCCAAATCCCCGAAAAAGAGGAGAACACGAGTTGAATCGGGCTCTTGAACAAATCCAGATGGAGTGGAATCCTGCTGAATGATCCAGACTGTGCAAGAGGGACAGAGAAAGGGCGGAAGACCAGAAAAAGAGACAAAGGAAAGGCGAAGAAAGTGATGGAGAGAGAGCTGTGCAGGACCCAGAGACTTGTGAGGTGAGGCTTCTCCCAGGCAGCAAGGCTGCTGCTGAGAGGCTGAGGGCACAGGAGCCCTGTGAATAGGGGCTGACGCCGCCCCCGCCTGCCCTGAGAATGTAGGGGAGACGCTGGGGCCCAGCAGTGGGGGAGCCTCCCGGGGCTGCGACACTAAGGCTGTTTCCAAGGCCTGCTGGGGCAGGGACAGCCATCCCCACGCGGTCTCCGCAGCAGGGCCTCGGCAGCCTGGGCCCCAGCCCCAGCCGTGCAGCCCTGCTCCGAATTTCACACCATGTCTAATCCAATCACCAGCAGATTGCAAGCTCTCTGCCTACCTCCCAGATCGAGAATTCTTGGCTGGCTCGAGGGATAGGCCCCTTCCCAGCCCAGCCGGCTGTCCTCCTGCTCATCCATGTAAACCATTCTGCAACTTTTCCCCCTGCCCGCACCTCCCCTTCTGGGCCCACAGAGTTAATCCTGTTTGCCTGGTCTGTCAATTTAAACAGCTTTAAATGTGCCTCACCAGGTCTGGGTGGCAGAACCCTGACGCTTACAAACAGAGGCCTTGCATCAAAGGGAGCTGGAGTAATGGGGGGGCCACAAGTTGGTCATTCAGAGACACAAAAACCACCCCTTGTTACAAAACAAAAAAAGCAATCCACACATAAAGAAAAAAACATCACCACCCAACAAAATGAAGTTCCCTGGATTAAGTGCAAAAAGAGCTCCCGAGTGGGGTGGTGGTGGGGGTGCAGCCAGCAGGGCCATCGTTTCGTCCATAGGGAGGGCTTGTCTAGTGTGAGCAAAGACAGATAGATGAAGCCACCTGCAGGAACCCTTCCCTGACTCCTTCAAAGCCAAAGTGTTGGGGTTGGGTCACTGGATGATCCTGGAGCTGAGCTGAGCAGTATGTGCTGTAGGGATAGTTTTGGACAATTTAACACCCAAGCTTGCTTTGGGTTGAGGTTCTTGCCCCAAAGCTCATAGTGAGTAATGGAGAATAAGCCTTAGACTAGTGTTTCTCAAACTTTAATATGCAGTAGTCCCCCCTTATCCGTGGGAGATACATTCCAAGGCCCCCAGTAAATGCTTAAAACCACAGCTAATACCGAACCATATAGATACTGTTTTTTCCTATGCCTACACACCTATGATAAAGTTTAATTTATAAAGTAGGCACAGGAAGAGATGAACAGAAAGTAATAATAAAATAAGACAATTAGAACAATACACTTAATAAAAGTTACGTGAATGTGGTCTCTCTCTCGCTCTCAAAATATCTTACTGTACTGTCTTCATCCTTTTTCTGTGATGAGTGAGCCGATTCAACGCCTACATGATGAGATGAAGTGAGGTGAGTGACGCAGGCATTGACGTAGTGTTAGACTACTGTAAGGGTGATGGGAACACACGTGCTGTGACACCAGGACAGTCCATCTGGTAACCAAGATGGCTACTAAGTGACTAACTGGCACGGATAAGGGGCATGCACCGTGTGGAGACGCTGCCCAAGGGGATGTTTCATGTCCTGGGATGGACGGAGCAGGATGGTGTGAGATTTCATCACAGTACTCAGAACAGCACACAATTGAAAACTTATAACTTATGTATTGCTTATTTCTGGAACTTTCCATTTAATATTTTCAGACCAAGATTGACCATGGGTAATTGAACCCACGGAAAGAGAAACCATGGAGAAGGGTAGAGACTACTGTACAAATGAGTCACTTGGAGACCTTGATAAAAATACAGGAAGAGTAGGTCTGGGGTGGGGCCTGAGATTCCGCATTTCTACTGAACTCCCGGTAAAGCTGACGCTGCTGGTCCATGCACCATACATTGCGTAGCGAGGGTTTAGACAGAGCCAAGTGTCCTCAGCCTCAGACTCAATTGTCTTAATTTTCACTTCTGTTCCTCCCTCTGGTCCTCTGATCCTCCTCCAGCCTACTGCCTTCTCTATTCTCTTCCTCACAAGAGATAAGACAAGAGAAATTGGTCTTACATTAGCGCATGTAATGATGTCTAACCCAAATCTCAAAAAGGTGTTCCCCACTTGTCCCCTGGTCATGGAGTTGCCCACCACTGGAATGAGTGTGAGAGAGCAGGGGCTGCGTCAGGACAGGGCAGGACAGACAGTCAAGCCTCTCTGTCTGCAGAGAAGTACGTAGGGGAGGCAGGGGGTGCAGGAAATGAACCCTAAAGGGCCTTCCCAACCCAAGATTCTGGAATCAGAAGTCATGTTCTGGGCTTTGATAAGGGAACAGCATCTGTTCACCCTCCATCTGGGCAGAGTAGTGACCCAGGTACCAGCCAGAAGGCAGGATCTGTGGCGTACTTGGGCTATAAGCAAAGCAGTGGGGGGCCTTGGGAAATGCAGGACAGCAAGGCTATTTGCTCTTGGTTTTCTAAGTGTTGTTTTGACTTCTAGAGAGAGGGGCAGTCCCACTGTCCCATGATTGCTAGAAAACGGGCTTCTAAGCACAGCACAGTGGCATGGTGCTAGCCTTTTAGCATTCGCCCTCCACTCATACCTTTCCCACACTCCACCCTGTCACCTCACATCATCGTCTCTGAAAAAGGGACAAGTTCAGTCCAGTCCAATCTGCTCGGAATTTCTCTCCACGTGGTATACTTGCTGCAGAAGGTGAAAGGCAGAGTTTTGACACGAATGGCTGGGACCATGAGTACGATATGCCACCCTGTGGGGGAAAGTAGGACAGATTCTAGGACAGCCTAGGTGGTCAATGCTCCAGGAAGACAGGAAAGTGAGCTTCAGCAGGACAGTGTGTCGGGGGGGTGACCCCAACCACAGCTGGCGCATCTGAATGACGGCAGCTGAGCAGACACGGATGAGTGTGGGGAGGCTCAGGAAGAGGCAGGGAGGCTGGTGTGAGTGGACGTTCTTATCAAAGGTAGAGAGAGTCCAAGCCAAAACCACATAAAAGAAGAAACAGGTGAGAAATGGGGCTCTGAGCATTCAGTTAAGATCATTACATCTTTACCTGGAGCTTCTTGTCAAGCACACAAAATGCTCCCCTTGAGGCAGGGAAAGCACCAAGGGTGCGAGATTTAAGGAGGCACTTGCCCTCAGAGTCACGCACGTATGCCCCACTTGCCTCACCCCAGGCCCAGCCCTGCTCTCAATTCCTCAGTTGGTTTTTGAAAAAAAGAGTGGCAAGTGTTGATCCAGAGGAATATTGTCTGTTTCGTGTGGGGCGGTAAATATGTTCCCTGATACTCCATTTTGGCCAGAAGTGATTGTCACACTAGAAGAGATTTATAAATTTTTATTATTCCACATCCTCCCCATCCAAAGTGTTAGCCTTTCAATAATTAGTTCTTTGAATAAGTCACCAATTTTTGAAGACTCTCAGAGCAAGCCCTGCCATATACCTGACTAAAGCCCATACTTTTCTGCTAATCAGAAGGAAACGCCTCAATACTTCTGCCTCCCTCTCCCCAGGTCTCTGTCTAGATCACATGGTCACTAGTCAGAACAGGTTATGTCTGAATAAGATGGGTGATCCACCTGCAATCTAAACGGTGGCGAGTCAGATCACCTTCCTTGCCCCTTTCTCCTTCTCTCCCTCCCTTCCTTCCTTTCAAGACACACTGAGGGCCTACTGTGTGCCTGACACTATGCTAGGCTTAGTGATGACATCTCTGTTTCCTGGGACAACACCTGCAGGAAATAGAATTTACAAAATCCAAAAAGTGATCTGAAGACCACCTCTATGTGAGCCTTGGCCCGCCTGTCACTCATGAGCAATGAACAGAAACCCCAACCGCTTTTATCACCTTACTTAGTCTTAACCTCCATGGGATAATTCAGCGAACAAGGCAAAAGGAAAAGGGCAGGAAAAAAATTGCAGGGAAAGTCTCATTTTAATCTGTTAACTCTCCTTAAAAAGTATTAATTTTGTTTCATTCTTCAGAAAACCATGCGTGAATCTTCCCAGTCAGAAGACATTGCCCGTTTTTTTCTCCTTTAGGAAAGGTTTTTAGGTTTTAGATTACTGGAACTTCATCTTGCTAATTTTAAAATGCCATTTCCTTTGGTGACCTGGCGGTGTGATGTGACTCTTGCGAGATGTGTCTCACCCGCTCTCTGTGCTCCAGAGTGGTAGCTGAGTCCATTGTTCATATTTTTCTCAGTTAGGTGGGAGAAATGGATGCATCCTCTGAGCTAAGTATCAACCACTTTTTTGGACATGTGTGAACATACATTTCCCATTCTTTGTGGCACCCCTCCCCCGTTGTGTGCAATTTTGGTGGAACTGTTCCTTGTCTAGCCCTAGCTAAGTGCTAAGTACGTAAACTAAAATAAGCCAATCAGATTCTCTCTCCCAATTCTTAAGACCTTGAGCAGAGTGATGGGAGGATGAAAAACAACAATGAAAGATCAAAGTACAGTAATTCCCAGGTCAGTGGCCAGAATTGGTGTCCAGAAGCTGTTCTGATGTCAGTTCTGGTCCCTCTTGTGTATCCATGCCTAGTTTTGCAGCTTCCTATGCATTTGTGACCTCCCTCTGGTCCCATCGATAGATTAAATAAGCCAGAACTGGTTTCTGTGGCCTGCTATTAAAAAACCCAAGATGAAGCAGCCACCTCCGGTGTGTGGTATACAAATGATGAAAATCTCTCCTTTCCATAGTCACAGGCTGTGGAGCACAGCACAGGGAATAGAGCCAATGGAATTGTAACAGCTCTATACGATGTCAGAGGGGTAGTGGGTGGGGAGGGGGGTTATCACTCTGTGAGGGGTGTAGATGTCTAACTATCACATTGTTTTGTACACCTGAAACTAAAAAAAAAAGAAAAAAGAAAAAGGAAAAGACAATCTCTCCTTCTCCAAACTCACAGGGAAAACTCACTGCGTGGATGCGTGATACCTGCCCAGAACCCACCTTCAGGATGGTTCTCCCACCGGCTGGAAGTGTAGGTGGCTGGTCCATCTCTAGCAATCGCCCTCTGCTGAAGAAAGCCACTTTACCCTAGGTCACATACTCCACAGGGAGCAGCCTATATCCAATGACAGGTGGATTGGAGATATATACAAGCCTGGTCCTCTTCCTCAGGGCAGGACAACCCCCAGAAGCCGTCTCAGTCCCAGAACTCCCCATAGGACTATCTGAGACTGTTGGGACTATCCTCCTTCCTTTCCTTCTCCACAAGTACTATTTCCACAATCACTCTGCCATAAACTTTCTGTAAACCTCCGTCTCAGAGTGTATCCTGAAGAACTGACCTAAGACACCATCCAGAGAACTGATCCACGAGAAGGAGCAGTATCTGCTGGCACCTTACTCTCTTCCATGTGACGTGGGGTTTTGTCACGCCTCAGATGAACTCAAAGAGATGGTTTCCTGGGTATTAGCATTATTTACTTAGCCAAAAAATGTACTGAGCACCTACTATATACCAGGCCTTGTTCTAAGCATTTGGGTAATACCAATAAATACAAAGCTAAAAAAAAGGAGAAAAAAAAATCCCTGCCCTTGTGGAGTGGACAGAATAAGGATGGGGTTTAAAAGTGTTATCGAGGGTGGGAAGTATAGTCCTTCCTCAAAGAGGATGGTCCAGAACTAAGCTGCCCATCTTCCCTTTTCTAGAGGTAACCGTTCCCCTCAGGGATACAGGTTCCACTTTCCAGTTTCATTTCTTTTATGAAATAATAATTCACCTTCTCAGGTCTGATTTGCGTTTTGGTTACTTTCACCCTGTGCAGTTGTTGCCCCCAATACACAATTTAGGAGGCAGTAGTTTTATTCTTTTTCTTTCTTTTGTTTCAAAGTAGAGGTGTGATAGGCTTCCCAAGTCTGAGAAACGCAGCTCTAACAAGACTGTAGTAAGCGCCTACCTACAGGCACTTCTTTATTATTGTCTTTTTAAAGCAATGTAATTGCAACTGGTGGCTCCAGTCTCCTTACTTCCCCACAGGGTCAGTATCATGTCCTAAAGTATAAAACAATAGTCTGGGGCCAGCCTGGTGGCACAGGTGATTGGAGCGGGTGCTCCTAACACCGAAGTCGCAGGTTCATTTCCCACATGGGCCAGTGAGCTGCGCCCTCTACGGCTAAGATTGTGAACAACGACTCTCCCTGGAGCTGGGCTGCCATTAGCAGCCGGAGGTAGGCGAGTGCTGCTGAGTGCTGCTGTGGGCTACTGTGTGATGCCCTGAGCGGCCGGCAGCCGGCGAGAGTGGCCGTGAGCTTCTGTGAGCAGCCGACCGGCAACTGGCGACCAACTGCCTCAGTCGAAGGGGAGCACAAGGCTCCTGATACCAGCATGGGCCAGGGAGCTGTGTCCTACACAACTAGACTGAGAAACTACGGCTTGAACTGGAGTGGGGGAGGGGCGGTGGACGAAGGGGGAGGATAGTCTGACCTTCAAACAGTAAGAGACGAGAATGGGAACAGAAATGGGGTATGCCAAATTGTGATTCCAAAAACAAAAATCATAAATGCCATAGATTATATAACTGAAGGGATCTGTTCATGGGTGTCCCAGGTTCTCCCTGCTTCCTTCCTGGCCATCGTGCAATTAATTAATACAGAAAATCATCATAGACACAATTACGCTCAATTCTCCCATCAGGGACCACGTCATGTTCAGCTCAGCCCATGACAGATGTTTAATAGAAGATAAAAAGGTCAAATTGAAACCAATGCTCTTGGTTTCTCATGAGTTTCTTTCACACAAGGAGAAAATAAAGTTTTAGAATATCTGTAAATTGTCATTTTACCCATTCCTTCCCCCTGCACCTGCCCCTGTCCCTGCTATAGACCCTCAAGAGCTGACCAAATATAGTAACAGAGATGACAAAGTCATGTTGCCAGTTTGCAACTTAAAGGTCATGGTATCTAATAATTCAGAGGAAACCTAAAGTTCAACCAGTCGGCTCTTCATGAGAAAATTGAGGTCAGAGAGGTAAGTGGCTTATTGAATGTCACACAAGCACCTGGTGAAAGATCGCGTGTTCATGACTCCTAAACCAGGAGTCCTCACCCTCTTTGTCACACTGTGATACTGACAGTCACTCAAAAGATTGCAGTTAAAAGCTAGCCCTGTAGAAGCTGATGAATTCTTGCTAGCAGTCTCTGTGTGTTCAGGGGAGTTGCCACATCAGAGAACACTGATGCCTACCCAGGGGTCTAGAGGTCTCAAGTTTTTCCTACAGGTGAAGATAACTTTAAAAAGTAATAAAATGGCAATAACTACATACCTATCAACAATTACTTTCAATGTAAATGGACTAAATGGTCCAATCAAAAGACATAAGGTGGTTCAACGGATAAGAAAACAAGACCCTTACATATGCTGCCTACAAGAGACTCACTTCAGATGGAAACACACACACACAGACTGAAAGTAAAGGGATGGAAAAAGGTATTTCATGCAAGTGGAAACAACAACAATAACAAAAGCTGGAGTAGCAGTACTCATACCAGACAGAATAGACTTGTAAAAAAAGGCTATAACAAGAGACAAGACCCAGTAATCCCACTTTGAGTAGTTATCCAAAGAAACCCAAAATGCTAATTTGAAAAGACATATGCACACCTATGTTCATTGCAGCATTATTTACAATAGCTAAAATATGGAAGCAACCCCAGTGTCCATCGATAAATGAATGGATAAAGAAGAGGTGGTACATATATACAATGGAATATTGCTCAGCCATAAAAAGAATGAAATCTTGGGGCCGGTCCAGTGGCTCAGGCGATTGGAGCTCCGTGCTCCTAACTCCGAAGGCTGCCGGTTCAATTCCCACATGGGCCAGTGGGCTCTCAACCACAAGGTTGCCGGTTCAATTCCTCGAGTCCCCCAAGAGATGTTGGGCTCCTCCCCTTGCAACTAAGATTGAACACGGCACCTTGTGCTGAGCTGCCTCCCGGATGGCTTAGTTGGTTGGAGCACGTCCTCTCAACCACAAGGTTGCCAGTTCGATTCCTCGACTCCCGCAAGGGATGGTGGGCTGTGCCCCCTGCAACTAGAAAATGGCAAGTGGACCTGGAGCTGAGCTGCGCCCTCCACAACTAAGACTGAAAGGACAACAACTTGAAGCTGAATGGCACCCTCCACAACTAAGATCAAAAGGACAACTTGACTTGAAAAAAAAAAAAAAAGTCCTGGAAGTACACACTGTTCCCCAATAAAGTCCTGTTCCTCTTTCCCAATAAAATCTTTTTTAAAAAAAAAAAAAAAGAAAGAAAGAATGAAATCTTGCCATCTGCAACAACAACATGGATTGGACATATTATGCCAAATGAAATAAGTCAGGCAGAGAAAGACAATACCACATAATTTTACTTTTATGTGGAATCTAAAAACTAAAATAAATGAACAAACAAAACAGAAACAAACCCATAGATACAGAGAACTAACTGATGGTTGCCAGATGGGAGGGGGGTTGTGGAGGTGGGTGAAAAAGGAGAAGGATTAAGAAGTACAAATTGGTAGTCACAAACTGGTCACGGGGATGTAAAATACAGCATAGGGAATATAGTCAATAATATCATAATAACTACATATGGTGTCAGATGGGTAGTAGACTTATCGGGATGATCACTTCATAAGTATATACATGTCTAATCAGTATGATGTACACCTGAAACAAAAATAACATTGCATGTTAGCTGTAATTAAAAAACAAAAAAAATTATATTAAAAAAGTAGGGTTGGCTCTTCAGTGAAATTTCTACAAAAAATGTAATTCTTTATTACATTATTTTAAAAGTAATTTTCAGCTTTTCAATTATGGATATACAATATTCTACTCCACAATCTTGGCCAGAAGCCCGTTTATTAAATTCTTAACACCCATTTAAATCACTCTGTAATTTCTACTTGTGCAAATTAGATCAAAGTTGAAAATAATATGATGCAAGAGAAAACATGAAGTATCTTGCTTTTTAATTTCACATTTATCACACAGTTCTGAATAAAATTTTCACTGATGGGTGGTGTCCAGATTTATTTTTAATAACCACTAACTAGCTTTTCTATTCTATTGTGGGTGTTTGTCAGGGTTAATGTGTCTTTAACTCTATTAACCCTCTGCTGTATAATTTGCTGCCATAAGAATCTTCTTTTAATGTTCAACGGAACAACACATCCTGCTTATCTCGCTGGGTTTAGCTCTCAGATGGCCCGTATCCGTGTCTACATTCTAGAAGATGAAGTTACGTCATGTCTTTGTGATGGTTTTTCTCTAGAGAGATTTCAGCTTTATTTTACAACCAGTTAAATTCCCTTTAACTTACTGCCAAAGGTTGTTTTAAAACAAACAAGCAATCCGACTTCATTAGGAGAGCATCATAAACATTAACCAGCATCATTTATCACTAAGCATTAAATGACAGTGTGCACGTACGTAAGCTTTAAGAACGTAAGAGTTGTGACGTTTCTCACTAACAATAATGGCGAACACTAGTAAAAATGGGTACCCTTTTAGGTGCTTTATGTCTCTTCATTAATCATTAGGGAAAATCTATTAGATAAATATTTTTATTATGCCCAATTTATGGATCATGAAACTGAGGTACAGGACAGTTAAGCCACTTGCCCAGGGTCACACTCTGTAAGTGGTGGAATTCACATCTGAACCCACGTGGTCTAACTCTGAGTGTCACCCGTGACGCTCTGTCACCTCCAGTACTGGCTGCTTCACCCCATATTTATTCTAACCTCACTTCAGAACCTTCTGAGGGGAGCCTGAGGACCTCCCCGACCCCAGAATATTAAAACCTCCATATAAACATTGAAGAGTGGCAGTTAAACCAAGTTATTAAGTCATTCGTAATAAATAATAGAATACACAAGAATGCTTTGATAGTATGAAATTTTTTCTTAACTTTGGAAATGACCTTACATCTATTACCCTTTGTGCAAAAGCTGCTGGGAATATAACGCTAGCCCAGGCCTCAGCAAACTTTTTTTGCCAAGGGCCAGATAGAAAATACTGCAGGCTCTGTGGGCCACGTGGCCTACCCAACTCAGCCACGTTGGGCCAAAAGCAGCTGAGGACTAATGAAAGGGCAGGGCTGTGTTCTCCCATAGCACTTTATCTATGGACACTGAAATTTGAATTTCGGAAGATGTTCACATTCCACATGTAATTCCTCTCTTGATTTTTAAAAAGCCAAGGAGAAATGAAAACCATTCTTAGCTTGCAAGCTGTACAAAACCAGGCCGTGGGCCACATTTGGCCTGGTTGGCCCTGCCAACCCCTGCTCTAACTAGCTGATTCTTCCACCTTATCATGATGGCAGACACCGTATCAGAGTCCGTTTGGCACATTACAGACACTTAATAGAAGTTTGCTGGATTGAAATGAATTGAACTTGGAAAGGAGGACAAGAAGGGGGCATTTTCAGAAACACCATCCTGCTCCTTCCTCAAGCCCAGACAGGAACTCAACTCAAACCAGGAGGAGACGTTCTTGCTTTCCTGCATACCTCCCTTGCTTTTCGTAATAGTTTTGTTCCCTTTTGATTGTCCTGGTACCTGGCTTATCCAGGTCCCCCAGGAGCTCTATCTCTCTCACTATCTCTATGTGGCAGGTTTCAGACTGCAACGTGTAGATAGAGATCTTGAAGGAGAGATGAAGCTAACAGCCTCCTCTGCTGGGCTGCCTGCCAAGCTGCCCCCCCTGGCACTGAAAGCGAGGGGGGCCTTCCAGGGGATTTAGTGGTTCCTCATTTGGCTGCATAGCAAAGCAGAATGTTTCTTTCTGATTTCTGCTCCTGATAGCATGGCACCCAGATCAAAGGCAGAAGTGCTCCAAATACTACTGAAACCTTGGGCCTCCAGTGGCACAATAACTATTTGTAAAGTGTGTGAATCTAGACGGTTTGTAGCTTAGAGAAGAGGAGACGGCACCTCACTGAGGTTCTCTGAAGATGTGTTAATTAGAGACCCCTGTGATCCTGGGACTTTTTAAGATCAGGGGAAATTCCAATTGTCTTGTTACAGAGATAGACTGTGACCTCTGAAGCTTTCTCCCAGTTAGGGGGCCAGGTTACTAGAACCAAAAGCCTCATCCTCATCTCCAGGAAGTGACAAGTGAGTCTGCAGGCTCTACAGCCAATCAGGTTAGTGAGGGGCCAAGCTGATCTGTGGCTACTTTAAGGGTTTGGGGCTTCCCGGTGGGTGCCTCTCTCCCATGTGTTTGCATGCCTGGAGTTGGATTTTTGGCAGGACAGAGTGGGAAAAATGGAACTTTTCATTTGGGTGGGATGTTTTCCAGCTGAGTATGAGACTCTTCCCCCCACCCATATTCCCCAACAACATCTGCTCTGAACAATGAACTCAAGACAATGTGTTTTTCCCCTTTTCTCTGTTCAGGTCTGCTTTTCAAAGTGCTCCATTGGTTAAGGAGGGGATTCCCCCTCAGTGTTGCAATGTGTTTCTCTCTTTGGGGGATGCACTTCCAGTTTCTTCTTTTTTTTTTTTTTTTTACTGAAATAATTGGCACTCCTTTTTTGCTTTTCCCTCCCACTCATACTGGATCTTTTCTCAGAGCTTGTCCCTGACTCTAGACTTATGCATACACAGAATGAGGGGTTGCCTACTCTAGAGACCTACAGAGATCTCAAAGGTTTTCCCCCAGAACTGCCTGAGGTTGTACTATCATGACTCACTTCTTTGGGTTTAGCATACACCCTTTACTGTAATTATCAAAAATCAAAACAAAAATGAACAAGTAAAACCCCCCAAAAGCAACCATGGATATTCCTGAAAAGGTGGAGCTTAAACTTGGAGCTCTTAATGATTTATTACCTTTCTTTACTACTTGACAAGAGTGACGACCTGTCACAAGAACAGTGACTATCATGAGAAAGGCCCTGGGTTCTTCCTGATGTATTACAAAAGAGGGTTCCAAGTAGATGGAGCGTAGTCTAAGGTCAAGAACACCAAAGTTCCAGGAGTTTCCAGTCAAGAAAGCAACCAGTGGCTTCCCACTGCACTTTGACCAAAACTCCAAAGTCCTCACCACAGCCCACAAAGATCCCATGTGATTTGGCCCCTGCTGACCTAATTTCAACTTGCACCACACTCCCCTCTTTCATTGTGCTTCAGCCATAACATCTTTATTTCTCTTTCTCAAACACATCAAGCTCATTTCCACCTCAGAGCCTTTGTTGATGTGCCCTCTGTCCCGAATGTTCTTCCAGATGTTCGCATGACTACTTCCTTTCCGTCACTCAGGTTTCCATTTAAATACTATTTCCTGGTACTCAGGTTAAAGTTGCCCACAGATACGGTCCATCACATCTTCTTATATTATTTCTATAGTAGTTATTACTCTCCGAGATTATCTTGGTTTTTCTAACGTGCTTCTTTCTTGTGGCTGACTTTCATTAGACTGTAAGCCCATGGGAAAAGGAACCTTTTCTACCTTACTTATTAAATACATGAATAAAAGAATGAGAGTCAGACCTTCCAGTAAGGACTAAAAGCAGAGAGATAGGCAGTTTGAGTGGAAGCTCAAGGAGTAGCGGGGCTTTGAGCTGGACGTCACAGACAGGTGACCCAGTCAGTGCTGGCAGCCCAGACGGTGGTGGTCCTTAGGACAGATGGCGGGAGCATCACTGGAGAGGTCTCTGAGAGCGCTCAATAAACAACGCTCGTCCCTCCCATCCCAAATCAGAACCACCAGAGAAATAAGACGCAGGAGAAGTGCGAGGGGCTAAATTATCCTTTTCATCATTGATAAATTGGAGAATGTGGCTTGTATATACAGGCAAGAGGGCTAACTCACATGAAGCACCAGTACTGGGCAGACTACTCACTTAATCACAGCAGCACCGGGACATGCTGCCTTCTCTGGGGGCAGACCTCATGTAATACAGGAGGAGCAGGGCAGAAAGCAAGCTTGTGTAGGCAGCTGGCTCCCAAGAGAGAAAGAGAGGAAGGGGCTGTCCATTCTTTCCTTCCAAACTTGCCAATCAAATACACCGCTCCACCTCCCCTGTGAGAGAGTGCATGAGGGGACATGGAGCGGCCTGGACTCGGGGATGTCCTGTGACAGCTCCGCGTCCAGGTACTTTCACACGGATGGAACATCAGAGGTGGGGGGTCAGCTCTCTGCTACCAGCCACTGCTAGTCGCAGAGGCGGGAATGGGCAGACCAGGGAAGTGGGCCACTGCAGGACAGGAGAACAACGGAGGACGCTGACTACCTGACTGCATCTGGCACTGGCTCCTCCTCTATCTAACCTCAGTCCTTTCACTCACTCTTTATTTATTATTTGTAAATTTGTTCCACAGACATGGTAGAGATCATACAAGGCCAGAAATGAACAGGACCCACTGCTCCCTTTGGAGTTCCCAGCCTAGGAGGAGACAGACCTGGTCTGGCCCCTCCTACTTCTCTGTCTCCTCTCCCCGTGTCCTTTCTCTATCCCAGGGCTTCAGTTTTGTCTAAGACAGCTCTTCCCAAATTTATTTATTGTAGAACCCATCACCACGACCACACAGCTATTAACAGCATGGAGAACCAGTGTATATAGAATATATTTGGGGATACTTTATAAACACACTTTTTCCATGACTGGCCATTACCAGAAAAGAAAAATTTTAAGTGTGTTCCTTTTCTTCTTTTAACCTTCCTCCTCCCCCTTTTTATCACATAATTGACATGCGGTCAATAAAGAAGAAACAAAATAAAAATAAAATAAAGGAGAAATAAAAACTGCTTATGATTGCACTATATAGAAATAGTCTCCTTACTATTTTTGGTGCATCCATTTCTGGGCTTTTAAAAAATGTATAATTGCTACACATATTTCTTAAACAAATATTTTTTTTCAATGCTCATTGACATTAATTTCAAGTGACAATGACAAAACAGTGTTAAAAGGAGAATGCATTTCCCGACAAGTTAAGTACGGAGCTCTTTCTGAAGAAATCCAATGTGCCTTTCAACCTTTTGTTCCTTTGTCTTATTGTGGTGCATTCCAGTTGCTTTCCTCTGTTTACCTGACATTCCCCCAGGCTAGAGTTAGTCCAATTTAACAGACATAGTTAGTTCAAAATAAGTGAGACACCAAACTTCTAATCACAGTACGATGCAAGGAAAGAATGCACACTTCCTCGCTTCTTGATATCAAATGACTAGAAAAGTTCCCTAACAATCTTTTTGAGGTGTGCGTGTGGGGGGTCTCTTCTCTAACGACGACGGTTAGACCTACTCAAGATGAGGCTAGGAGACCTGGAAATGAGCTTGAGCTTACTTCTCAGAGATTTGTCTTGTAGTCCTATTGAAAAGTGGTTTTCAACTTACATGGCCTGCTTTGCCTTGAAAGCAGAGTAACAGCATTTTTGATTTTTCAATGCTTTCCATGTTCTTCTTACTCTCCTCTGAATATTACACAGCATATATCTAGTTGCATTTGAAATTAAAGTGATTTGAAGAGTTTTGAAAAGTGTATCATGACACACTTTGAATTGACTGGAAGCCCGTTTTGTGAATTGGCATCTTTCTCTTAGACCTGACACTTTGGTGGGTTGATCCCTGGTCTCAGTTCTTCAGCCCCCACAGTGATGCCATACACCTCTACCCTAGCCGTAGCCTAATGGTGCGCAGGGTGTACTTCCATGCCCTGGACTTTGAGCTTGACCGTATGACTTTCTTGGGCCAACATATTAGAAGACATGACATGAAAAAAGGTTAGAATATGCTTAGACGGTTGGTTTGGCCCTCTTGGGTACAGTCTGCCCTGAGACGGATTTACTCTGGGAAACCACTGATCCAGGGAGTATGAGAGATGCCAGGAGCAAACAGAAATCAAGGCAAACTCAGCTGAGTACCACCTAGGGCAGCTGAGCTCCAGATGAACACCTAAGCAAGAAGCAAATGCTTATAGATGTGTGCCTTTGGATGTCAGGGTGATTTTTCTATAGTATCACCGTGATGTAGTTAACTGATACACATAGGATAGGTCAGTGCATGTGGAAAGCAGAAATGGGATGCCTGATAAAACAGTCAAGTCATAAGCATTAAATAGTAAATGGTTAGAAGGTGTAGTATGGCAGTGACATTGTCTTGAATTTTCTGGGAACTGCTTGCAAATATTTGGCTCTATTTCCCTTGAAGAGACATTGTCATCCAGTTATAAGTGGTTCAGTGAATATGGATACTATAATTCCATAACATCTGACACTGTGCTTTATGGGGGGCATTACAGAGGACACAGAGAAGAATCAAGGCAGTTTGGTTTAGTTAAAAGAGCATAGACTTCGGAGTCAGAAAGATGTCAGCTCTGGGAGCAGTAGCAGGTCATGCAACATCTTTGAGATGTAGCACATAGCACAGAAATAGCAGTATTTAATAGTTCCCTACCTTGCAGGATATAAATGTAGCACAGTGCTGACACATAGGAGGCACTCGGTAAAATAGTTCCTCAATAACAATTATTGTTAATCTAGTGTCTCAGGGAGCTGACAGTCATCACACAGAGACTTATCGCACAGAAGCGTAAGTTGGAATGTCAAACAGGATATGGATGGTGCTCACTGAATAAGAATGTTGGCCGGAATGGAGGATCCATGTAGGAGTCAGGAGAAGGAGGACAGAAAAGGTAGGTGTGGACGAAAGTGGATCTTTTCATGATGCTAATGAAATCTAAGCTTCACCCCTCTCACTGCCAAGACCCTGGGAAAGGCCCTAGCTATTTTGTATTCTTTTCTTAAAGAGAGTCCCACAATTTACATAAGCTTCGGAGACCCACTGATACACAGCTCAGGTACGCCATGCTGTGGAGAGCATCATGGGCCATGCTGAGGAGTTCAGATTTGTCCTGTAAGCCTGGAGAGCTGTCCAGTGGGGGTGGGAGCGGAGATGTTGGTTGTCCTGGACACTGCCCAGGTGCCTCGTCTCCAGGCACTGACTTTGCTCAGCCTCTCTCTGCTGTGGTAAAGAAGCCTCAGAGAGCATGCCCAGAGCAGCAGACTAAGAGGAAACTCTGAACTCAACCCCCTCTCTGCAGGCAAGCCGGCTCAGGCAATTCTGTTTGTGTGGGATGTGCTGTGGCTCACCCACTGCCGCTAACAATCTGGGGAATCTAAAGCATGGTGCTGCTTTCCTGCGGCCTGAGCCGGCTGACACCCCCATCCGGCTAAGGAGATTAGCCAGGCTTTATTTACAGGTGCCTTTCAGTGACAGCAGCACCTGCCACGCCCAGGTGGAGCCTGGGAAGAATGAGAGCACATTCTTTTCTTGTTGCCGGCTGAATGCCAGGGCAAAGACTACATCCGCTGCACTGATTGTCTGCACAGGTACCAGGGAGTCCTGGCTGGAGGCTGCCCTGACAGACTGCCAGTCAGCGTCTTGGAAAGATCGCCTCCAGTGCAGGGTCTTGAGCATGGTGGCCGCGGGTGCAGAGACAAGGTCTTATGTGCAGGGAGGCCGACAGTCCCTGCGCCATGCTTGGCCTGGGAAAGGGATTCAGCCAACACTTGCTGCATGAATGAATGAATGAATGAACGAATGGGAATGACAATGCTCAACCCCACTGCCTCTGTGTCTTATCCCTTCCCCAGTCCTCACTTCTGAAAGAAGTTTTTAAAATAAGAAGTATTTTATAAACACAAGTATTAATAAAAATTATTATATCAATAAACAGTAGCAATCACCCCTTAGGTGTGGAACTTTCACTCAAAGAGTTTGAGTGGACAGAAAGAATGACTCTGCCCTTCTCCCAGCACATGCCTGTCACTTGTGCACATGTGTACACACACAGGCACACACGTCTGGAGAGATGGTCTGCATCGTGATAAGTGTATAAGCTCTGGAGGCAGATGCTTTGGACGGGGGTCCTCATTCTATCCTTCATTGATTGGGATGACCTATGGCAGGTTATTTAATCTTTCTGAGCCTCAATTTTCTTGTCTGTAAAATGGGATGATGATACCAACCAGGTCACAGGGTTTGCTATGAGGATCAATGGCGATAACGTGCAATGAAAAGTGTGAATGTTTCTTGGTACCTGTAGAGTAGCCTGGAATGAGATGAAAATGAATATTTTGCTGTTACTCTCCCTGGCATTCAGTTGGAGACAGGAAAAGATATGCATTCATGCCTACCCTGCACAGACAGGGCTTGGTAGATGATGCTGTCACTGGAAATATTTCTGAAGATTAAGTTGCTAAATCTTCAAGGAGACACCAGTGGGAGGCCAAGGAAGGCATCCCGAAGGAAGTGATTTTTGCACAGCATCTGCGATGCCTGCTCTCTCGGCACTTAACCGCACTTTTGAAAACTCAAGTACCTCAGTTTATAACAGTGTATAAGAGTCTCTGACCCTTATAAAGAGGTTAGCATAAAATCATGACTTCTGTTTCTGATTTCTATTTCAAGATCCATGTGTTTTTGTGGATTTCTGCCCGTTTGTGTTATTTGTTGATTTATCTACTGTAAGCTGTACAGCCAGTCGATTCTCTGTGATGACCCCAGCAAAACTCTTTTCGTTATTGTGTTAGTCAGCTCGGCTTCTGTAACAAATGCCATCAACAAGGTGCTTACACAACAGACATTTATTTCTCACAGTTCTGGAGGCTGAAGTCCAAGCTCTCTGTGCTGGCGGGTTCAGTTCCAGGTAAGCGTCCCCTCCAGGGCTTGCCAGCAGAGCTCTTCTGCACGTGCTCTGCTCTCTTCTTGTAAGGACACTAATCTCGTCCACTCTGAGGACCTCATCTAAACCTAGTTACTTTCCAAAGGTCCCCATCTCCAAATACTATCATAAGGGAGGGGTTAGGACTTCCACATGTGATTTTAGGGGGGGACACAATTCAGCTCATAGTATTCTACCCCTTTACCCCCAAATCACGTTCTTCTTGTGTGCAAAATACACACAGTCTATCCCAGTGGCCCCCAACTCATTCCTGCATCAACTCTAACATCTAAAGTCCAGTCTCCTGAAAATCAGATATGAATGAGATGATTTCAGATATATTTACCCTGAGGTAAAATTCCTCTCTACTTGGGAACCTGCACAACCAAACAAGATATGAGCTTGCAAAATACAATGGTGGGACAAGGATAGACACTCTCATTCCAAAAGAGAGAAATAGGAGAAAAGGAAGCGGTAACAGGTCCCAAGCAAGTCCAAGGTCTAGCAAGGCAAATTCCATGAGACCTTTGGCCTTGAGAATTAGCCTCGTTGGCTCAGTGCTTTGCCTTGCAGGCCCACTGGGGAGGCAAGGTCATCCCCACGGCTGTGCAAGGCACAGTGGTTCCCTGTGGGGCCGCTCCCAGTGGCAGCACTCTGGGGGGTGGGGGAGAGCCCATGCTGTGGCTCTTTTTTGGGGGCAGTGGTCCTGTCCTTTGAAACAGGTCGAGACAGCCGTGCCCCTCCACTTCTCCCCAGACCCCCAGCCTGTTTCCTCTGGGCCTGCTGTGGGAGTGGCCGCCCTGATGATCTCTGAATTGCCTCTGGGGTCCTTCTTCCTTTTTCTGGAAGGACAGCCCACATTTGCAGCCAAATAACCCTATGATCCCATCTTGTAGAATCCAAGAAGTCCAGCAGTCTTTGTTCATTCCCTCCCATTTTCTCTGTCCTCCAGTTCAAACTGGCAATGTCTTTGCCATTATAATCCCATCTCTATTTCTTGACCTCTGCTTAAATGGCTGATTCAGTTTATAAGTTGCATCCAGGATCTATCAGTAGTTGCTCAGTCACCCCCTCAGTGTTCTCTTTTGAGCAAACATTTTTTGCAATATGAATAGGCTAAGAATTTTCCAAACCTCTAAGTTCTGGTCCATTTTGCTTAACAATTTCAGTTTCAATCCATCTCTCTCCTGTCACATTTTACTATCAATAGCCAGGAGGAATGAAGCCACTCCTTCAACACTTTGCTTCAAAATCTCTTCAGCCAAATATCCAGTTTCATCATTCACAAATTCTGTGAAACACAAGAACACAGGAACACGAACACAACTCAGCCAAGTTCTTTGTCACTTTATAACAAGGATTGCTTTTACTCCGGTTTCCAATAACATCTTCCTCATTTCCATCTGAGACCTCACCGGAATGTCTTTACCATGCACATTTGTACCAACATTCTGCTCATAATTATTCATTTATTCTCTCAGAAGATGGAAGCTTCCTCTATGGCTCTCGGACTCATACAGTCATTATGGTGATGAGACCCAGGGGTTGGGTCAAAACGGAGCCAAAGGACATTTTTAGCATTTTAAACTTCAGCTAACTTACCTTCTGTTCTCCCAAACTTCTTTTGTATTCTAGCCATAATTCCTGCTGAACTTGGCTGAATGTTTTGATCTTGGATTTCTGGCCTTCAACCCTAGTATCCCAGGGCTGCAAACCATTATTCTTTCTTATCATAATGGAGAGTTAACGTCTTTATTTGGCATTTTCTCAGTAGTTGTGCAGTCACCTGGGTTATTTTATGCTGCAAGGCAGAAATAGACAATAGACAGAGGGAAGCAGTACTGAGCGGTCTGGCCTCTCAGGAACTGGTCTGGCTCACCTGGGACATCCTTCAGCGCCTGATACATGGAAGGGGGTTGGCTTCCATTCCAATCTTGTTTTTGCTACCAAGTAGCTGTGTGACCTCGGGTGAGTTGACTCATCCTTCTGATCCTCAATTTGTTTGTCTGTTAAATAAAATTTGGGGGCTAGGTACATTCATTCTTGCTCTAAAGTTCTATGACTCATATGTTTTGCAACAGCGAGGGGAAGAGAGAATCCCTGAGCTTTGAATTCTCTAAGGCATCATCCTTCCTGTAGCCCCGAGCGCTGTGGCTCGATCTAAGAGTTAATTTCTTATTCATGGTCAGTACATGGGCTCTGCTTGTGGTCACATAGGGATGCAGGCACCTTCCCACTCATGGCTCGACCTTCTCTAGATCCTTTAGGGGAAAGAAATTGAGGATGGTACATCATCAGTTTCTATGGGCCAGGATGGGAAGAAGTGCATGTCAATTTGTTCCCATTCTATCCACCATAACTCAGTCACATGATGGTATCTAATTTCCAGGGAGGCTAGAACATGCCATCTAATTACGTGTTCAGGAAGGGGAAGAGAATATGCTGTGGGTGACACCCCCCCGCATGGGGTAATGGGGCACCAGCTGTCCTGAGGCAGAGACTGGGCTGGATAGCCTCTGGGAAGTGTCTGGATCTCTTCTTTCTGTACAGAGGTTTTCATATGCTGGTTTGGGCCAGTGGGCTCAACTAGCTGCAATGAAAAATGTGTGATACATTTGAACAATTCATTCATTGAACAATTCATATGAGCCATTCATTCACTCATATGTCCCTTAAACAAATAGTTATTAACATCACGTGTGGACTAGGTACTGTGGATCTACAAAAGAACCAAAACCAAAAAAACAGACAACACCCGCCAAATAATTCACAGCCCAAAACCTCCAGGAGCTCACAGTCTGGTAGAGGAGCTAAGACAAGTACAAACACGACTGTCATATACAGCACTATGTGGTCAGTGGCATAGGAGAAGAACACTGTGTTGTAGGATATCTGGTATGGAGAAAACTCTTCCAGTTATGGCGTTTGCAAAAAGAGGGCAGAGAGGGGGCAACGGAGGTCATATGATGCGATGTTGGAAAGGGGAGGACGAAAATCAGGGAGAGGATGCTCTTGAAGAGTTTGGACTGTATTTGTTAGAAAACGGGGGATAGTGACAGTCTTGAACATTTGGGCCCCCCGATTTCAGAGGAAAAAGGGATCCCTAGCCACCTGCCATATACCCCATCCTTTGCCCAGAGCCTTGCCTTGCAATGTGACATGGTCACAGAGGGACCAGAGAAAGAGGTAGATGACTTTGGCTCCTGGAAAATGAAACAAACCTAAGTCTACCAAGGGGACAGGATGGTGGCACTATGGCTAATCTCGCTGTGGACATTACCTGTCCTCGGAAGCCCACACTGACCTCTAGTGGTCAGAATGGCACCCAAACGGTCCCACAAACCCTAGTCCAGGACAAGTCTATCCCCAGTGATATCTGTTGAGGAGGAAATTACTTAGAATAGAGTTTCTCTTCTTTCAGCCTGTCTTTTTTGTTTTTTGTTTTTGCCCTCCTTCATTTAACTAAATCTATCCATCACTCACTCTCAGCCAGAACGGCTGGCGCTGGTTGGGAGAGCTTCAAGGCTGCAGGAGATATGACACTTCACTGTCTCCAAGTTGGTCCCAGCCTGCTGAAGCTATTTTCACCTCATGAAGCATCCTGGGTGCAGTAAGGATATGCACATCCTAAAGTCAATATCCTACTCATAGTCAAATTTTATTAGACTGCGAAGTGGGGTCAAGTGTTCTAGTGCTAATCACTAATGCTTAACGCTATGCCAGATGCCATTCCAAGCGCTGTCGATATGAAAATGTATTATTTCATATAAATCTTCACAAAAAACCCTTAGAAGTAGGCCTGTTGTTACCCCTCATTTTAAAGATGAAGAAATTGAGGCACAAAGAGGTTAAGTAACCGGCTGAAGATTACGAAGTTCGGCAGTGAAGGAACAGATACCTGCCCCAGGCAGCATAATTGCAGAACCAGTCCTCTGAGACACCACAAGATATGGCCTCCCAGCGTCGTCTTGGAGTAGCTATGTATTTTTGAGGTCCCTGGGCCACTGCTTCCTCATCTGACCCATGAAGATATTGGACTAGAGTGGAGGTATTCAGACTTTTCTTAGAAGCAGACAGAGATGACAGATAACAGAGCATTTGTTTTAACTAAAGCAGAAGACCAATAATTGAACTCACTTTTCCTCTCCTCCCTGCTTCTTTTCCAACCCAAGGGATGCTTAAATTCAGGAAAGATCTCAGGACTCCAGGGAACTAGATGGCACCAAATAATTATTCAGCTAGTATTTATTTAGCACTTACTTCATTTCAGGCATTGTAGTAGGTGTTTTAGAAATATTGCACACTTAATCTTCACAACAATCTCATGAAGTACCTCTTATTATGCCCATTTTATAGATGGTAAACCAATTTAAATGAAATAGGTAGCCCAGAGCCACACAGCTGGTAAGCGGCAATGCTGGCATGCAAATCCAGGTGTGTCTGACGCCAAAGCCCAGGCCATTCACAGTCTCTGACACCGAGACTGGGTCTTGGAAATCAGTGCACTGGGGTTGGTTCCAAGCCTACTCTTGAGTCACCATGTCAGCTAAGAAGAAGAGGAAGATGATCCTTCCTGCAGAGCAGTAGAGAAGCTGAAGGAACAGATGAACTTGAAGGAGACACCCAAATGACACTGGGTATCCCCACTCCAGTTCAGGTTGCCTCAGGTAGACAGCATGCGTATAAGAATGTAGGCCATCTCGGCCCTGGCAGAAGGTTTAAATCAAAGGAAATTGCTCTGATTTATGCTCAGACTCTCAGGGTCCCTTTCTAGACTCTGAATCCCACACTAGGAGGTAATAGAAGCAGCTCACTTTGCCACCAGCTCCAACATGAGCTGCCTCTAGGAGGGAACTATAAACACTGGCTGAGCAGGGCTGTGGGATCAGCCCACGTCCCTCAGCCCACTTGGTTGCTTATCTCTGTTTGGCAGGTAAGGAGAATGTGTTGGTTAGAGGCCCCTGGAGGCCCCCTTTCCTGAAGGAATGTGTTGTTTCTTGAGCTTGTGGTATTGCTCTAAATCTAGGGTCTGGAGAGAAAAGTGCTATCAGTGGGCTCTGGATTCCCTCTCCCAATTTAAAAAAGACCTGATTTCTAAGCAGTGCATCTTAGTAGAAGAGAATCAAAAGACCTGCATTCTAGCCCTAGATCTGCTCTGTATGACCTTGGAGAAATCTCATTCCCTCTCTGGTCTTAGAGAGGGGAAGCAATTGATCAAGTTCACCCAGAAAGCCAGTGACACAGTCAGGACTTGAAGCGAAGTCCCTATTCCCTCTTAAAGCTAAGTGTGCTGTGATTGATGGATTCGTTACACCACTGGATTCATTCACCAACACAACAATGTTCATTCAGCTCTTCCTGTGTGCCAGGACTATGCTGGGAACCAGGAATTCTGTGAGGAACAGAGAAGCACACTCTAAACTAGAGGGAAACTCTGAAATCATCTAGTGGCTCATTTTCCATTTAAAAAAGAAGAAAGTGAAGCCAAAAGGGAGAAGCATAATGACTTGCTCAAGGTCACAGAGAAAGTGAAGTGGTACCAAATAACCTGGATGCGTGCTGAGCATGAAGATGAACTGTGAAGTTTAATAGAGTATATTTAGCTGAATTTTGTGAATGAAGGAGACAAAAAGGCTGATAAAAGAGAAGGGAGGAAAGAAAGCCTTATTTGGGGCCAAGAAATCATAAGCTGAGAGGTCGATGCCAAATGAACCCACGCGGGTCTTTCATTCCCCACTGTGGCTCTTTGTTCTCTCTCTAAGAATAATAAGAATTTCTCTGTTCAGAGGAGTAGCCAGTGCGAGATTGACAATTAAATTTGTGAACTCATCCTAGAAAAAATGCTACACACCTCATTGCTGAATATCACTACAGTCACCTTGGAAGTACCATCCCTGGGAAACTATGCACCGATGCCAGCGCCTAGTCCACCCTTCAAAGCAATCTTGGAACTCTTTTTCATGAATAGCCATCAGAGCTGTCATCCTGAATGTCATCAAAACGTCTTCCTTTCAATATTTCCTTTATCTTTGGGTAAAGAAAGAAATCCTTGAAGGCCAGATCAGGTGAGCAGGGATGGTGTTCCAATACAGTTATTTGTTTACTGGCTAAAAACTCCTTCACAGATAGTGCCATGGAAGCTGGTGCATTGTCGTGATGCAAGAGCCATGAATTGTTGGCGAAAAGTTCAGGCCGTCTAACTTTTTCAGCACTTCCAAATAGTAAACTTGGTTAACTGTTTGTCCAGTTGGTACCAATTCATGATGAATAATCCCTCTGATATCAAAAAAGGTTAGCAACATTGTTGCAACAAGTTTGCAAACATAATTGTCGGACCTTGTATAAAGTGTGATTTCCCTAATATGAACTAAAGCTGGGAATGAAAGCAAGAAAAATGACACCAGGACAAAATTTAGGGAAAGTCCTATAAAGTCCTTGCTCAAATATTGGCCATGTAAGAAAGAGCAAAATGCCCTTGCGTGGTTTTCTGATTGTCTGAGCTTGGCAAATCTAAGGGTAAAACCTGAAGATGGTGGACGATAAGCTTCTAGGAGATACACGGTCTGATGGTGTGTTACAGCCGAGACTCTGTGCTCTGTGATCACAAGAAACATTGCCAACTGATTTCTGGTGACACTCATTTCTCCTCACACGTAATCTGAGCATTCTAATTCAAGACTGGGAGCAAGCTGACTTTATCTGAAAGGAATCATACACAGTTTTGAAGCTCACCATTTTTTTTTTAAACTTTTATTTATTTAAGTGTGTTTTTCCAGGACCCATCAGCTCCAAGTCAAGTAGTTGTTTCAATCTAGTTGTGGAGGGTGCAGCTCACAGTGGCCCATGTGAGGATCGAACCGGAAACCTTGTTGTTAAGAGCACCGCACTCTAACCAACTGAGCTAACTGGCCACCCCGAAGCTCACCATTTTAAATTAATCTGGTATAAACCAAAACCTCACACCCTAATTTATCTTTTCAGTCAGTGTTGATTCTAATTGTTTTACATTAGATTATTTCTAGTGTCTGAACTGTTGGATATGACCACAATTGAAATAAGCTCTAAAGATAAATCCAAAGAGACATGGAATTAAAGCTGAATTCACGCTGAATGGACTTTCTACATAGCTGTTGTCTGCACCATTTGGTTACTCAGTCACCAGTGAGAAATTGGTGACAATAAAAACAAAACAACAAAAAATTAAATATGGAAGCCCCTTCATCTTTGAGGAATTCGTAGTCTAATGGAGGAAATAGATGTATGAAGAGAATATTTCAGTACAATGTGATATATGCTTTTAGAGAAGTATACTCAAAGTGTGATGGTTAAGGCCCTAATTTTTAGAAAAGATGAAACACTTTCACTTCTCCATATCATAAGCCCATACAAAAAAACAACAATGTATTTTATGCCAACTTGTAGGGTGGCAGTATGAAGCGCACAGCAATTATGCCCATTAGAGCAAGTTTAGTGCTTCTGACACTCTAACCACTACCCCACTTGCCCTCCAGCAGCTCCATCCTGGCTCCCCTGAGGAGACTATACAGCCTGGGGTCCAGAAGGCCAGTTCACCTCGGTGGCTTGAGCCTCTGGCATGCTGCCCAGTAGCTTTTGCTTCTCAGTATTTGCCTAGGTTCCTGGTTAGAGTTCATCTCCCTTGAGCACTAACCTCAGAGAAGTGATGGTGGTGTCGTGAAGGGCAAAAGTGACTGGGAAGCGAGCAGGGCTGGGAAATGAGAAAATTGGGCTCCAGAAGTAAATGGGGTGGAGAAAAGAGGGCGTCAAGCTGAAGAAGGTGATTTTATAGTTTTTGGATTTAGTCAGATCCTACCTGGTTGAGACCCAGACCTCATTTTGCTTCAGTCCACCATGAGGGAGGAGTATGTGTTAGCCCTGAACATCCATGGCCGAGCAGGACCACAGCTGTAGTCTCGGGCTAAATCCATCTGTGGAGGTCAGCGCCAGGCTGACCTTGGCTTCTTCCAAAACCTGTTCAGTCAGGCCAGGCTAAAGGATGGGCTGAATGGCAGGAGGCCAGATGGCAGGGGCTAAAGCTGGGGTGGACATTCTAGCTGATGGGTTCAGGGCCCCTGGCTGGACTTCTGTCCCCATCCTCACCAAAGCCTCCTGTTTATGGCTGGCAGGGGGAAGCGGGTGGCTGCAGGGAATTAGCAATGAGATATGGAGTCATTCACCTCCAGGTCACTAGTTCAAAACCAGGTCAACGGTGAGTCAAAGTTCCTGACCAAGGGGGACATGGCAGGGTTCCATTTGCGTGGCTTGAAGGCAGACATTTGCCCTCTCAGAAGACAACTCAGGCACGTCAGCCTGGGCCACAGGGCAAGGAGCTCTGTCCCTGGCAACAGGCTGTGCAGGCCCGAGAGGCCTCCATGTGGGGCTTGTCCTTCTGGCTTCATTGTCTCCGAGACCTTGCTAGTCTGGGGGCTCACACAGGACTGCATGTCCACAGAATCCAGGTAGGCAGCGTTCACATCATCTGGTCATAGCTCCGTTCCCTTAGAAATCCCGACTCTCTGAGGGCAGAGACCACATCACTCATACAACACTCAATTTTATTATGGTTTTGCCTTATCATTATTTTAACTAGTTTATTTATTTGTTTACTTGTCTATTGTCTGAACCTTACCATTATTGTCATTAAGATCTTTGAAAGCGGAGACCCCCGTCTATGCCTGGCACTTACAGGGTGCCTAAGAATTATTTATTGAATGAATGAAGAGTACGTAAAAGAAGGAATGCATCCCGGATCCTCACATAATGTCTGGCAGAGAAGATATACTCAAAGGTATTACTGAATAAATGAATGAATAAAGGACTGAATGGGTGGATCACAGAATGAAATTTTTGAGAGATATCAGCTCCCAGAACACCAATGGTACTATTTTACTGCTAGATAATCAGCAAGTTTTTCTCACCACCAAAGTAAAATCTCTAAATCCATAGCACAGTGCTTGGCTCACAGTAGATGCTTGGAAAATGTTTGTTGAGTGAATGAATAATAAGTAGATGGACAGTTGCATGGATGGATGGATGGATGGATGGATGGGTGAATGGATGGACAGCAGGATCAAACAAGTAAGACTAGCATACATGAATGAGGCAAACCCCAAAAGATTTATGAATATTCACTTTTCCTTTTTATCCAAAATGTTGGCCTTTTCCTCTAAATCTGGAATTTTCTCATTCATTCAGTCTCTACCTAATCAAGTTTTTTCAGTCATTCATCCATTTGTTTAGTCAACACTAACTGAGTGTGTTCTATGACACAATAAAAACCCTAAATCTAATGGTGGAATCAAATAAGATTTATAACTTTCTTTGCCTGCCACTTGGTTAAAGTTTTCTTCCTTCCTTCCTTCCTCCCTCCTTCCTTCCTTCCTTTCTTCCTCCCCATCTCTCTTTCTTCCTTCCATCCTTCCTTCCTTCCTTCGTTCCTTCCTTCCTTCCTTCCTTCCTTTCTTCCTTTCTTTCTTTTTTTCATTCTCTCTTTCTTTCATATAACCTCTTGTGTACTCATTCATGTTTATTCATGTGTTCACTGAGCACTTCCTCCATGCCAGTCACTAAGATATAGGGTTATAACAATAAGTAAGATAGTCTGGTTGTGTCTTTTTATTGTTGTCTTTATGTCTTGCAGCTGTACTGTCTGTCCTAGATTATAAGTGACTATTCATTCAGATATGAGAAGTGGAACTTAATCATGGATCAGGAATAATGACTAATGACAACTACAGGCAGGGGTTAGATTGAGGCCATTTGCTTTGTATTGTGACCAACCCAGCATGACTGGCGATTAGCAGCTATGTGGAGATTTTCAACAATATGATTGCTTATACAAAGCTTTCATAATGTTGAGCTCCGAGTGTACTTCTCTGGGCAAGAAATAAGGAGCGTCATAATTCAAGAAAACTGCTGTAATATCTATGAGTGTCACTAGGTGACAGATATTGCGCTACATATTGGGGAGAATGAGTGAAATCTGGTTCTTGCCCTCTACGAGATCTGAGTCCAGTTGAAGACATAAAAATGTCTTGTTCAGTGTGATAAGGATTATAAACAAAGTATGTACAAATGCAGCAGGAGCATAGGAGAGGGCTTGCTTAATTATGTTTTGGGAAGTTGGGGTGGGTTTTACAGAGAAGCCAATATTTGAGGTTTGCTTTGGCCAGAGAATAAAAGTTTGTGAAATGAAAGAAGGGCCCTTCAGAAATGGGGTATGGCATAGCCCAAGTCTGATGGTTACAGATGTGTGGAAATTTGTAGAACCATGAGTTGCCTGTGTGGCTGGAATGTAGGACATTCAGAAGAGAGAGATGAAAAATGAAACTGGAAAAGCATGTATGAGCCAAACTGTTTTCTAAAGGTCATACTAAAGAGCTTAATTTCTAATGTCTATGTAATAGGGAGTAATCAAATTAGTGATTTTGACTATTATGTCTTGGTGTGTGTGTGTGGGGGGGAGGTGTCCCCATTTCCTACAATGTGGCAGATTAGATGACCTGAAAACTCTCCTATCTCAAAATTCCTAGAAATGCAGAACAAAATATAGAAATCATTTTCTACAAGTAAAGCTGAGCTCACAAGAAAATAAGAAAGATTTGCCAGGGGGAACACAAGCAGAAATTAAAATGAGTGCAGCCAGCGAGTGACTGATCTGAGGCAACCTTGGGTGTTGGGGCAGGTATAAGGAGGGGTGGGTTTGGGGGATTTTAGGATTTTACATTTTTAAATTTAGATTGGGTGTTTTAGGTTCACAGAAATATTGAATATGAGGCCTTGCATCTATGCCAAGTGGAAAGTTGAAATTAGGGCCTTCATGTAAAGCTAGGGCAAGATTTATAAGGGAGCATTCTGCTCACCTATAAAGGGATATTCACATCAGCCATCTATCGAGCCTGGGCTATGAGTGGAAGAAAGAAGTGTCCCCTGTAATCTCATAACCACGTGCTCACCTTCATGTGGATTCAGGGTTTGCATTTACACTACTCGAGTGGTCCAGGAATCCCCAAGTCAATAAAATAATGAGAAGTCATCTTTGATGGATGACACTGCTGGGATGATACTGAGTGGAGAAGTGTACACAAAATGGCCCTTGCAGGACACAAACTCAATGCAGGCCATTCAGAATTTTTATGTAGTGAGAATTCTAATGCAGTGAGCTTTCAGCTCTGAAGTTCTATTCTCATAACCGACCATTGGCAAATTTCAGCAAATACAACAACAATAGGTGTAGGCCACCAAGAATTTTCATTTAGAAAGTAGAGCTATTGGAGAGAGACTATAAATTAGTATTTTTTAAAAAAAACTGTTAAAGATATATATAAAAGAAAATAAGTGGGAAAAAAATAAGACACTATGAAAAAACCCAGACAGACTTGAAAAAAGCAAATAGAAACTAGAAAACCAAAAGTGTATCAACTGACATGCCTTAGACATAGCTAAAACGAGAGTTTAAGAACTGGCAGACTCCAGCAAACTCCCCCCAATGCAACACAGAGACATAAAGAGATAGAAAATACAAAAACAAGGTTAAAAGACATGGACGGTAGAATGAGGGTAAACGTATGACTAATAGGAATTTCAGAAAAAGAGTATTAAGAGAATGAGTAAAGGAAATAACCAAAGAGAAAAAAGCTGAGAATTTTCCAGAATCTATGAAATAAATGAATCTTCAGAGGCAGGAAATGAGTCCTAAGAAAGATAAAATGAAATCTGTACCAAACAACATTGTAGAAAAACTTTTAAAAACCAAAAATAAATAGAAGATCTTAAAAGCAACAAGAAAGGAATATGGATTGCTCACAAAGAAATAATAATTAGACTAATAACTGACTTCTCAAAAGCAACAATGGAAGCCAGAAGTTGAATAAATAATATTTTTAAAGTGCTGAGAGAAAATAACTGTCAGACTTCATTTGAACCTCCTTCAACTATCATTTAAAAACAAAAGGGAATAAAGGTATTTTTAAACAATGACCAAGAGAATTTACCATTTAAGGACGCTTATGGAAAAGATTTTTAGAGTATGTATTTTAGCAAAAAAGAAAGTGAACTCAGAGGGAAAGATTCAAAGGCAAGAAGGAATGGTAATTAAAGAAGTTGGTCAGCATCTAGGCAAAGCCAAAAAAATTCATTAATTGCTCAAAAACAACAGTAATGATAATAATAACAAAATTTAGGGGTTATAAAAGTAAGGTGAAATTATCTAAAATGCTGGATGGCGATAACATGTAAAACAAGTTAAAATATTCTAAATTCCTTTTATTATTTGGGAATAGGGTATCAGCACTAACTTTAGGTCCAACATTCTTGGCAAAAGTTTCAGGTTAAACACTAAAAGAGTAGAAATAGAACATGTAATTTCTAAATCAATAGAGGACAAGAGAGAAATACAGAAATCTCAATTGATCCAAAAGAGGACAAGAAAAGAGGCAGAAAGGCATTAAAAAGCAGAGTAAATAGAAACTACAAAAAGAAATGGTGGAAATAAGTCAAAAATGTATTAGGAAACACAATAAATTTAAGTGGATTCGAGTCACTATTTAAAAGACAATTGTAAAAAGAAAAAATAGAAAGAAAACTTGCTTATGCTGTTTTCAAAATACATACCTAAAACAGCAGGATTCAAAAAAGTTCAAAGAAAAGGATAAAAAGAGGCGTACCAAGCAAATACTAATCAAAAAAACAAAAACTGTAGCTACAATGATTATAGCAGAGTAAACGTGTTTAAGGCACAAAGATAGTCAGTATATAATGATAAAAGCAACAATTCATCAGGAAGACATAACAAATCCAAATTTCTATGGATCCATTATAATGTATAAATGCATAAAATATATAAAATTATAAGGAACTGACTAATCTTTATAGGAGATTTAAAAATACACCTTTCTGATAATTGATAGATCAAGTGGCATAAAAATTGGCATCAATTTATAAGATTTGAAAGACACAATGAATAAGATTGATCTAATAGACATACACAGAATCTGTGCCTAACAATTGAAGAATGTACATTTTTTCAAATTCACAAGAAATATGTACAAAAACTGACAAGGTTCTAAGCCACAAAGCAAGTCTCAACAAGTGTCAAAGAATAAATATCACAGTCAACTTTCTCTGACCAGAATCTAATTAAGTTATAAATGAACAACAAAAGGTAACTAAAAACAACATATTTAGAATTGAAAACATTTCTAATTAATTCATAGATCAAAGAAAAAAATCGTAATAGAAATGAACAAATACTTAGAACAACATTTGAAATCCTACTTAATGACACTTGAGGGATACATTTAAGAAATACTGAGCGTAGTGGCTCTCAACTGGGGACATTTGGCAACATCTGGAGACATTTTTGTTTGATCAACTAGAGGCAGATATTAGCATCTAGTCGGTAGAGGTCAGAGACGCTGCTATCCTCCGTTACAAAGGACAGCCAACCACAATGATAGTCTGACCCCCCAATGGCAACAGTGTGGGTGTCGAGACATCCTGACCTAGAGGGAAAGTTATGACCCTAAATGTTATATGAGAAAATAAGAATGAGAACTATGTCGGTCACTAGAAAACAGAGCAGGTGGCAGAGCAGGTAACTGTCAGAATAATTTAGGTAGACAATAGTGGGGACTTGGCCTAAGGCAGTGGCGACAGGAATGGAGAGACAAGGGTTTTGGGGGTAAAATTAACAGGACTTGGAGACAGGTGAGGGAAAGAGGAGTAGAAAAATGAGATGGCTCAGTAAGGTCACTTCAGGGTAGAACTAAACTGCAAAACTTCACGAATTTATTAGTCAAACGCAGTAGACTACCACTGGGTGATCTTGAAGGGGCATCCACAAGCATTTGGCCTCAGGGAACCCAGTCAAAGAACTATGACTGGACTGCCATTGAGGTCAAGGCTATGTCCTGGGAGATGGGAAGCCCAGAGGACGCAGGCTGCCAAAGATAGAAGGTGACAGTGGGGAGAGGACATTTTTCCTGAATTATCAGATATAAGATCACCTGAGGTGGGGGTGACAGTGGGCTGGAATTCAATAGTCCCCAAGCCCTGTCTTGCTCTCACGGGCATGATGCAAACCACTGAAGAATAGTTTCCAATTCTGCCATGGTAGAGAAAAAGAAAGAAACACAACCACACGTACCACAGCTCAGAGTTTCAAAGACCACATTTAAGGTGCGCTTCAAACAGCCATGTGAAGCTCCAACACACCCCCAGGCTCAAGTCGGGGTAAACAGAGTTATATTTACTGGCACAAGGCCTAAAATAGAAATCCCGCAGCCAGCTCTTTTCTCATTAACGGTGTCTCTTTAATACCTAAGTGAGTATCAAAGAGCTGGTGTCAATTGTTAATGCCAGAAATAGTGGCTGGTGGGGAATGCTTTCTCTTTCACATTTTATGGGGGAAATTCAAAGAGCACCAGATTCATAGTGTGAGAATATCTTTGGCGGAAATGCTCAGATATTTCCCTCTTTGGCTGTAGCTGATCTCCATGGGTTGATGTTCAGTACCCGAAGAACCTCAGACAGGCCACTGTGGGAAGCTGTAAGCTCATTGTTTGAAACAGGGCCACAAAATTAACTGTTCTGACCCCTTTTCAGGGTTCTAAGCCATTTCTGTACCGAGGGTTGTTTTTTTTTTTTCTTTTTCCGTCTAGACAAAAGACAATCTACTAGTCAAGGTGCCTGGTACTTTTTATTCATTTGTTTCCCATTAAACTCTGTCTCTGAAGTACACACAGATCTTTATTTGGTTTGCCAGTGTGTGGCAGAGAGACATACAGACATAGGGTAGCAGCCACTAAGAAAAGCAAAGACAAAAACGACTGGTCTGTTTATGTTGCCTCCTCTTTCAGTTGTCTGTGCCATTGAACCATTGGTCTCTGTGAAACTTAGAATCAGTAGGGCTTCCTCTAAATAAATGGTGGTGATGGCGGTGAGGGAAAGGGAGCACAGAGGGAAAAGATGGAGAAATGTGCAGCAAGAGAGGATGAGCGGTAAAGAGAGGACGAGTGAGAGGAAGGTGAGGAGCCGGGGTGGCTGTTTTTCTCTGCTCGTAATCAGCAGTTTCTTGGCTCCAGGTCTGTATGTGGATGAGACGTGTCCATGTCACCAAGGATGGGCCTACCTGGTTTCCTGGGGCTACCGATTTGGGGCCTTGGGGTCCTGAGGGAGGAGCAGAAAGACGAGGCGCTGGAAGCTTCAGGTTCCATCGGAGTGGAGTGGGGTTTGGGGAGAAGGAGGGGAGGAGAGAAACCAGGACATTTTCCCTAATGTGACTGCAGACCTAGTGCTGGGCCGTCACCTTCCTCTAGTAAGGGTCAGGACGGGAGATTGATGGAACTTGTACAGACTGGTTGAAGTTTTTGTGGGCTGCAGTGATTGTTGGATTTCAACTTCAAAATGCTAGCCTATTTGAAAGTTTCTTTGCCTACAAAGATGAATTTACTTAGCACCCATCCGGAGGAGGGGAGGAAAAACCTGTTACAATGAAGTTTTCTCACAGGATGAATTCTTTCTCCATGTATATCATAGTACCTAATGTTTATGTAAGTTCTTTTCACAGCTACAATCTCATGTGGTTCTGTGAGGAAGTAAGAGATAGACTGCTATCCCTTTTTTATCCCTAGGACATTGGTATGCTTCCCCCTTTCTGATAAGAATTATGTGATTCATCATCTCTTATATTTTGCTTTAGTTACCAGGAAGCTCAGAACCAAATTTGTAGCTAAAATATCACTTATTCTATTTTTTTCCTGGTTTTGATTTTTGCTTGTATTGCTATTTTTCCGGTTTTTTTGTTTGTTTGTTTGTTTATTTTCCTGATTATATTTTGACTTTCTATTTTCCTTTGAGTTTTGGTTGGAAGTTCATTCATTCAACAAATATTTATTATTCCTCATACTCTCTTTTCCTCTTCTTTGTTTTATTTATTTCCATAGCACTAACACTATGTATTTATTGTTTATTATATATGTTCCCTGGCTTCCTAATGCTATCAATAGAAATTAAGCTCCATGAGGGCAAGGGTTTTGTTTTTCTTGTTCCGTACTGGATTTCCAGAGTCTAGAGCAGTGCCTGGCACACTGAAGGCCTTCAGTAAATACGTGTTGAGTGAAAGAATCACGTACTCCATGCCAAGTTCTGTGCCAGGAGATAGGAATCAGAGCTGGCTGTATGGGTGTGTGACGTAGGCAGGCTCACAGGACCTTGAACTCAGATGGGCCCCGTGCTTGGTTTAATGCTCTGTGGTCACCATCTTGAAATTCCTAATACATTTTGAACAAAGAGCTCCACATTTCCATTTTGCACTGGGCTCTATGAATTCTGTGACCATCCTGATGGGATATATCTGTGTCATTACCTGCATGAAGGTTTTGATCTACTAGAAGGAGGAATCATTAAAAAAAAAAAAAAAGACACATACTATAATATTTATTTTAACATGTAAGATATATAAGTACACACACCCCTACAAGAATGTTTTGATGCAGAGCCAATGCCTTTTCTCTGGTGTCTTTCTTGTATAAACCACACCCTTAAAGCATCCTCTATGATTTCCTGTTTTCATTTCTTTGAAGTGGAGGGAGAGGTTTAAGATGCCCTGAAAAGAAATCTGACTACAGAATTCTTCTATAGTCTCAGGACCCCTCCCTATCCTTTATGATCGCTTCACTCACTTCTAAAAAAGCAGCAAGTTTTGGTGCCTCACCTTTATCAAGTCTTTCCAAATTATTCAATTTAGTTTTCATATAAATGAATACCTATCACACTCATATTTCATTAGCTTCTATAATATTTAATTCAATTATGTAAATTGCAATAGCATGTACAACTAGCAAAAATCAATTTGGGAACAATACGAATGACTCTTGATAAGCCACAACTAAAGAAGAGAGAAGTAGATATATGCAGTCATATTAAAGAGTGGCCTACCAGCTGCCAGCATTTGGGGTGCCCCAGGCATCAATCAGTGTGCCTCTCAGAGAGGCGGAAAATGTTGGCGAATCTGGGAAGTCAGTTAAATGGAGGTTGGTTAAGAGAATTTCTACTGTCATTGATGGTACGAGAGCTTATAACAGAGAAATTCAAGGTCAAGGAGACCACAGAAGGCTTCCCTGAGGAAGTTGTGACCGAGATGAATGCTGAAAATTTTAAATAAATAAGGGTAGGAGTGGCCTAGGTAAACGGAGAGGAGTAGTCCAGGCTATAGGGAGAGTATGTGCAAAGGCTCTGTGGACGGGTGGGAACAGGGCATATTTGGAGATCTGCTAGAAAGTGGGTATAGCTGGCACCTACAGAATGAGGACAGTCGTGGGGCATGATAAGCTGGTGAGTTCAGGAGGGAAATACCTGCCACTGTTTGTTGACCATGTCAAAGATTTTGGGTTTTGCAATAGGAGCAAGGAAAGCTACGAAAGATTTTAAGCAAGGGATGCGACATTGTCAGATTCAAGTTTCATCAAGATCACTCTGGCTGCAATGTGGAGAACAGATTGGAGGGGAGCAAGAGTGGGTTCGGAAGATCAGCAGCAGCCCAGGTAAGAGAAGGACTCTAGGGCTGTGATGATGGAAATGAAAACGACATTTAGAACTTGGTAATAAATTAGATATGGAGTGAGAGGGATGATTAATCAAGAATGGCACCTGATTTCTGGCTTCTAAAGCTGGGTAGATGATGTTTTAATTCATTGAAATAGGAAACACTGGGAAAAGATTATGTTTTAGGAGGAAAAATCCTGAGTTAGCTTTTGGAAATTTCAAGTTCAAGGTGCTTTTGAACATGTAAAGTAGAAGAGTCAAGTTGGGTTTAATTATATAAGTCTGGCTATAGGAGAAAATGTATAGACTGAAGGAAGATAAGAACCTACAACCATCTTTATGTGGGGGGAAACAGAAGTAAGAATTATGGTAGATTACCTAAGGTGAGAATCCAGAATGAGGAAAGGATTTCTTAGTAAAGTCCAATATTTAACTGCTGGATAGAGAATACAGAACTTACAAAGGAGAAGCAGCAGCCAAAGAGGTGGGAAGAGAATTAGGAGCTTTCAGATGAAGCAACCAAGACAGCGTAACTAAAGACACTCACGAAAGAGGACTTCCAGAACTGCTTCAGAAAGTGGCAAGAATGATGGGATAAGTGTGTTCAAAGTGAGGGAGAATATCTTGAGGGGAATTAATGGCAATGTGTCCTTTACTGTAATAATTTTTTTAATTTAAACATTCACCGGATTGTTTGATCACACTATATATATATATATATATATATATATATATATATATATATACACATACATACATATATATATATATCTGCATATCTATCTATCTATCTCTCTATCATCTATCTATGTGTGCACGTGCACACACACACACAAACATAAAAATCCCTATTTATTATTGAGAAAACAGATTTTAAAAAATTACAGACGTTTTGTGTACCTGAAACTAATAAAAAAAAAGTTTAAAAAAAGGGAAAAAATTACAGACATTCCTGACTTAATGATCGTTCAAGTTAAGATTTTCTATTTCACAGTGGTGCAAAAGTGATACACATCCAATAGAAACTGGACTTTGAATTCTGAATTTTGATCTTTTCCCAGGCTAGGGATACGCAGTAAGTTCTCTGTTGTGACTGGACAGCAGCCGCCAGCCCAGAGCTCCCAGTCAGCCACATGATCATCAGGGTAAACAACCATTACTTTAAACTGTAATCATTGTGCGGGAGACAATTTTGCCCAACTGGAGGCCAGTGTAAGCATTCTGAGAACGGGTAAGGTAGACTAGGCTAAGCTGTGATGTTTGGTAGGTCAGGTGTGTTAAATGCCTTTTCAACTTCATGATATTTTCACCTTAGGACGGCTTTATCAGGATGTAACCCCGTTGTAAGTTGAGGAGCATCTGTATATGATTTGCTGAAAGTGGTACAGAAAACCTGTAGCCAAGCTATCACTGTAAACCAACCAGTCCTTCTGACTCATCAGACATATCTCAGAACCGGGAAAGAAGGTTGGATTTAAGAGCTCTGGCAAATCACTTATTTTCTCAGAGTCTCAGTTTCTTTAGCTTTACCTCATTTGTTGTGAGGATTATATGTGATGAGGGCATAAAGGCCCTGACACAAGCAGCACTTAGTGTGAGTTTCTATGTCCTCCCTACCACTGCCCCTCTCGATTTCCTTCTCTCCTTTTCTCTTTAATCCAAGACGAGAGTGATAACGTGAAAGGAGAGAGAGCATATGGATATTTATTTTGAAGACTGATGAGCTGGAAGTTAGGTTAACAGCTGGATAGATGTAGGTTAGATGAAACAAACAACATATTGGCTGCTGGAAAACTGAGGGAGCAGAAAGAGGCATCAAGGAGAACTAGAAACTGTCTTTCCCTGGAAATCTTTCAGCTTAAGGCAGTAATTCCCTTCTGGGTACTTCAAGCCATTTGTTTAGTTCTGTTGTCTCTGGCCTTCAGAGGGAGCGATGCATTAACAAGTCTGAGAACTTTGTTAGCAATTCTGAAGTCAAGTCTTCATTAGCATTTCAGAGGAACGTCTAAATGCCACCACTAAAGTGCAGGCTTCCTTGGCCCCCTCAAAGCACGTGTGCAGATTCCTGGGGTGCCAGGCTACTAAGCCGAGTTTCCAAGGGTGACTGAGGAGGAATGGGGCTGCTTTCTCCCATGAGCCTCACTTCTTCATTCTGTCTGGAGAGTCCAGAAAATGCAGGTTACCCAGAAGTCTATGACCAGGGGTCCTCTGGTCCCCATACCAAGGATATTCAACCAATTCAGATGGCTGGGTTGTCACAGAGGCATTAATTATTTCCAAGTGATTTTTTCAGCCATGCTGTTATTTCCCTAGTGGAAGCCAGTTTAAGAAGAGCGCAGTTTCTTAGTGGGCTGAACCACTGTATGTGTAGAGTTACCTAAATTCCAGGTTGGGCTTGGAATGGGGGTGGACCCTCTCAAGTTCTGCCCAACATGGGGACATAGTAGAGTTTGCAGCTCTATAGATGACGTTTGGGTTTTCCTACCCAGTGAGGTTTTTGTTTTTGTTTTTCACATGAACCAGCCCCAGAAGTTGCAAATGCCATTCCACAGGCTTGAAGAAACTATTTCCAAGTAATTCATTCAGCATCACAGTGACAGCCAGAGGCTCTATTTCCTGCCAATTGGGGAAGGTGTGGAGGAATAGAGGAGGTGGGGAGCCAAGTGAATATAGAATAAATATGAGAATGGAAGAGTTGCATGGCTGATCAGATTCAGATTGTGGAAAGGCTTAAGTAAATAACCTTCAGCTAAGACCTGAGTGAAACAGGAAACACAAACCTCCCAGCATTTCAGAGATGTTTCTAAAGATCGTGGACTTAGCTGTCTTCAAGGGCCCCTCTTCACATAGCTGTTTTCTCTTTACCCCACACAAACACTTAGGTTCATAGCATTCGGTCCTTTTCTTTAATGCTTGGGCACTCAACCATAGCCTCTCTTTCCTCGGTGGATTTTAGGCAGCGTTCAACATTTGGTTTAAAATTTAAACATCACCCTTAAAAAAATAACCTTCAGTGTTAACAAGTAATGCTCAGTCTTCACTTATCATAAAATATTAGAGTTAAAGATTTTAGAGAATCTAGGACAACTTGAACTCAAAAAAATGATAATATCGGAGACTAGAACCCATTAATAAGTATACACCCATGAGCCACCACTGATATGAATGAATGAATTAATGAATGGGAAAGAAAAGCTCCTCTGCACTGTGGAAAGTCAGTTAATAAATGTAGAAGAAATGATGGGATTTAAAAAAATCAACTTTTGGGCAATCATCAAAATAATAACTGATTTAATCAAGAAACATCAGCAGGGGCGGCTGGATGGCTCAGTCGGTTAGAGCACATGCTCTCAACAACAAGGTTGCTGGTTCAATTCCCGCATGGGATGGTGGGCTGTGCCCCCTGCAACTAAGATTGCAAACAGCGACTGGACTTGGAGCTGAGCTGCGCCCTCCACAACTAGATTGAAGGACAACGACTTGGAGCTGATGGGCCCTGGAGAAACACACTGTTCCCCAATATTCCCCAACAAAAGAAAAAAATAAAAAATTTTTTTTAAAAAACACAAAACATTATCGGATGCTAAAACCAATGGGCACATGTTTGAGGAGTATTTGAATTTTATATAATCTCAGTGTCTTTCCATAAGATGCTAACCAATTACAAGGGGGGAAACAGTCATTTCACAGTGGAGAAAACTGGCAGGCGCCGTCGTAAATAAGTGACGAAATTTAGCATCATCAGTGATGGGAACAATTGATATTATGGGCCTCCTGAAATGATGCCCTAAGAAGAACACATCACTCCTGTGGTGTTCCTGCCAAATGTGTGTAATCCAATCACTGGGAACCATTAAACAAACCCAACTTGAAGGACAGTCTACAAAAGAATTGAGCTGTACCCTTCAGAAATGTCTATGGCACGAAACAGAGTGAGGAACTGCTCCAGATTAAGGGAGACTAAGTTAGAACTACGACAGACGAATGCACTAGGAGGCTGGATTTTCTTTCTTAATAAAGGGCGTCATTAAGGCACTTGGTGAAATCTTTATGTGGTCTGGAGTTTAGATAGTATTGTTATCAAGGCCAATTTCTTGATTTTATTAATTGTACTATGGTAATATTAGGGTATGGCTTATTTTTAGAAAAGATATTCTGAAGTATATAGGGGTGAAGGGGCATCGCACTTGCAATTTACTTTTCGGCAGTTCACACTTGCCCAGAGAGAGAGAGAGGGAGAGAGAGAGAGAGACCAAACAGGATCTTTGAAGAATCTGAAGAGCATATATGAACTCTTTGTATTATTTTCACAATTTGTCTATATATCTGAGGTCATATTTTAAAACCTCTTAAAGGAGATGTTCTCAGCTTCTCTTAGTACATGACAGAGGTCCTTCCTGACGCCATCATGGCACCAGAGGTGGAGTTTGGCGGGGAGCCTGACTCTGTCTCATGCGATATGTCCAGAGAGGCAGAGGCAAACCCTTTTTCCTTTCATTGCCAATCACGTCGTGGGCTCTCCTTTGAGAGCTTTCTGGATCATTCTTGGCTTAGTTTAACCTAGGGTAACCTAACCTATGAAAAAAGAGGACACTTAGACCAGTTGCTGGGGACGGCCGTTGAGAGTGGGGTTCTGTCCTGATTCTTCCCCAGATCTGTCCTGGATTCAATAATTTCTAAGTGCACATGAGAGCAGTGAATAAATCTATTGTGGAAAGGAAGGATTTTTGAGTCCTTTCCCTGTCATCGTTCTGGGTAGATCAGTGACCTTGGGCAGGCTATTGCATCTGTGGTTTTCATTTTCGACTCTGCAAAATGAGCACTTTTCTTTCTGCCATTTCTCAATTATCCAGGAATGTCTTGATGTGGCATTACTAAGATTTGAAAATGGTCAGGTTCTTAGAGAAGGACATCTTCTAAAACAAGTCTTAAAGGACTGTGGCCTTTGTATTCAATACCCTTGATGAACTAACCGAATGGTTTTTCTCCCTTGACAAAACTTCTTGGTAGTATCTATATTTTATCTCCAATTGATTTCGTGTGGAAGAATTAGAGTGAGGGGAAGTGATGGAAACCCAATTTCCAGCTGGACTTTGAAATCCATAACACATGGCCATTCCTTCTCAGCCCCTCCTGATTTCCACTAGCAAATCCAAACTCTTTGCCCAGGGCCCGTAAACTGTTGCCAACTGTTTCTTTTTTCTTGGTTGTAATGAGGAAAAAAATGAGAATGGAAATAGCCCCTTCTTCCCACCTTCTGTAGTAGCCTTTCCCACACTATCCACCATCCCCCTCCCAATTTGCCACCTATAAATTTTTGGTTACAGTTTACTTTTTCCATGGAGACTTCCCAGATTGCTGCCACTCTCTAATAGCAGCTTCCATTCATTAAGTTCCAATCTGTAACAGGCTTTATGTGCATCAAATGATAAAATGTATGCAAAGCATAAAGCATCCTGCCTAGCACATAATAAGCGTGTAACACATTTTAGCATTTAGAGGTGCTCAGTCCTTATCTAAAACCCTCAGGGCCAGATGAATTTTGGAATTAATTAATTAATTAATTAATGGCAGATCTTATTTCTGCAGATATTTTTGCAGATATTGCAAAAATAATGAGGTGGCTTTACTGTATATTAATAAAATGCCCTCAGGTGGGTCTGGGCAGCATGCTCTAGTCAAATGCGTTCATATTTGTATGGTGAAATATATGAATATTCACATTAAGTGGAAATAAAGACTATAAATTGCTTCATTTAGGTCAGGCCAGGTTTTGCAACCAGATGAATTTGCACCAAACCTACAATAGAACTTTCAGAGCTTTTGGGATTTGGGGCTTGTGGATAAGAGATAGCAGTATGTTGGTATTTCTATTTTACATATGGGAAACTGATGTTCAGAGAGATGAAAAGATTCCTACAGCTGGGAACAGGGCTGTTACACAAATTTAGATTTTCTGAATCTGGAGCTGTCACTCTTACCAGGGAGTTACTCTGCTTCCCTCCACCTCTCTTGGCGCTCTCCCCAGCTTCGTGTCTCCTCCCCACTGTTCTAACTCCACCCTGTGCATTGCCTCACCTTTCCCTTGTAGGCAGGTGGTGAAGTCCTTTGCCTGTGAGCCAGTCCTGCCTTTAATGGATACTGTCTTTCTCGGTATCCGGGATTTTCAAAACTGGTATGTGCACTTCTGCAGAGAATGAAGGGCCCAAAGGGGGCTCATCTCCACAATTTCTTTTCATTTCTTTCTTTTTTTACTTTTATAAACATTTATTTGATGCTGAAATTACTTCCCGGGATGTACTTTTTTGTTTATTTCAGTTTCTTTTGAGATCCTTTTCTTCTGCGCAACCTCCTCTTCTGGTTTGGGAACAATCTGCTCTTTCTCAGTGAGGACCATCTTAGTGTGGCAGGGGGAGCTCATGTATGGGTTAACCCTCCCACGAGCTCTGTAAGTTCCGCGCTGCATCCTGGGAGCTGTGTTCCCTGGCTGTGCTCAGTGACCAGACAGTCTACATCTAAACCCTTAGGTCAGCATTCCTCTGCATTTGTAAGCACGTGCAGCAAAAGCTCAGCACTCTCCAGGCCACTGACCCTGCGTCCAGCCCCACTGTTTGGCCTGGGCACACCTCCATTGTAAAGATGGAATGGCGCACATTGCTTCTGTAAAGTGACATCCTTCAGATACTCGGTGGCTTTTCGGATATGCATACCCTTGATGGCGTGGGCAGTTTCACGAGTGTTCTTAAAGTGAACACGAAGATTTGGACCTCTTGATTTGCAGGATTTTGTGAGGTTTTCTGGGTCAACCAAATAGTGAGCCATTTTTAGAAGTCACCTCAGGCCGCTTACAGGATGAGCTCTTTTCATTTCTCAACATTTTATTGAGAATTAAAACAAAGATTTTATTGGAAATTCATACAACCTAAAATTTAACTATTTTAAGGTGAACAATTCAGTGACATTTAGTATATTCACAATGTTGTGAAAGCAGTACCTCTATCTAGTTCCAAAATATTTTCGTCACCCCAAAAGGAAACCCTGTACCCATTAAAAGTTACTCCCCATTTCCCCCCCTTCCATTCCCCGGCAACCATCAATCTGGTCTCTGTCTTTATGGATTTATCTATCCATTCTGGGTATTTCACATCAATGGAATCATTTCCTTGTGATCTATAGTGTCTGGCTTTTCACTTAGCATGATGTTTTCGAGATTCATCCTTGTTGTAGCATGTGTCAGTACTTTACTCCTATTTATGACTGAGTGGTACTCCATTGTGTAGATAAATATACCACTATTTGTTTATCCACCCACGTGTTGATGGACGTTTAGGTTGTTTCCATCTTTGGGCTATTGTGAATAGTGCTGTGATGAGCATGCGTGTAAGTGTATTGTTTGCACAATTTCTTTTTAAAAGAAACAAATTCTCTGCTCCAGCCAGCTGTCCCTTTTACTGCCTCACTCAGGGCACCTCTGCTGGGATTTGGTAGAGTCTGGAGCTGATCCCAAGCCCACAATGAGGCAGAGTCTGAGAAGGACTGAGAGGACGTGAGGTGGCGGAGGAGGCAGGAGGCAAAAAGGTGCTAGCGTGTGTTTGCTTTGGCTTTCAATTTTACTTTTTTATGTACAAGAGTAATGCATGTTCATTGTGGAAACATTTAAATATGTAGAAAACACAAAGAAGAGATATTGGAAAATTTAAGTCCATCACTCAGCAAGAGCTTTCTGGTCTTTTGCCATTGTATTGTTTACACTGTTTGTTTATTTTTTAAAAAATAGGCTCTACTTTTTAGATTTAGATATACAGAAAAATTGAGAACATAGTACAGAGAGTTCACATATACCACTCACCCAATTTCCCCTAATTATTAACAACTTCCATTAATATGATACATTTGCTACAATTAATGAACCTGTATCGATATATTATTATTAACTGAAGTCCATAGTTTATGTAGATGTCCTTAGTTTTTACCTATTGTCTTTTTTTTGATTGCAGGATCCTATCCACGAGACCATATTACATTTAGTCATCACGTCACTATAGGCTTTTTGTGGTTGTGACAATTTCTCAGACTTCCATTGTCAAAATACATTTAAAAATTCTGTTTGAATTTTCATAAGGATTTTAAAAAGTTTATACATTAATTTAGAGAAATTGACTATATAATATAGAACATTTTCATCATGACATGGGTATCATTCTCCTTTTATTCAAATTTTGTAATGTCCTTCAGTGAGGTATCATAATTTCACCATATAGACCTTATATAGTCTTATTAAATATAGGCCTAGATATTTTAAGAATTTTGTTGCTATAGTAAATGTTATTAGTTTTTCTAATTGGTTATTGCTGATTTATAAAGAAGCCATTGATTATTGTATATTGATCTTTTATCTAGCACTATCTGACATCTATTGATTCTAACAAGTTAAGTAATATATTACCTTGGATTTTCAAGGTAGACGATCATTGATTTGCATATAATGACAGTTTTATCTTTTCTTTAAAATATTTCTGTTTCGTTCTTTTGGTCTGGACCTCTCGGAAATGCTGAATAACAGCAGTGATCGAGTCATTCTTCTTTTGTTCCTCATTTTAATGGGTAGACTTCTCTTTTCACCATTCCTGATAGATAACCCACATAAATTAAAGAAAGTTTTCTTGTATACCTAGATTGAAAATGAGATTTTTCCTCATGATGTTATCATGATATTGATGTAATTATCATATTATAATGATATGCTATAGTAATATATATCAATTTAATTATGTATTAATATAGGTTAGTATAGATGTGTTATATATAACATTTACATGTTAGTATATATTAACATGTTAATATATATTAATATACATTACATCCCTAGTTACTGAACTGTTTTTTCATTCCTGAAATAAATCTTATTTGGTCATGAGATATTATTCTTGTATCACATGGCTGGATTTGATTTTCTAATATTTTATTTAGGATTTTTTCATCTAGTTCATATGTGACATTGACTGGTAATTTCTTTGTCAGGCTTTGTCACTGGGATTACATTAGAATTTTTAAATGAGTTTTGTGTCTTTCTATCTTTTTTGTCTGTCCAGGACAATTTAAATATCATAAGGATTATCTGCAACTTTTAGGTTAAGTACAGTTTACCCATGGATACAGCTGAGTCTAATGATTTTAAAATGTTTTTAAAATATTTTACTACACATGTATCGCACACAGAGATAAGTGCTCAATTCATAAGTGTATGGCTTGATGAATTATCCCAGACAACATACTCCTATGACCACAACCCAGACCAAGAAATCACTTGTACCAAGAAGCTCCCTGTTGCTTTCTCCCAGTTGTCATCCTGTCCCCTGACTTCTATCACCTCAACGCCCCTCAATCTTCCCACACCCACAGACTTACCACAATCATCCCTGGATCCCTCCTTCAAGTGTTCACACTTGTAACTTCTTTCTGAGGCGTTCCAAAGGAAAACAACAGACAAAGGAATCTCCCCCACCTAGCAAAGGAAGATGACTTCCTTGAGGAAGGGACAATTTCTCTGTTCAGCCTCTCCTCCCAGGTAACAATTAGTATCAGCCACTGTCAACTCCACCCCCAAGGAAGAGACGAAATAAGGGGAACTAACGAGTGCCTGCTTTGTCAGCTTTGTTTCTGTCATCTCGAACCACTCTCTTGAGCATTAGAATGCATAGGATTATTTTACTTTTGGAGCAAATTGACTGAAATGAGAAATCAATGTGAAGGGTTTTACTGAAATAGATATAAAAGCCTTCTGTCTATTCTAAAATACTGTATGATATTAGGTGTTTACCTTTTTTCTCTCCCTCTTCATAAAAATGAAATCCAAGTGGCACCATTCTGTGGTGGTGTTATTGTCACTATTATTATTATGAAATGTAATGTTGGCAATGATTATGTGTTCTGCCTAGAGTCATAGAAGAATTATTTTGCATCACTGATTACAAATCAACTGATGGGTGTGAGAAGAGCAAGACTTGTAGTCTCAGAAGGAGATGTCAATCAGGGCTATTGAAATCAAAAAAATTTGTTTACAGGGTGAATGATCTACCTCTGTTGAGGATTTCAATAGGTTACCAATATAGGAGCTGCAAGACGTAGTGAGCAAAGTGGTGGATTAATCGTATGGAGTGCTTGTTGTAAGGCAAAGGAAGGGATTGCAACTACATGCGAGGATGGGGCTTACAAGAGATCTAGAAGAAAGCTCCAGAACTGGTCAAATGAGCAGAACATGAGATTTTGGAAGCAAGTCACCAAAATTATTCAGAGAAGAGAAGATGAGAAGTCTTCAAGGATAGGAATGAGCGTATAGTCATTGATGTACTACTACTGCTCTGGAATCTAATATTGTTTTGAGATCTCATCAATAGGCATGTAGATAAGACATTTATGAAAAGATTGGTGTTTACGTCCTGGCTTGGACCAACAAGGAGACCAACAGCAAGATGATTAACATCTGAATGGTTAGTCACATTTTACTTAGAAGTAAGGATATGGAAAAGTCACTTTCATACCATAGTAGTTCTCAACTTTTTTGAAATAGGATTTCGTGCAAGATGGGCTAATCCAACACATAGTTGGAAGTGTACAAAAGGCCCCAAGCATGCAAAGAGCTGCCTACAGTCTTGTCTACCTGCCTGACACCCCCTATCCTTAAGCTTTTCTGTGATTATATATACATATATCAAAACTTCAAGGTGTATACTTTAATTATATACAATTTATATATGTCAAAAATATCTCAATAAATTTGATTTTTTAATTTAAAAAAATTTTTATTTTTCAATTACAGTTGACATACAATATTACATAAGTTTCAGGTGTACAGCAAAGTGATTAGACATTTACATAACTTATGAAATGATTCCCCCCAATAAATCCAGTACTCATCTGACACCCTATATTATTGACTATATTCCCTATGCTGTACTTTACATCCGCATGACTATTTTGTAACTACCAATTTGTACTTGGAGGTACTTGGGAGAGGTCAAGCCATGAACTGAGGCCCACTGCAGCTCGTGCAGAGTTTGGAACTGGCATATTGGGGCCAGATGCTGCTTAATGGGGTTTTGTGAACTTTTGAGAGATTTTAGGGAAGTATGAAGCATGATACAAGACAGGCCATTTGTATGGAAAAGCCACTGGCAGCAGCTTGGGTGGGACTGAAAGTTGGGTGAGGTGGGGTCTCAGGGAATCGCTGGGGTGGGGCAAGCAGAGTTAGCCAGGTTGATGGAGACTCAGATATGGTGGCTGCCTCGCTCCTCCGAGAGACCTCCACAGCCGAGATATTCATCCCGTTTTTTAACTTCTACACGTGGATGTGGGACCAGCCTATTCCGAGTCTCTGCCCCTCGTACCAATCTTGAGGAAGCTTCTTCTCTGTATCCTTAGTTATACAACTTTTGTTCAGCTAGCCAGACTTCAGGCAATTCTCAATGATTGTTATTCTGTAGTTTAGTTGTAATTTTGACGTGTTTACGAGAGGAGGCAGGCACAGCATTTACCTACTCTGCAATCTTGACTGGTGAGTTTTTGTGTGTGTGTTTTTTTTAAAATAAACTTTTCCGTGGATAGATATATTGAAGTCTGAGTAGAAGAAATATAGGACAAGTAAGTTTTGATGGCTAGGGGGACAGGGAAGGTTCCAAGTTAAGGCAATATTGAGGATGACAGGCCTAGAGGGAAGGGGTTCCTGAGCAAGCAAGGGACACATGAGCATTAAGTGTCCACAGTAGTCCATAAAGCTGAGAGACATATTCCAAAAGGGAAGACACTGGAGCCAATACCACTGAATTCATGGCTTTTCTGTGGATCCTCTGAGCCAGTGGGAGCAGAGTCCTTGCTGAGTTGCCACTGGTCATAATTCCAGGGCTGAAACATTCAGTTGAGGTCATCAAAATCACCTCTTTTATAATTCTTAATCTCCTCTGTCCTCTTGACATTTCTTTGTCATAAAATCTAAAGTTAATCCTATGCCCATTAACAACCAGACCATTTTGCTTTCTATCCTTTGGTCACTGCATTTCTACAATAAATATTTGGGGTTTTTTTTTGCATAATTGCTAGTTGTCAGAACTCATGTTTATGAGGATACATATTTCACTGCTGGGCTGTATAGACTCTTTGTACTGTACGATAAGGCCATAATGGAGGTATACAGTATATCAGGTTCTATGGAAACACAAAGAATAAAAAATTGAGTTTGGCCTTGAAAACTTGGAGACCATTACAAAAGAGATCTTTGAGATGGGTTTTGAAGGATGCATAAGAGTTTGCCTGTCATTAAAGGAAAGAGAGGAAATAGCATATACAAAATACAGGTGTTCTAAAAAATATTATTTGTTTTGAGACTAATAAGAAGTTCTGTAGGATTGTGTGAAAGGCTAATGTAAAAAATTAATAGAGTCTAATATTAATTGTGCATATACTGAGTCCCAGGCACTATCTAAGTGCTTTCAGTGTATAAACTAAACCACACCAGTCATGTGAGTTTTATTATCCCTACTTTACTGATGAAGAAACTGAGGTACAGAAATGTTCACATATGTAGAGGGAGGATATAAGAATGGGAGATGTAGCACAACATGAGGTTGGAAATCTTGGAGCCAGATTGTGAAGGACTTTGTGTGTCATGCTAAGAAATTTGCATCTTGTCCCATAGGCCAATGTTTCTTAAGCTCTGGTATGAGGAGCCCAAGGGTCTTTTGGAGATGCCTCAGAAGCACTTGCTTCTACCAAGAGTTTGGTGGATTAGGCTGTTTCCAGCTGTTACTTGTTATATTTAATGGGTTGCTGTATATTTCATGTGGGAAAATTGTGCTGCTTTTTAAAGAAATGTCAAAAAAGCATTCCTTTTGGCCATAAGGAGCCATTATACAGTTTTAGACAAGAGAACAAAATGTAACCTTTTATGTCATTCTATATGGAGAAGGATTAGATAGGGAACACTAAGGGCAATGAATTGGCTTCATTTTCAAGAAAGAAAAGACCATGGTGTTTAGAATGCAGGAAGTACTTCTCAAATATTTGCCAATGGTTGTTATTGCCTTAAACTTCCTGGATGTAGGCTTCTTAGAGCTTATTATGTTCCAGACCTCATAACTCTGATAAAGCTGAAACATGCACATTTAGGAGGAGCAACTATTCATCTCTGTTTGAATTGGAAATGAGAAAACTTGTGTACTAAGTAGGATATTTACAAAGCAAGGACTTTTCTTTCTCTAATACAGTGATGTCTCTCTTATTCAGAATTCCTTATTTTACAATGTCAAAAGGCTGGAACAAGAAAAGCTTCAGGGCACTCAAAATAGATATCCTACTGTCCGTGCATTGAAACTCATGGATCTTACAGTGAGCCATGACATACTTTCTTAGAACCCATTTATTCTCACATATCATTCTTACAAGCTATAATGCTTTATAAACTGCTTTCACATACATTATCTCATTTTAACTTCCCTAACTCTACTTTTTGAGTATCTCCGTACTCTCTGGAAATGCAAAATAATCTAGCCTCAGTTTGTATATTTCCCAGCCCAGGCCTAGAATCAGCTATTTCTTCAAGAAGCCAATTTCTTTATTGGAGCATGGGATCAGAAATCAAGATTTGGGTGCTAGGTGTGCTCATTGCTACTGGAGTGCCATTGCTTTTAGGCGCTTGCAGCAAGCAGACCAAGGAGATATACGTGTATATACTATCCCATATATGTACACATAGCTATGAGTATTTCTATGTGTAACCATCTGTGAACATGAGTTCATATTAATGTGTCCAACTCTAATCTATTACCACATGGATTTATTTCAGCCTCCTCCCCTTGTTTATCTGTAATCTCCCACTCCAATAGTGAAAACTTGGCCCTCACCACTTACCAAATATTTACTTAATTGTTCATTTCCAATATACATGTATAAGAGAATCAGATTGTTTACTCGTACCTCCATAGGAAACTATCAGCTAGACTACAGTGGTTATGTACAGTTTCTTTTGCCTTTAGTCTTACAGACTCCATTAATTTCCAAAGTTGTTTAGGTTAGCATATTACCTTCCCCCTTTGGTAAGGTTGCTGTAGTCATTTGTTAGTCATATTATTTTATTATATTTGGCATTCCATCCTGGCATTCTCCAACCGCTTGAATACTTTTGAAAAATTTGCATACATGAAAGTTCATTTCTTTTTTTTTTTTTTAAAGATTTTATTGGGAAAGGGGAACAGGACTTTATTGGGGAACAGCGTATACTTCCGGGACTTTTTCCAAGTCAAGTTGTTGTCCTTTCAATCTTAGTTGTGGAGGGCACAGCTCAGCTCCAGGTCCAATTGCCGTTGTTAGTTGCAAGGGAAGGAGCCCACCATCCCTTGTGGGAGTGGAACCGGCAACCTTGTGGTTGAGAGACTGTGCTCCAACCAACTGAACCAACTGGCCACCGAGGAGCTGAGCGGCAGCTTACTGACTTCATTCTAGTTGCGGAAGACACAGCTCGCTGGCCCATGTGGGAATCGAACTGGCAGCCGCATTGCCCAGAGCTTGGGCTCTAACCAACTGAGCCACCCGTCTGCCCCTGAAAGTTCATTTCTTTTCGTGCTGTAACTTATGGGTTTTGATAAATACATAGTGTCATGTATGCACAATTACAGTATCTTACAGAATAGTTTCACTGCCCTAAAACAAACAAACAAAAACAAACAAACAAACAACCCTGTGCTTTGCCTATTCAACCCTCTCTTCCTTCTCAAAACCCCTGGAAGCCACTTTAATTTATTTGTTTGTTTGTTTATTTCTGTTACTCTAGTTTTGCCTTTTCAAACTGGCTTTTCTTATTTATTCATACACCGTTAGGATTCATCCTTGTATTTTTGCCACTTTTTGTCTCCTTTGTTTTATCACTGATTACCATTCCATTGCATGGATGTACTACAGTTTGTTTAATTCATTCACCTGCTAAAAAACACCTTAGTGCTTCTGGTATTTGGTGATTATAAACAGAGTTGCTGTAAATATTTGTGTGCAAGTTTTGGTATGGTCATAAATTTCAAATCAGTTGGGTAAATAAATGTCTAGTAGCATAAATGTTTAGCAGTATAAGAAACTGCCAAACTGTCTCCCAAACTGTTCGTACCATTTTGCATTCCCACCAGCAATGAAAGAACGTTTTTGTTGCTCCACATCTTCACCAGCAACTAGTATTGTCAGAGTTTGGGATTTTAAGAGTTCAAATAGGTGTGTAGTAGTTTCTCATTATAGTTTTAGTTTGCAATTCTCTAACGATAAATAATGTTTAGCATCTTCTCAAATGCTTACTTGCCATATTTATATCTTTTTTGATGCGGTATATGTTCAACTGTTTTGCTCATTTTTAACTGAGTAATTTGTTTTCTTATTGTTAAGTGTTCTCTGTATATTTTTAATACAAGTCCTATATCAATTATGTGTTTTGAAAATATTTCCTCCTAGTCTGTGATGACTTGTCTTTTGAGTCTCTCAACACTGTCCTTTGCATAGCACAAGTTTTTAATTTTAATAAAGTCCAACTTATTAATTTTTTTCATGGATAATGCTTCTGGTGTTGGACTGTCTCATATAAACTAAAGGATTTTCTATATAAACAAACATGTCTTCTGCAAGTAGAAATAATTTTATTTCTTTTTGGCCAAATATGCCCTTTATTTTATTTTTTTTTATTGCTTTATTGCACTGGCTAGGACTTCTGGTACAAGTTGTGAGAACTGTTAATCCCATTCAGTGATATATTTATTAAATATCTATTTCAATTTGGATATTTTATATAGTTTGTATTTCTCTGCTGAGATTTTCTATTTGTTTATTTATTATTGACATATTTTCCTTATATAGTTGGATATAGTTATAATAGTGGCTTTAAAATTCCTAACTTCCAAATACATCTATATTGTCTTGATATTGATTTCCATTGATTGCTTTTTCTTTGGAATACGGGTCATATGTTCATGTTTCTTTGTATATCCAGTTATTTTGGATTACATCCTTGACATTGTCAATGATATGGGTAGAGATTGAATTCCTCTGATTAGTGTTTATTATCTTGTTTTAGTGGGCAATTAACTTAGGTGGACTCATACTCTATGCTCTGTGTCCTCTGTGGTGAGTAGCAGCCAATCACTGATCAATTATTTCAACTTTAGCTGTGTTGATTGGAGTCTGCAGAATGTATTTGTAGTTTAGGGACAATCCAGAGTTTATATACATATTTTCTGGTCTCTCTCTCTCTCTCTCTCTCTCTCTCTCTCTCTCTCTCTCTGTAGCTCTCTCCATTCCTGGATTTTCCTCTTCAATTTCCAGATGCTTTGGATGCCCCAAACGCTATTCTCTGGTACTTCAAGCCAGTTAAACTATAGGTTTTTAATCCTATTTTTAGCTGCCCGGTGCAGGTGCTGACTGAGACCTGCCCTGAAACAAAAAGTTGTAAAAATGAGAAAATCCACAGGCATCAAAAGCAAAAATAGACAAACAGGACTACATCAAATTAATAGCTTTTGTGCATCAAAGAACACAGCAGAATGAAAAAACAACATATGGAATGGGAGAAAATATTTGCAAATGATATATTTTACAAGTAGTTAACGTGCAGAATATATAAAGAACTCTTAGAACTCAAATATATTGCTCTGTAGTTTTATTTTCTTACCATGTCTTAGGTTTCTATGTTAGGGTAACACAGGCCTCATAGAATAAGTTAGGAAGTATTCTCTCTGCTTCTATCTAAAAGGATTGTAGCAAATTGGTAGGCTTTCTTCCTTAAATGTTTGGATGAATTCACCAGTGACTCCATCTAAGCCAGTTGTCTTCCTTTATGGAAGGTTATTAGTTCAATTTCTTTGTAGATATAAGTCTATTCAGATTGTCTATTTCTTCTTGTGTGAATTTTTTGTGTTTTTAAAGGCAGGCACAGCTCATAGTGGCTGATGTGGGGATCGAACCGGCAAACTTGGTTTTATCAGCACCACATTCTAACCAACTGAACTAACTGGCCACCCCTTTGCTTGTGTGAATTTTATCAGATTGTGTCTTTCAAGGAATTGGCATGTTTCATCTAGGTTATCACATTTGTGGGCATAGAGTTGTTTATGATATTCCTTTATGACCTTCTTAATGTTTATAGAGTCTATAGCGATATCTCCTCTTTCATTTCTAATATTAGAAATTTGAGTCTTCTCTCTCTCTCTTTCTCTCTCTGTCTGAGTTAGCCTGGCCAAAACTATCAATTTTATTGATTTTTTCCGAAGAACGGGCTTTTGGTTTTGTTGATTTTTTTGTCGATTTCTTGTTTCAATTTCATTGATTTCTGCTATACTTTTTCTTATTTCTTTTTTTCTGTTTACTTTGGATTTAATCTGCTCCTTTTTTTTCTAGTTTCTTAAAGTGGAAGCTTACATTTTTTATTTTATATTTTTCTTTTATATCTTTCTTTTGATTTTTTTATCTTTCTCATTCACTGCTATAAATTTCTTACAAATTTTTACAAATTGTATTTTTATTTAGTTCAAATATATTTTTTTAAATTTCTCTTGAGATTTCTTCTTTGACCCTTGTGTTGTTTAGAAATGTGCTGTTTGATCTTCAAGTAATTGGGAATTCTCCACCTCTCTTTCTGTTATTAATTTCTAGTTTAATTTCATTGTGGTCTGAGAGTAGACATTGTATGAGTTCTATTCTTTTAAATTTGTTAAGGTGTGTTTTATGTCCCAGAATGTGGTCTATCTTAGTGAATGTTCCATGTGAGCTTGAAAAGAATATGTATTCTGCTACTGTCAGATGAAGTAGTCACTAGATGTCAATCATATGCAGTTGATTGATGGTGCTGATATTCGGTCTGCTGGACTAGTCTATTTTTGATAGAGGGGTGTTTAAATTTTTCCACTTTAATAGGGGATTTATCTATTTCTCCTTGAGGTTCCTTTCAACCTTTGCCTCACATAGTTTGACTGTCTGTTGTTAGGTGCATACACATTAACGGTTGTTATTGTATGTCTTCTTGGAGAATTGACCTCTTTCTCATTAATATCCCTGATAACTTTCCTTGCTGTGAAGTCTGCTGTGTCTGAAATTAATATACCTACTCCCACTTCCTTTTGATTAGTGTTAGCATGGTGTATTTTTCTTCATTTCTTTACTATTAATATGTATGTGTCTTTAAAGTAATTTTCTTATAAATAATATATGGTTGGGTCTTTTTTTTACACTCTGAAATCTTTGTCTTTTTTTTCTTCCCCTCACCCCCACTCCGGTTCAAGCCATTGTTTCTCAGTCCAATTGTGCAGGACACATATCCCTGGCCCATGTTGGTATTATGAGCCTTGCACTCCACCCGGCTGAGGCAGTAGGTTGGCAGCTCCTGCCCGGGCTGCCTGTGGCTGCCCAGCTCCAGGTCGAGCCGTTGTTCACAATCTTAGCTGTAGAGGGTGCAGCTCACTGGCCCTTGTGGAAATTGAACCCGCAACCTCAGCGTCAGGAGCACAGCGCTCCAACCACCAGAGCTACTGGGCTGCTGGGCCACCCCAATCTTTGTCTTTTAATTGATGTATTTGGACCACTGACATTTAAAATGATTATTGATAGAGTTGGATTAATGTCAACCATATATGTTGCTCTTTTCTATCCATTGCCTTTGTTCTTTGTTCCTATTTTTGTCTTCTACCCTTTTTTTTAAATTGTGGTACAAAACACATAACATGAAATCTACCCTCTTAATAAAAGTTTAAGTATATTGTACAGTAGTGTTAACTATATGCACATTGTTATACAGCAGATCTCTAGAACTTTTCCATCTTGCATAATTGAAAGCACATACCCATCCAACAGCAGCTCCCTGTTTCTCTCTCTCCCCACCCTCTGGCAACCACCATTTTATTTTCTGCTTCTATGGGTTTAACAACTTTAGACACCTCATATATTCGTAAGTGGGATCAAGCAGTATTTGTTTTTCTGTGACTGGCTTATTTCACTAAGCATATTGTCTCAACATTCATCCATGCTTAGCATATGAGAGGATTTCCTTCTTTTATGAGGCTGACTAACATTACATTGTATGTATAGACCACGTTTTGTTTATGCTGTTTTGTTCATCTGTTGATGGATGTTTAGGTTGTTTCCACCCCTTGCCTATTGTGCATAATGCTGCAAAGAACATAGGAATGCAAATATCTCTTCAAGAGTCTGCTTTCAATTCTTTTGTATAAACACACAGTATTAGGATTGCTGGATAACATGGTAGTTATATTTTTAATTTTAATTTTTTTTTGGAAACTCCATTCTGTTTTCAATAGCATTTATACCATTTTACAATCTGACCAACAGTACAAAAGAGTTCTAATTTCTTCACATCCTCTGCAACACTCATTCTTTTCCTAAAAATAACGAGTCATCCTAACGGCTGTAAGGTGATGTTTCATTGTGGTTTTGATTTGCATTTCTCTGATGATTAGTCATGTTGGGTATCCTTTCAAATATCTATTGGCTATTTATTTGCTTTCTTTGGAGACATGCCTATCTAAGTTCTTTGCCCATTTTAAAATCAGGTTGCTTGGGTTTTTTTCTAGTGAGTTGTAGGAGTTCCTTTTTGATTTATTTATTTGGATATTAATACCTTATCATATATATAATTTGCAAATGTTTTCTCTCATTTCACAGATCGCTTTTTAAGTCTGTTGATTATTTCCTTTGCTGGGCAGTTTTTTAGTTTGATGTAGTCCACTTGTCTATTTTTGCTTTGTTGTCTGTGCTTGTGGTTTCATATCCACTGTCTTTGTGATTTTAATTGAGGATGTTTGTTACTCCATTTTCTATCCTTTCTTAGCATATCAGAAACACTTTTTCTTTAACTTGTTTAGTGGGTGTCCTAAAGTTTGCAATATACATTTACAATTTATCCAAGTCCTCTTTCAGATAACACTATAGCACTTCAAGTGGAGTATAAGTACATTATAATAACAAAATATCCTAATTCCTCCACCTCATCCTTGTATCATTTCTGTCATTCATTTCACTTAGATGTAATCATATGTGTGTGTGTATATATATATAAAAGCATACATAGTCTAATAGACTGTTGCTATTATTTTGAACAAACTTTTATCTTTTAGATGAATTAAGAATAAGGAAAATAAAAGTTTTTATTTTATCTTCACTTATTCCTTCTCTAATGCTCTTCCTTTCTTTATGTAGATCCAATTGTCTGATCTATACAATTTTTGTTCTCTCTGAAGAACGTCTTTTAACATTTCTTTTAAGACAGATCTACTGGAAATTGATTCCCTTAATGTTTGAGAAAGTTTTTATTTATCCTTCACTTTTGAAGGACAATTGCACAGGATACAGAATTCTAGGTTGATGAATTTTTTTTCTCTCAACTCTTGAAGTATTTTACTCCACTCTCTTCTTGCTTGCATGGCTTCTGAGAAGTTGGATATAATTCTTATCTTTGTTTCTTTTTAGATAAGGTATTTCCCCCCCTCTAGCTTCTTTCAAGAGTTTTCTTTCTCCATATTTGGTAGTCTGCAGTTTGAATATAACAGGACTACATGTTGTTTTTGTGGCATTTAGCCTATTTGCTATTCTCTGAGTTTCCTAGATCCGTGGTTTGGTGTTTGATACTAATATGGGGAAATTTTCAGTCATTATTACTTCAACTATTTTTCTGTTCCTTTTTCTCCTTCTGATATTCCCATTACACACATGTTACACCTTTTGTAGTTGTCTCACAAATATTGTATATTTTTATTTTCTTCTTCTTCTGCTCCTCCTCCTCCTTCTGCTTCTTCTTCTAGGTATCCTCAAGCTCAAAGATTCTTTCCTTAGTTGTGCTCAACATACTAATGAGTCTATTAAAGGCATTATTCATTTCTGCTACAGTGTTGTTGTTTTTTTAATCTCTTGCCTTTCTTTTTAGTTCTTTCTTAGAATTTCCATCTCTCTGCTTACACTGTTGATCTACTGTACCCAGCAGAGCTCTTAGAATATTAATCATAGTTGTTTAACATTCCTGCCATATCTGAGTCTGGTTCTGAGTCTGCTTGCTTTGTCTCTTCAAATTTTTTTTTTTTTTTGCCTTTTAGTATGCCTTGTAATTTTTTTCTTGCTAGCTTGACATGATACCGTGAGTAAAAGAAACTGAAGTACATACGTCTTTAGTAATATGGTGGTGCAAGGTGAAGTGTGGGGGGATGGGAAGCCTTTTATAGTCCTATGGTTAGGTCTCAGTCTTTGAGCGAGCTTGTGGCCTTGGACAATGAACTTCACAAATGCCTCTCAGGTCCCTACTCCCATGCCTTGGGTGGAACAGGACGCCTAGGGTAGCTGGAGTTGAGTATTTTCTTTCTCCCTTGAGGGAGGTTTGAGTGGGCTCGAGCTGGCTATTTCTCTTTCCCACATGGAAGGCCAGAGCTGGCCATAGTTAGGTACTTATCTTCCCTCATTGGTTGGGAACACTGATAAGAACCCAGCAGGTTAGACTCTGGTAAAATAATTTCTCCAGAGGGCAGGCCTTGTTAGGAAAAACACAGTGCTCTGGCACATTTCAAAATGGTTCTTTTTTTCCTTCCCCCTGCCAAAAGCATGAATGGATTTTTCTATGATATTCACTGTGAGAATTTGGTTGAGATCTTGGAGGTAAAACTGACAAAAGTGTGCCCCTGAGATTCTAACTCTCAGGTGTGTTCATCCTCAGCCTCCAGCAATTGGTTTAGGTTTTCTTACCCTGCTATGGGTTCCCACGGAGGTTTCTGCTCCAGTAAGTTGTAATTTTCTGTATTCGCCTGTCTGCCTCTCCAGTTTTGGGGGCAGTAGTCTGCCTTGTGACTTCATTTCTAAGATAGATCTAAGATTTGTTGGTTTTTCAGTTTGTTCAGGTTTTCACTTGTCAGAATGGACATCCAAGCTCTTTACATGCCATGCCAGAAATCAGAAGTCTCTGATACCCTTTCCCTTCCAAGTATACACAAAGATCTGGTTCACAGTCTCCTGTGCCCTTCCTAGCAGCCCTGGAGCAAGTACCTGGTATTTCTGCTGTAGCTAAATTAGGTAGTAGCTGACATGTAAGTATCACATGCCCACAGTCCATGGAGCTCACCAGATTTCTAAACTGCTTGCCTGGAAGAAGTGATCTTAGATCAGTGGTAGTTTGCAGTTGAGAGGTTTTGTCCTCCAGGGAACATTTGGAAATGTCACATTTTTGGTGTCACAACTGGGGAAACTGCTACAGGCATCTAGCAGGGAGAGGATGTTACTAACCATACTATATTTCCTAGGACAGCTCCTCCCCCACTTACACACACAGCAAAGAGTTATGCCGTCCCCATGTCAATGGCTGAGGTTGAGAAACCCTGCCCTAGATTAACGCTGAGGTTTCCTTCCCCTACTTCCATCCCACCTTCCATATTCAATACAACCAGCGTTGAACCAACTTGATGCCTTGAAAGCTCTTTTATGACTTAAAATTCAACTGTCCTCTTGATTATTTTTTGGTCTTGTCACCATTATTAGGGGGCAAGTCAATATTCAGTCAACATTTTACTGAATATCTATGGCTCACCAGGCAGCATGCTCATTCCTTCCTCTTCATTCATTGTCCTTAAATATTAATTGAGCCCTTAATATGTGCCAGGTACACTACTTCAATATTATGGAAAGATTGCTATCCCTGTTTTTACAGATGAGAAATCTGAAGTTCAGAGAGTTTAAGCCATGTATCCCAAATCATACAGCTCAGAATTGGCTTGTCAGTCAGATGCATGTGCTGAGAGAAGCCACTACAGACTTTCTTTCAGCCGGGACTGGTGGGTACCCAGATACTCAGGCTAACTGAGACTAGCTAGTATCAGCATCTGCCAAAGTTGGGGACGCTGGGGCAGGGTTGAGGAGGTAACTCAGTCACGGCAAAGAGAGGAATAGAACCCGAAGTTCCAAGTCCCCACCCAGGTGCTCTGCAGGCCTCCCAGAGAGTGTGAATGGGTTTTGATGGGGATAATAGTCTCTCTCCAAATACACTCCCTGCTAGCCTTTCTTATTGAGCAATTCAGCTTTCAAATGCTCGGTACATTAGACCAAAGGATGGGTGTTTTGTCTTCATTTTCCCCCTGCTTTTTTCTCTTTTAGGGAAAGCAATTTGCTCCTTTCTGATTTAGAATGAGATCTGGCAAGTAAGTGCTTGTTCGCCCTCCTTCCCTTGTTCCCCTATTCCCTCCCCACCCTTCAGTTAAAAAAAAAAGTCGTGGGGGGAGTGAGGGGAGTAAGAACACAGGACCCATGCTAAGCAAAACTATTTGCATAAGCTGTACACTGGGTTCTTGGAGCCGGGCTGATCTAACCTATGACAAATCCCTCCGTCTCGGCTACCTGCCAGCTGCGTTTTCATCGGGGCTGGCAAGACAACTGAAGTCTACATTCTGCACTAATTAATGACCTTCAGGGAGAAGACCACCGATTGCAATGCCAGCACACTTCGTTTGTTAAAGGGGACAGGGGGCCTTGTTGGACAAGGCCCAGGTCGTTTTCTTTAGGGTGGGGGTGGTTAAGAAGGCCAGGAGGAGTGAGGGGTGGACTGGTGGGAGGGAGGTGTGCAGTAAACATAGCAGAAAGACAAACCCGGAGACGTAGTAACAGGAAGACATCTGCACATACCAGAACATTGTAGTAGTGAGCCCTGGCTTGTGCGAGGTAACCCCGTAGTGCGTAGGAAAGGGGCCTAGGGGTGAGGGGCTCTCTTTTGGGAAAGGACTCGTGCTGAACCTGACAGCTGCAGGCAGAGCCCGTGCTGCAAAGGGCAGCCCTTCTGCAAACGTCAGGGCCTCCTCACCCGATGGCACTGCAGTGGGAACAGCTGGGCGCGCCGGCCACACCCACAACCCAGACAGTCCTCAGCGCTGGCAGCATCAGCTTCCGGTGCAAAGTTCACAGACTTTGGGAGCCGTAGAGGGAGAAAAACCTCTCTTCCCCCAAGATTCCACCGATTTCATTTTTCTTTACTAGTAGCGTATGGGGGGACATTACGAGGAGACGTTTTTAAGGAACGTTTGGGGTGGGGAGAAGAATCATCCATCATCTCACCATCTAACCCAGCGGCGTGTTTGCATTCTGTGGTACTTACGCCGTCTTGGCCACTCTGTGTGGCCTCTTGTAGTCATCCTTCTTTTCCTTCTTCGCCTGGAGAGAGAAGGCCTCCAACTACAACACGTTAGGACCTGAGGGGACCCTAAGAGGTCATTTCACTGGCCCTCCTGGATCCAAGATTACTTTTCAGAAACTAACCCTAGGTGGCAGATGACACAGTTTTTAAAGAATGAAAGGGCATCCCTCAGGGTTCTGTCTTGCCTACTCATACGTGGGATGGTGCAGGGAAGGAATCTCTTTGTGGGGAGGATAGAAGCCACAGGCTCCTGGCGGATGCTTCTTCTCCCAGGACCTTCCTTCCACCTGCCCAGCAGCGCCAGCCCTTGAGGGAAAATTGAACCTTCTCTCTTCCAGCTTCCTCCCTCAGCACTCCAATCTCCAAAGTCTCTGATGGGGAACTAGTTCCATTCTTAGATGCACATCCATTTGAACTGTGAGACGTAAAAGAGGGACCAATGGTCCTTTCCCTCAAGAGGAACCTGGAGTAGAAAGATGGGGTGCCCCTCTGCTCACCCCCAACCCCTACAGGCCCCCAACCACCCCCATATCACCAGCCCATGCTTCATTAGGGGAGCACAATGTGTCCCCATGGTCGCCTGCCAGCCGGGATGTCCTGTGACAGCAGATGCAAAGAGAATGAACAGACGGCTGAAAGAGCTGGGGACAAAAAGAACACATTGTCCAGAGCTCTGAAAGAGCTGCCTGAGAGGGGACATATGCATCTGAAAAAAATACCCCAGTGGGTCTCCCCCCACTGGCCTCAGCCCGCCCTCACCCAAACCTTCAACTGGTGTTGCACAATGGTGTCCCCAAGCCAGGCAGGGCTAGGCCAGCTCTGAGCTAACAGCAGGCTGAGGGGCTGGAGGATGAGTGTGGAGGTAAGGGTCTCAGAGGCAGAGGTTGGCTCCAGGAAATTCTCCACCCTGTTCCCCCCCGTCGTCGTGGAACCATAGAAGACGAAAGCTGGCAATGTCTATAGAAACTACCTGGTCTAATCTCCTCACATTTACAGATGAAAAGGACTGAGGCTCGGGATCTATGACGCATCACAGCAGGACGGCAGAGGCAGACGCTGTGGGAGCACCCAGATCTCTCACCTCCTGGTCTGGTCTGGTCTGGTGTGCTTCTGGTGCCATAGCTTTCCACGCAGAGGACGATGATGGAGTTTCTGAAGGGGTTACATGTTCTTGCTGCACCTCCCCTCCACTACTCTGCTCTGCCAGGGTATGGAGCCAAAACTCCACTTGGGAAACGGTTGTGTCATATCCATAAGAATCCCAGGGCTTGGTTGCGTTTGTGAGACTGAGGCCCCAAGAAACGGGGGGAAGGAAAAGCTCGCTTACAAACAAGCTGCTCTTTTGTGGGATGACATCATGGTCTTGCAAAAGGAAAAATACATGGATGTACAAGTCAAATGTTAAGAGTCGAAGTCCTTGGTTCTGTGTTGTGAACGTGGGCAACCATGGTACCTCCATAAGCCTCAGCTTCAGCCTTAGAAAATCAGGGCTAATGCCAGCATCAGTGTTAATTCCGTGCTCCAGGCCAACTCGGAGGCTAATGCTACTATCAGCAACACCCACCCTGCCCGGCCGGAGGGCCACTTGAAGATCAAACGTGACACCACGAGTGGAAGCTCTTTGTAGAGAATAGAGCGCTGTACAAATTAGAGTCTTATTTTTAACACTAGAAAGCTTGGGGAAAACTGCCACAGCCCAGGACCGTATTGCTTTGTAGGATATTTCCTAACTAGCAATTGCTTCTTGAGCTAGACTTTTTGGAGGAAAGGAGGAGGGCTTGATGGGAGTCAAGGTTCTTTTTAAAATCAATTGTAAATTTGATAATACCTTCTTTTAACCATCACGGGCAAAGCAAGCTCTCCCAGTCAGAGAAGGCGACTGAGGGATCTCCTCACCCTTTAGCCTGTCTCCAGTGAGTTTTCTGACGTGAGGAAAGTTTCCCCTCCACCTGGGGCCACTTCCTCTTTCCTCCTCAGCCCCTCCCAAGGTGGTTTAAGTGGACCCCACAGACGCAGACTGCATCCCCTGGAGAAATGAGCTCACCGGCTGTACGCTAGCAGATGTGGGGAAGCCTGTGTGGTCTCTCACCACAGCTGTTCAGAATTCTTTCCTCGGAAAGTTTCCATTCTGTATATGGGGAGGTGGGCAGGGGGGAGGGCAAAACGGCAGGCGAGGAAAGAATGTCGGCTCTCCACCCTGTTTTGGAACTGTTTTGTTTCTTTGAGATCTCAATGTTTCAGAGACATTGTACATGCTGGAAGATGTCATAAATGAGTTTGTTTTGTTCCAGATGTACGACACCAGGATCTCTGACTCGGATTATACACATTGTGTTGCCATGCCAACACACACCCGCGTGCACACACACACTCACACACACACGTGCACACACACACACCCGCGCACCCACACAGTCACGCACATACATACCCACACACACACGTGCACACACGCATGCACACACACACACACACCCGCACACACACACACGCGCACACACACACATACACACAGATGCACGCGCACACACACCCGCGCACTCGCACACACACACCCATGTGCGCACACACACACTGGTGCACACGCACACATACCCACGCACACACACACCTGCGCACGCACACACACGTGCACACACACACACCTGTGCATGCACACACACACCCGCACACACGCACACACACCCACGCACGCACACACCCACGCATACACACACCCGTGCGCACGCACACACACACACACACACTCACACACACCCGTGCACGCGCGCACGCGCGCACACACACACACACACACACACACACACACTAGTATTCCAAACTGTGCTCAGCACTGGAGAATAAACAAGGAATAATTTTTTCTCTCAGAAGAATTCCCCATTGTGCAGTTGGTAACATATTCCTGACTCACAGACAAGTAAATGTCACACTGCCCAGGACCCAGAAGTTCTCTTTGGACAGAGCTGGTCAAAAGAGGATTTGTGGCGAAGGTGTGACTTGAGCTGGCCGGCAAGGAGGATGTAATTTGGGCAAAAAGCAAGGGCTGCACACCCTTAACGGGTGAAAGGTGCACAGGAGCGCGGAGGTGGGACGGCCCGGTTACTCTTACCCCGACGCACCGCACGTATGTCAAGAAGTCTACTGAAAGATTCCTGGCGCTGAGAAGGCCAATGGAGAACCAACCGGTCTAGGCCCATCTCTACACAAAACCAGGATGAAATCAGGCTCTCTCATTTGTAAAGCTCACCCAAGACAAAATTCCAGAATCTCAGGTAAGTTGTTCCAGAGTTTTATAACCGTAATTGTGGACAAATATTTCCTCATATTTGCTTTTAATCCCTTTGTCAGCCTGGAATCCACAACCTGAAAACAAGTCTTAAACTTATGAAACACGTGGCCCCAAAGACGTGCTATAGGCTGAAAGGGCCTCACTCAACAAACACTGGCCGCAAACCGTGTGCCGGGCTAGATGTCAGACCCCAGGCATTCAGTGGTGCCTTTGAGATGCTCACAGTGTAGGCAAAAAGAACTCGTGAGAAAGTTACTAACCCTGCTTCGAGGCTGGAGGACAATAAGGAAGATTTGCGGAGGCAGTTATAGTTGTACTGGGCTTTGAAGGACCAATAGAGGTTTGCCAGGTAGACACAGAGGAACTGGCATTCCAGGCACAGGGATCAGAAGGTATGAAAGTGTAAGGGATAGATGAGTATCCCCTTTTACTTCCTCCACAATCCTACTCTCAAAGTCAATTAGCATATGCGAAAGGAATAATAAGCAAATGAATGAACATGGAGCTAGCCGAGCACTTCATGGAATTGCCAGGGGATTTGAAAATCTTAATGGTACAAGATCCCAGAAGGTCTTTCATTCATTGGTCGGCCCCCAAAACAGAATGTCTGAGACAGGCGGTGAGTGTGAAAGTTCCTAGCAGAATGCTGAGGACACTTGACCACGCGCTTGTTCATGACGTGAGGTTATGAAAGCTTTAGCTAACTCCACCAAAGCTGGGTTACTAACAAGAGAAAGGTCGTCGGGGTTGATGTAATGAAAAAGAGGCCTGATTGGCTACTTTGAGGCCCTTAGTCTGTTACATCGTCTAAGTACATTTTCCCTTCCTCATTGGGCTGAAAGCAATACCAGACAATCACAGGAACTGCAGTAACTATAGTAATGCTGGAGACTTACCGTGAACCAGGCTTTGCTCTAAGCACTTCATATTTATGAACTCACCTAATCCTTATGTGTCTGTGAGGTAAGTGTGATTATTAACCCCTCTGTACAAAAAAGAAAACTGAGGAGGAGTCCAGCAGTCAGCCCAGGGGCCCGTGCTAATGCTTGGCAGAGCTGGGCTTGAGCCCAGGCAGAGCCGTCTTCGAACCTGGGGTTGCTTCCGGCCATGACCCCCTGGGTCTTCTCCCAACGATAAGCATAAGCCAGAACCCTTTTTCTACCCTTCAGTGCCCACCGACTGAGTTTCAGTAACAAGAATTATTGTTATTATTTTTATAACAGGCTTTCAAAGGTTCTTTCGTACCGTCCCATCTTCCCTTTTCCCTTATCCTAGGATAGAGTGGTGGTGGCGGTGGTGGTGGTGGTGGTAGGGGGCGATACATACAGCTGGCAGAGCAAACATGACATGAGAGCGAGGATGGAGCCATCTCCTTCCTGTATTGTTTGATGATTTGAAACAGGGTCTGGGCGTCTCCAGCTCCTATCCGGTCTTTTTCTTTCAGTGGGGGATTAGAAACTCCCCCTTGACCCTCCACTTCACCTCTTCAAAATCCTAAAAGAAAGATATCTCATGATGTAGGTGGGAAACGGAGGCACAGGGACAAACATTCATGTACCACTCGTAGGACCCTGGAAACAATGAGGCCACAACAATTCAGGAACTCCTATTTTGTTGTCTGACCAACAAATACACAGCTTATGTCAGCAGCTCAGGGCCAGGCTAGAAAGGATGGCAGCCCTGTGGCACACAGGCGTCCGTTTCCTATTCCCACACCAGGACAGACTGCAGCAATCCATCTGGGGGTTCTTTCCCACTGAGTTTGGATGCTGCCTCAGGATACTTCTTAGTGTAGGGCTCCCTGTAGTTGCTATCTCTTAATCTGATTTGCATGAGATAAAACCCCTTGACATCCGTACCAGCCATTAGCTATTTGGAGGCCTTATTGGGATCTTGAGTTCCCTCCTAGATCTATAATCAATGTACTTTCTCCAGGGAAAGCTGGATATTTTCTCACTGCAAGGCTGTTGGGGTAACTAGTGTTTTTTCCCTCTTTTATGGGACCAGGGCAGGAGGAGTAAGAATCTGAGCAGTGGTCTTACATTAGGTTAAACAAACAAACTTTTATTATGTGCCAGACCCTATGAAACATAAGAGCTAACCATCCCCAAAACTGCTGCTAAGGATTGTGCAGGGCATATTTGGATTGCAGTGTGAATGGCAGCCCAGAGGGTTGAGCAGTGCACATCCTGTACAACTGTCCCCTGAGGCTCTCGTCCCTCCCTCGGGCAGCTCATAGTTGAGTTGGGGAAATGATAATCTAAACAAACAACCATAATTCAGTTCATCAACACTATCACTGAGGCACATCCAAAGAAAACGGAGAAGGAAGAAGCCAGTATCTCTCTACTTGGGAGTTGGGTGAGTCTTCGGAGTACAAGAACCCTTCAAGTTAAGCACTGAACAATGAATCGGAGTTCCTCAAGCAGAGCAGGAAAGAAGAGGCGTTCTGGGTAGAGGTGCCGCCATGTGGAAAGGCATAAGTGCATGGTGAACAGTTCATTATGTGTGCTGGGAGGAGAGGTGTGGGGCTGGTGGGAGTCGGCCTGGGTGTCTGCAGTCAGGTCAGACCCCTCCCCAAAATCCTCTTGTCTGCTGCTCAGGGCTGTCTGGGCAGGAAAGTCCTCAGAGACAAGCATGTCCAATGCAGAGAGGAGATGGAGAGACTTACTTTTTTTTAAAGGCAAAATCCCCAAGCCTCAGTCCCACAGTACATTAGTGTGTAGAAGTGAGAGCCACAATTCACCGCCTGTTTGCACGGGCCAGGGAAGGGAGGCTTTCTGGGAGAGAGGTGAGAGCAGGGCTGTTCCCAGAGGCTCCAGCCTCTGTTTGTGCAGACAGCATGGAATCCTTTCAAGCCATGATCGCGTGGCATCTGCTGTTGGCCTCCAGGAAAATCCATGACATAGTGAGCAATGGGCCAGTGTGGTCTGCCAGAGAAGGGGGCAGGCGTATGGGGGCTCTTTGCCCATTGTGGTGGTCAGTCTACTCGAGAGACCACAGAGGCTCAAAGTCCTTTGAGCTCAATCTCAAGGGGACTGTAAAGACAATCCCCAGGCTGAGAAGACAGAAGGGAGAGAAGATTTTCAGGGATCACCCCTTTCCCAAGAAAAAACACGCCAAGGAGAAATAAATCCATCGCTAAGCCACATAAAACCCCAGGCACTAGGCCACAGAGGGAAATGTCCAGCATCTCTGGCCAGCATTTTCCTTTCTCCCACAGCCATGACGAAAAGCGCAGCGAGTAGCAGTCACCTCGAGCCACAGGGCAAACGCCAGCTGACCATCTGGGCCAGCAGTGTGGTGTCCAAACCAGCTTTGGGGTACATGTCACTGCTCCCAAAGCTTGAATTGCTGCCCTTGCCTGTGAGTAGAATCCAACGTCCTCTCTGGGGCTTATTTAGCTCCATCACCAACTCCCTCCATCTTACTCCAGTTCATCTGCCACACTGTGGGCCTGTTCCAGCTCCCCGTGGGCGGCTCACCATTCCCCGAGCTCCCTACACCCTCGGTGCTGCACCTCCAGGTAAAGCCCTTCCCCCTTCTTGTCTACTGAAAATGCAGCTACCGCCAGAACTCACTCACAGAGCGCACAGAGCAGCAAGCCATCACATGACTGCAGGGTTGCGTGTATCTTATTTTTTAATATACTTTTTATTCTTCAATGGCAGTTGACATACAATGTTGTATTAGTTTCAGACGTAAAGCATACTGCTTAGACATTTATATAACTTACAAAGTGATTTCCCGACAAGTCTAGTACCCACCTGACACCATACATATTATTGACTAGATTCCCTGTGCTGTACTTTACATCCCTGTGACTGCTTTTATAACTGGCAATTTGTACTTCTTAATTTTTTCACGTTTTGCACCAATCCCTCCACCCCCCTCCCATCTTACAACCATCAGCTTGTTCTCTGTATCTATGAGTTTGTTTCTGTTTTGTTTCTAAAATAAAATTCAATTTCTAAAATAAAATTATGGGCTGTTCTGTATTTTACACTGGGTTTCTAACTTCTTAAGGGCAGGAACCTATGTCCCAAAGTGCCTTGTATAAATGTCGCACATTTTAGTTGTCATGTGCCTGCTGGAAGAGGAGGGAGGGAGGGAGGGAAAAAATAAAGGAGGGAGGGAAGAAGGGAGGGAGGAACAAAGGAACTCATGTATTTTTTTGAAGATTACTCTGTTAATGAGGTGATTTCTTATTCTTGAAGGCAGACCTTAAATACTGCCTTCTTATGTAGATCTAATAAATTGTGTCTGAAAGAGAAATCCTATAAGCCAAATGTTTTCACAAAGATATCTATGTGATGTGGCATGGCACATGTGAATACACGAAGACTGTTACTTTCAATACAATATGTCCTCATTGTTTTAAATAAAGATTTCTGAAGCGCCTGCAAGGTGTCAGGTGCAAACATGGGAGCAGATGTGGGCTCTGCCCTCAAGAAACTCAGACAAGAGAAGACACGAGCCAAACATCAAATGCAAGGTCGAAACCCTTGTATGTGGTGAGTGATGGAGAAGAGGGAGATACACTCCAGCATTACAGAAATGTGAAAGTAGTGTGTTTCTGCCTTGAAGTTCTGGGAGGAATTGTCAATCTGTTTATTGCCAAAGCATGCTTGCCTTGGAAACTAGAGAGTGCCTCAGCGTCAGTCCCAGTGATAAAGTGTCTCTAAACTGGGCCAGGGACAAAAACAAAGGGCAGACGATACAACAAATAAGGAACTTATGGGGAAGAAGTGTCAGCTCAAACATTCAGAGGCACTCTGCCAGGGAGAGGGAACGGGGGATGTAATGATTGGATGAGAGGTTTTGGAAGACTTCAAAACCAATATATCGATTAACTATTTAGTACAGAATCCATCTCTCCTCTGTAGCATATTACACCTACTTCCAAATTGATTTCCGCAGCTTCAATCTCTCCCTGGCCATATCTGTCCTCTACAGTATCGCAAGGTACATCTTCCTGGGATAACACTTTCATCGCATTTCTCCCTTCTTAACAAACTTTCAGTAGTTTCAAAGGAAAAGAATAGAAGTAAAAATTTGACAGGCTTTCAAAATTATTTTAGATGCAGCCTGATTTCACAAGCCCTGACTCTGAGGTCTGCTAAGGTTAGTGAATTATCCCATAGGACTTATCTCTTCCACCAAGGAAGTGTATTCTCCTGGGGCGAGAGCCTTACCTGATACATCCCTCAGTTCAGAGTCTTCTAGAAACCATGGAAAGGTAACATGTATCTTCCAAGCAAAGGCTGCTGGTCAGGTGGAGTGCTGGGTGTGGTGGGGAAGAGAGCAGACTTAAGAGTGTTACCAAGCATTTGTTTAGAGCCTATTGGAGGAGAAAAAATTAACACAACCAGCAAGTGAGAATCGTAAAGTGCTGGTCTGCAGGCACAGTTCCTCAAAGCAACCCAAGCACTGACAAAGAGAAGAGGCCCTGGGTGGTTGAATTATATGTCCTCATATGTCCTTACATATATTTGTATGTCCCTATATGTCCACATGTCCTCGGTGTGGCCGAACTCTTTCTTCGTGGTACTTGGTTATGCCCTACGTGTCCAGGAGTGAGTGGCCGGCAAACCAGAGGATGATAACGACGATGAAGAAGAAGAAGACAGCAAGAACAAACTACTTCTGCTCATAACAATAAGTAACATTTATTGAGGTGCCACTATGTGTCATACACTATTCTCAGCATTTTATATATTAACTTATTTAATCCTCATAATAACCCAATGCTAGATCTCAGGGAGAGGCCGAAGTTGAGCAAATCAATTCAGAAGTTATTGCAACTTGCTAGATATAACTGGTTCTCCAGAGGTGGAAACTGAGGCACGGAGAAGTTAGGTAAGCTGCCACTGCCGTGAAGTGACAGTCAGGTGGGAACGCCCCTGTGTGCTAAGGGGATTGAGAAGGGAGAGCTGGCACCCCTGCAGCTTGGTGGGATTTGCAAAGTGCAGGACTGGATTGTAGACCCAGCAGGGACATTCTTGGTGCCCTCGTCCATATCCTCCTTTCTGGGAGGCTGCTGCTCCTTGCTTGGCTTCACATGAGCTTTTTGGCCCCGTGACTTCGCTTTCCTACCGACATGGGAGGGCCCTCTTCGTCTTTATCCGTTCTGCTTTAACATGCTGCCACCATCCTCCTGCCCCTGCAGGAATCCCAGATGCCTCCGCGCCGTATGCCGGGATCCCCTCCCGGGCGCCTGGCGTGGACCGGCTCTCCTAGTGCTGAGGCTCTCTGAGGTCTCCCCTTCACCCTAGCATATTCTATTCTCGTCCTCCTTTGCTTCATCCCATCAGGTGTGGAGCACCTCAGTCCTGTAGCTCTTTTTACAGAAAGATTTTAAAAACAGATTCCCAGAGAGGTACAGTTCAGTGTGACCTTGGGGGCCAGTGCTTTGGGGGACTCGTGACAACTAAGGTTAGTGTGGTCTCTGACTTACTGTGTGACCTTGGGGCCAGCCACTTGCCCTCTCTGTGTCTCAGTCCCCCGCGGTGGATCATAATATCTACCGCCAAGCACTGCTCCGAGCATGAATGAATGATTATGCCGAACGCCCTCTGAGCTTCTGGGACAAAGGTGCTATGTTAATACACAGTATCCCTCTTCTTCTTCTTCTCATTAGTATTATTCAAACCCAGATGGCATATTATTGTTGTTGATTGACAGCCCGCATCGCCCCATTCACGGGTGTCAGAGAGCCAGGCGGTAGTTAACACAAGCAAAAACCATGTTTAAAACAAAGCCCAAGGAACACTCCAATAGTGTGTGCCTTGGGTTGCTATTAAAGCCAGAGCAGCTGCGGTGGCAACACGGAGGGAAAGGGCAGGGAAATGCATCCCGGAGCACAAAGAGGGGAAAGTGGGTCTTGACACTGATCATATAATCGTGCTGGGCTTTTATAGACGCTGGGAGGCCTCAAACAGAATAAATGCTTGAACTTTATCCACGGCTTACAGGCAGCGGCTGTAAAGGTCTTTGTTGCTGTTGCTGCCATATGAATGACCCAGCTTGGGGCGCTGCCGCCGGCGGCCGCTTCTTCCAAAGAAAACAAATCAAAGTGAGTAACTCGATGTCCGGCAATGAGTTTTCCATTATATAAAAATAAGTATAAATCTTTCCCAGTTGGGCAGCCGTACTGCGACGTCGGAGGCTGGTGGCGAGGCCACGGAGGCCAGCCGCTTTGAACCCCTGAACCAGCACGTCAAAAAGAGCCTCCTTCTCTTTGTTAATTGCAAAATAAACAGATAAAAATAAACCGTGGTGCTCCGGCCCTGCGACAGTGTTTGCACCCAAGGAGAGAGGACGGGAAGCTGACGGCGAGGGGGATGGGCTCCCGTGGTCTGGTTCTCCCTTACCTTTTCCACTGCCAAGGCTGATAAAACCCCATGAGTAACTGGCCCTCCACAAGCAGGGACATTCATCTTCGGCTGCAGGGCACGCCTTGTAACAGGAGAGAGGTTTAGTCCAAGTGGTACCTTGTGCAGATGCAATTTAGTGGCTTGGAGTTTTTAAAAAATGATTGTCCTTAAATATTCTGACTGTCTCACAGAACTTGGGAGTCCTCGGTGAGCATTAGGAAGCTGAAAAGTGGAGGCACCGTACCTTTGGCAGGGCGAATGGGACAGATGGATAAACAGCCTGAGCTCCTAGGACATGGACAAATGGATGCATTTGGGTAGTTGGGCTGGGGAGGGGTGAGCGTGTGAAGCAAGGCAGGGTGCTCAGGCAGGAAGGAAGTGGGGATACTGGAGCGAGAGAGACTGGGGGAGCTGGTCCCTGGTCGGGAGTGATCCTCTGGGGATGTAGTGAAAGGAGTGGCAGGAACAGAGTCAGTCTCAAGGGGAGGACGTTAGACATCTGGAGGTTCAAGAAGTGGGGCGCTGGATGGGAGGCCGATGGGTAGCGCTGGGTGTAGGTCTGAGAACCGCCCCTACTACCGCCCATCCCACCCCATGCTCCCTTCGGAGGCAGCAGAAAGAACCCAATGTGCTTATTGTCCCCTAAAATAGAAGCCATTCACGCCCCTGCCCCTCCAGCAAAAGTAAATGTGTTCCTTTTACTCAGACACTTGGTTTTCTTTTCAATACTGTCTCGTACTTCTCTTCCTCACCAGACCTTTTTCCTTCTGACTCTCTCTCCTTCGCCGCCAGCGGGCAGTAATCCACTCATTCATTCACTCCGTCAGTAGCACGCAACGCCTGCACCTGCTTTCCAGAAACCATACCAGGCGTTCTAGGTACCAGCACAGCAAGGTCTCTGTCCTGAAGCGGGTCTCTTCCCAGCATCAGAGACAAACCTAGATCAGTGCTAATGCAGAAGTAAGCGCAGTGTGCCTGGCTCAGCTTCAGGCGGGGGATGGGTAAGAAACTGTGATGTGTGTGTGTGGGGGGGGACAAGGGTCGGGGGCGGGGTAAGAGCAAGGAAGGATTCAAGAAGAGAGTGGTGGAGCTGAAACATGAAAACCAGATGGAAATTAGATGGAGAAGAAGGGGGAAAGGATCTGACATAAAAAGGAAATATTATGTTCAAAGCCATGAAAGTGGGATGGATGAAAGAGAAATGAGAGGTGGAGCAAAGAGGGTGAAGGACCTGGCTCTGGGAGTGACAGGCCTCCTGGAGGCTGGAGCAGAGAATGCAAGAGAGACGAGGCTGAGGTGTGCAGGGGCCAGATCACCAGAGACCCGATATGCCACAACGAGGGGTTCAGACTTGGTCCTGGAGGGACAGGAATCCACCGAAAAATCTGAAGTGTGGAGTGGATTGGGGACAAGATCAGATTGAAGAGAGGTCACTCAGGTTGTGAGATGAATAGACTGGTGGGCAGGGATGTGGAGTGGACGGACCAGTCAGCTGGGAGGTTGTGGTCGTCTCCAGGGCCTGAGCTAAACAGGAAGGGGGCAAAGAATACAGATCACGTAGAAAGGGGGAATTCTCTGAAAAGCAAGGCAAAGGGAAAGCAAGGAGAGGATTCCTCCAGTATTCTAGCAAGTCTAGGTAACTTCCCCCTGCAGTTCATCCCTTCCATGGCTCCTTTCCTTGAAGCGTACGTCAGACGCCTCTCCTGCAAAGTCGCTCTCCTTGGTCTCTGCCTTTGTTCAAGTCTTCCCCTCATACTTCCCTCTCACATACGTACATCACCATGGTTCCTAACAACTTCTCTATTCTCCTAAGAGTCCTTCTCCAAGTCTCATTTTCACCTTCTTTGTTCTCTCCTTTGTCCAATCCCACGCTTTCCCCAGCACAAGAAAACGAACTGGCTTCTAGCCTCTTGCCTCAGGGGCTGCTTGGGAGAAAAGGTTGAAGGACTTTCCTGAGAAGCAGGATGAAGGTGATTCGGGCTTGGGGAGGAGAGAAGCCCAGAGAGATGATATCCACAGTGAATTTAAGGAAGAAATAAAATTAAATCCGTTTTGTTTCTTCCCTGAAACCGTCCGCTGGGAACAGATTTAATGTGGTCCCTGGAGATTTTCACATTCCATAGCCCTAAATTTGGGACTTTTTTAGTAGGAGAGAGCCTAATTCCTAAGAGAACAAAAGAGAAGCTGCCTTTCTTCTTACTCCTTCTAGGCCACTGCGGGGAGTGGGAGCATAGACTTCTTTCTGGTTTCAGAAACTTCAGAAAGACAAATGGATGTTTTGGAGGAACCATGAGGAGTCATTTCTGTGGTTTCCATATTAATGAGTCCAGAGTATTTTATTGATCACCTGCTAATGCTCTGCTTGACAATTTCACATACAATATATTTCCTCTAATATTCACATCAACCTTATAAGGTAATTGTAATTATAATTCCACTTTAGAGATGAAAAACCTGGGCTTATGGGGATTAAGAAAATGGCCCAGGTCTGCATGAGTCCTCAGCCTACAGCATTTTCCCACACTGCCGTGTACTCGTTCCACTGTCAAGCTAACTCTATTTAAAAATAAAAGTAAAACAATTATAACCCACATTAGCCTAACATAAGTTTAACCCTACATTGCTTTTTTTTTTCTGTCTCCTAGAATGTTAGAAATGGATCTCATTCTCTGGGCTTTGCTTTCAAACAGATGAAATATTTGGTGTCCTGAGAAGGTTCTTGGTTTGTTTGTTTGTTTGTTTGCTTATTTTTGATGACAGTATCAAATAAATCTTTCAGTAACCCTATCTTTTAGAACCCCTGCCTCTCCAGATAGAAAGCACTGTTAAGTTATGTTAAGAATGGCTTCTGGACCAAGACAAAATTTAGGGAACGGTTAAGAACACATGGTGTAAAGACGAAATGGAGAGTGATTTAAAGTCTTTGTTAAGACCTTGGAAGGATTTACAGTAATGTTTTAGAGAACTGTTCAGTCAAAACAAAACCAAACAAACACAAAAACAGGACTTTTAAGAATCCTTGGCAGCTTCACCAGAAGCCCAAAGTGGACGATGATTTATCATGAAGCAATTTGTAGGTGTGGTTTTTTTTCTAATGGCATGAAACACAATAAAATTCATAGGAGGCTCCCATTGATTTTCAGAGAATTGTATAAGCAGAAACACCACCAGCTTGGACTAAAAAAAAACAGAACAACAACAACAACAGAAGGTCTTTGGATCCCCAAATTATTATAGGCTGAAAAAAGTCTGAGAAAATTAATCAGTTGCAAATTTGGATTACCATTTAAGGAAAAGGAAGAATGACACAGAGGGTAGAACCAAGAGCCACACCGAGTAATTCCCAGGGCTTGATCTCCAATCAAGGAACTGACGGCCTGTGCCCTGCCAGGTTCAGGATTGCTTTAGACCTGGGACTCCTGGATGCCTCCTGTTTTCCCCCTTTTGAATGGGAGTGTGTATAGCAGTGTCCTGTGCATGTTGGGTGTGGGGGAGGGGGAACAGATACCTTATCTCTTTAACTCCCAGGTTTTCAGATAGAGGGAAACTATACTGAAGGAAAGGTGTCTGTCTTTAAATAGAATGGAGATCCAGCACACCTTCCTTGGCACTTTGCACACTCTGTTCCCTCTGCCTAGAATCGTCTTCCCTTACTTCCCTATCTCGTTAATTCCTATTCATTCTCTAAGATTCAGTTCAAAAATCATCTCCTCCATGAAACCTCCCTAGTTTCATCAGCTCAAGTTAGTGGCTATGTTGTCTGTCTTTTTATAGATTTGTCCCTGTTGTCATCATCCTGAGCTGAAACGTCTTACATACTTGTTTGTCTCCTCCACTAGCCTGTGAGTTAAAAATGGTAGGGATTATGTCTTATCCCTTTTGCTGCTTTTCCAAACTCATTGCAAAATTAATACAGGTGCTCAACAAACATCTGATGGTAAATGAATAAATGTGAGGCTATAGATGGTATAAAAACTTTGATGAGGGACTGTCGCGTCCAGCGCAACAAAGGCAGTGAGGGTGCGAGAAGGGGCGGTTGGGGTTAACTTTTTAAGAAAGAAACAAACAGACTTAATGCAGTTAAATCTCTCAGAAGGCCAGGGGTCTCTCAGTCTCGGAGGACTGGAGCCCAGAATAAGGCTGACTGAAGGTTTTTATTGATAGCTATACAAATACAAAAAAGTAACATTGTTTCTTACACGGTCTGTGAGACTCATACATCATAGCAGAAAAAATGTTTATTCCAATCACGCTTTGTCTATCAACAGCCGAAGCACAAGGCCCCATGATGTCTAACCTAAGGTATGTACCTTTTCAGGATTGAGTCTCTCATATTGTAACAGCTCCGTTGAGATAAGTGGAGAGAACTGATCTTTATTGTCTTCATGACTTCTCTCACAAACAGGTGCAAGGGAAAAGCCAGAGCCGGCAACAGACTTTCCCAGGCAGGGGGAAGGGGAGGCAAGGCCCCTTTCCATATTTCTTTAAGGCAGCTCATTAGGGGTCCCCACTCGGTTCCGCCTAGCTTAGGTTGTATCTCCCGTGAGATACCTTACTCGTCTTTGGCTGCAAACCATCTTTTGGGGACCAGACAGAGAGACATAAGGTGTAAACACAAGGATGGAAGAGAGTCCCAGAAAGACACAATCTTACAGACTCTTCTTTCCTTAAGGAAAGACACGGGGGGACAGTTGGCTAGGCTGCTGTGTGACTACAAGGGAGAATGAGTTAAGAAAACCTAAATGGTGTGCTTCCTGAGGCCTGGAGAAGTGTGACAAGGTGACGTGGGGCTGTCTGGGAGGTCAGTCTGATTTGGTGTTTGGGAAATCTGAATGTACAGTAGGACTTTGAATCATGTTGTTTTGTCCAAGTCATTTTGTTATAATGTTGATGGGAAAAAGAAAAAGGAAAAAAAAGGTTTCCTGGCTGGGTCTACTGTTTACGTGGAGTTTGCAGGTTCTCTCCATGTCGGTGTGGGTTTTCTCCGGGGACTCTGATTTCTGTCTACACCCCAAAGATGTGCATGCTCAGTTAATTGGTGTGTCTAAACGGTCCCAGTCTGAGTGAGTGTGGGTTCTATGGGTGAGCGTGCGCTGCGATGGAAGGGTGTCCTGTCCAGGATGGGTCTCTGCCTTGTGTCCTGAGGTGCCGGGATAGTCGCTGGTCACCTGTGAAACTGAACTGGAATAAGCAGGTTGGAAAAGAATGATCTTGTTTTTATTCACCTTTCTTAAATGTAAGTATAGCTTACATTTACTTCAATGTTTAATATTAGGAGTGTTTCAGGTCTTTATTTAGAAGTTTGGTGATGTTTTCATGACCAGAAATATGCCAGGAAACTAAATCTTGCCTATATGGATTAGCTTATAGTGAACTTGGTTTTGTTATACGTTTCACTTAAAGGCGCAGTTTCCAAGAACCTATCAATGATGGTAAGTGAGGACTTACTATATTTACCAAGTGGTAAAAGAACACGGGGAAGAAATAGCTTTGTTTTTGGGGGGTGGGGGTGGAACTGGGCACTTTTTTCTCCTTGACATATGGTCAGTGTCTTACAATTAAGTCCCTTCAGCCGTTAGGAACACATTATAGAACACGAAGGAGGAGCAAGGGATTTGGGAAATCTGAACATCAAATTCCTAGACATCACCTCAGACCTCAACTTTTCTGTTGGGAGAAAACTAGGTTGGAAGCTGAGTTAAGCTCTACGAAGCCAGAGGCCGACTGTGCCTACATCACTGCTGGAACATATGCACCGAAAAGATTTTTTAGTGGTTCATTATTAGCATATGGGAAGGACGAAGAAGGGAAGGAAGAAGGGTAGAGGATATTTTGGAATTTTTCTAATGTTGCTTAAAAAGTAGAATTAAAAAAAAACAAACGGTGTGAGTTTGTAGAGTGGGGATGATATTGTAATGGGGGTTCTGTAGCACGAGGATAGTGATGTCCAATGGCCATGTTCCTCAGACCTTTCTCCAGAAGGCTTCCGACATCTGGATGTGACTGTTCTCCCCTAGTTCTTAGGAAGGCTCACTTATGAGAGAATCTGAGACAGAAGCCCGGGCCTCCTGCTGTCGTAGGAAACTCCGTCTGAAAGCCATGGAACCAGAGTCTTGAGGGGAGATGATTCATGTTGGGCCCCAAATAAGGTTTATTTGACATGATTGATATTTTTGTTCTTGTTCAGTTTTTCCCAGTGAGAATCTTATAGTTAAGATCCAGAAATTATTACAAAACACAAACATGCACATTCTAGACTACATAGAATTTATACAAAGACAGTGTAGAGGGCCACCTGCAAGATGTGTTTTTTTTGGGGGGCTCTTTCCCTATCCCAGAGCCCCTGTAAACAGAACACTGCCACTGGCTAATACAGTGGGTTTGTGAAAATTAGAAGTCATTCTTTCCTTCAGGAGAACACAGCTCTGTGCCAAGTGCATGGCTTGGTGAGTAGAGTGGATTTACAGTTTCACTCATCCCCTTGGCTTCAAGTTCCATGTCGAAAACAATCTATACAATAATAGATGAAAGTCCTATTGTCATGGAGTCCAAAATTCCACCATTTGGATTCCATTCTATATGATTGGATGAAAGTATTATTCCCTAGTTCATGAAGTTCGAGCACTCCTAAATATCCAGTTCCTATCATCCATCACTCATTACTCTTTACCAAATGACAAGGAATAATGGCAGAGACAGGGGAGGAACTGCCAGGCAGAGACATGAACTTGGAAGGCCCCAAGTGGTAAGAGACTGGCTTGTGGGAAGACCTGGAAGGCCAAGGAAGTTGAAGTTCAGGGGGAGAGGGTGGGAGTGGTGGGATGAGTTTGGAGGTCAGCAGAGTCAGACCACGTTCACCTATTTCTTTTTAATGGTAAAGTGGCTACTAGACACTTTAAAATTACATATGTGGCTTACGTTATATTTCTATTGGACAGTGCTGCTCTAGAACGTCACATAGTGTCTAGCACCTAGCATATATTCATAAATGTGATTTGAAATGAAATGAAGCTAAATGTACCACAATTGCATGCCTAAGAGCTGTGGCTGATACATTTTTTAAGGCAGTACTTATTTCTCTTACTGGCTATCTTTTGTTCTCCTCTTCAAAAATTCACAGTGGCTTAGCATAGAAAATCAAGACAAGGGGATCCAGTCAAGATGACGGAGTAGGTAAACATTGTGCTCACCTCCTTTCATGACCACATCAAACTTACAACTAAACCACAGAACAACCATCACTGAGAATCGCCTCAAGTGTAGCTGAACCAAAGTCCTTCTTCTAAGGACATACAGAAGAAGCCACCTCGAGAGGAGGGGCAGGAGGGGCAGAGATAACGCAACACGCTGGTCCCACACCTGCATGTGACAATTAAAAATGGGGACAGGGGATGACGTCATAGGAATGGCGGCAGCAGGGCGCACTTTCTGAGTTCTCCTCCGGCTCTTATTACAAACGGGACCTGTAACCCATCAAAGAACTCTTTGCTCATCACACAGAACAGCTAAGGGACTCGTGGAAGGATTACTGGAAGGTGCGCTAATTGGGCGAGCAGGGGAAGGAAGGAAGGGAGCGGAGTGAAAACGCACGGGCCCGCGGCTGCATCCCGCGGTGGCACCCGCAGTTCCAAACACGCACGGGATCCCAGGGCGGAACAGAGAACACAAAAACCAGGAGGTGGGCTCTTTCCCTGCGTCCCACAGCTGATCTCTCCTGCTGGGAGGGAGGCTAGTGGGCCCTAGGGCGCAGACAAAGAACACAGACTCCATACCTGGGCGCCCCCTCCTCCCCCCCGCTCTTCCAATCCTACCCCCGTCCTTCCAGAGATTTAAACTGGCCCCTGAACTGAGGAGCAGTGTCAGATTACAGAGGAGCCATAGTAGTGCTCAGGCTCTGGGAAGACTGACAGGCAGCTCTGACCCAGGGAAGAGGCTGGAAAGAGTGTGACTTTGGCTGGGCTAGGAGAGAAGAGACTCCTCCACCCCTAGCCACCACCTTTTCTGGCCTGCAGGAAGAGGGTGACGCGGCTGGGCCAGGAGAGAGAAGACCCCTCCATCACCAGCTCCCACAATTTCTGGCCTGCCTAGGGCGGGGAAAGTGCAACTGCGGAGGAACTCCCAGGGATCAGCAGTAAGGGGCAGACGCAGCTCTGGGCTTTCAGCAGCTCAGAAATCTCCCGCCTGCACCCCCCCATACACACACACACTGAAGAAGTGCCCCAAGACTCAGGAATACTGGACACGGGGCTGGTGGGGCTACTCTCAGTGTGCATATGTGCAGGCAAGAGCAGAAACTGCACTGACTTTGTAAAAACTATCATCCAGACCCCTCAGGCCCACACATTTAAATCTACAGTCCCAAAGTCACTCTGGGCACCAGGTGATCGGCTCTGCCTGCGCAATAAGCAGGGAGCTCTTTGGTACAGCAGAGGACAACCTGGACATTACTTGGTGGGCTTAAGCCAAGACTGGCGCTGCTTTTTATTTTGCTTTGTTTTGTTTTGTTGTGTTTTGTCTTTATATCTTTGATATCTTTACCTGTGTCGAGTGGGGGTTATCGGGTGTTTTTACATGTGAATGTATTTGATTTTTTTCTTTGTTGTTGTTGTTGTTGTTGTGCTCAGTGATTTGCTTTGTTCTAGAATTGCCCTACCAGGGCCCAGCTTAAGAGGCACAAGATTCTACATATACAGAGGCCAACTCCAGACCAAACCAGAGTACCACCGGGTTTGACCTACAAGTCACACACCCAGAGGGAATTCTCTGCAGGCACTAGAGCCCATAGAGTCCAAACTACATTTAAGTGGTCAACCCTCACGCAGCAGAACGCCCTGTGGTGGGCAGAGCCAAGTCTCACAACGAGTCAGCCTAGGAGTTAACCCCACATACGCACAAGCAAAAAGCAATTAAAGATCTTCTTAAACAGGACAATATACACAACACAAGAGTCACCTTTGGAGCACACGCAGAGGAGAAGAACGAAGTAGTGCAAGTCAAATATAAAGGACACATACTACAGAAGATAAACTAGCAAGAACTAAGAACTCTAGGGGATCTACCTAATACATCAAAGCAAACATAGAGAGTCAGCCAGAATGGGGAAACAAAGATACACGTCCCAAATAAAAGAACAGAAGAAACCTCCACAACTGGAACCAAATGAAGCAGAGTAACCAACCTTTCAGAGACAGAGTTCAGAACACTGGTGATAAGAAGGTTTAAGGAGCTTAGAGAAGACATAAAGAAGGACGTAGAAATCATAACGAACAACCAGTTAGAACTAAAGAACACAATTACCGAAATTAAGAACTCACTTGAAGGAATTACCAGCAGGTTAGATGAAGCAGAGGATCGAATCAGCGACTTAGAAGACAAAGTAGCAGAGATCACCCAAACAGAACAACAGAAAGAAAAAAGAATAAAAAACAATGAGGATGGCTTAAGAGACCTCTGGGATAACATCAAGCGTAACAACATGCGCATCATAGGAATACCAGAAGGTGAAGAGAGGAAGCAAGGGATCGAGAACATATTTGAAGTAATAATGTCCGAAAACTTCCCCAACCTGATGAAGGAAACCAACATACAAGTCCAGGAAGTGCAGAGAGTTCCAACCAGGATAAACCCAAACAGGTCCACACCAAGACACATTATAGTTAAAATGGCAAAGCTTAAAGACAAAGAGAGAATCCTAAAAGCAGCAAGAGAAAGACAGAGGGTTACATACAAGGGAACTCCCATAAGACTATCAAATGACTTTTCTACAGAAACATTGAAGGCCAGGAGGGAGTGGCAGGAGATACTCAAAGTGGTGGAAAACAAAGACCTACAACCTAGATTGCTTTATCCAGCAAGGCTGTCATTTAAAGTTGATGGAGAGATAAAGAGCTTTCCAGATAAAAATAAACTAAAGGAATTTATTACCACCAAGCCAGCATTGCAAGAAATACTAAAAAGACTTCTGTAAATAGAAGAAAGATCAAAACAATCTAACTACAAATTTAAAAATGGCAATAACTATGTACCTATCAATAATCACTTTAAATGTAAACGGATTAAATGCTCCAATCAAGAGACATAGGGTGGCTGAGTGGATAAGAAAGCAAGACCCTTGTGTATGCTGTATACAAGAGACTCACCTCAGAACAAAAGACACACACAGGCTGAAAGTGAAGGGTTGGAGTAAGATATTTCATGCAAATGGAAATGAGAAAAAAGCTGGAGTTCAAATACTTATATCTGACAAAATAGACTTTAAAATGAAGAACATATTAAAAGATAAAGATGAGCACTATATAATAATAAAGGGATCGATCCGACAAGAGGACATAACCCTAGTAAACATCTATGCACCCAACATAGGAGCACCTAAATATATAAAACAGGTACTGACTGACATAAAGACAGAGATCAACAGTAACACTATCATAGTAGGGGACTTCAACACACCTCTGACAACAAGGGACAGGTCTTCCAGACAGAAAATCAATATGGAAACAACAGCCTTAAATGATACATTGGACCACTTGGATTTAATCGATATTTTCAGAGCATTTCACCCCAATGCTGCAAAATACACATTTTTCTCAAGCGCACATGGAACATTTTCCAAAATAGACCATATGTTAGGCCACAAAACAAGTCTTGATAAATTTAAGAAAATTGAAATCATACCAATTGTCTTCTCTGATCACAGTGCTATGAAATTAGAAGTGAACTACAGGAAAAAAACTGGAAGACACACCAATTCATGGAGGCTGAATAACTTATTACTAAATAATGAATGGGTCAAGCAGGAGATCAAGGAAGAAATCAAAAGATATCTCGAGACAAACGAAAATGAAAACACGACGACCCAAAATCTATGGGATGCCGCGAAAGCAGTCCTAAGAGGGAAATTCATAGCATTGCAGGCCTACCTAAAGAAACAAGAAACATCACTAATCAACAGTTTATCTTCACACTTAAGGGATTTGGAAAAAGAACAGCAAAATAAGCCCAAAGGGAGCACAAGGAAGGAGATAATAAAGATCAGAGCAGAAATAAATGAAATAGAAACCAGAAAAACAATACAAAAGATCAATGAATCCAAGAGTTGGTTCTTAGAGAAGATAAACACAATCGACAAACCTTTAGCCAGACTCATTAAAAAAAAGACAAAGAGGACCCAAATTAATAAAATCAGAAATGAAAGAGGAGAAGTGACAACAGACACCGCAGAAATACAAAAAATTTTAAGAAATTACTATGAGCAACTATATGCCAACAAATTTGACAATCTGGAAGAAATGGACAATTTTCTAGAGGCGTACAACCTTCCGAGGATAACTCAAGAAGAAACAGAAAACATGAATAGTCTGATTACCACCAGGGAAATTGAATCAATAATCAACAATCTCCCAACAAACAAAAGCCCCAGACAAGATGGCTTTACAGGTGAATTTTACAAAACGTTCAAAAAAGAATTATCACCTATTCTCCTCAAGCTCTTCCAAAAAATCCAGAAGAAGGGAAGACTCCCAAACACTTTTTACGAAGCCACTATCACCCTGATCCAAAAATCAGACAAAGACACCACAAAAAAAGAAAACTACAGGCCGATATCTCTAATGAACATAGATGCAAAAATCCTCAACAAAATATTAGCGAACAGAATTCAGCAATACATTAAAAAGATCATACACCATGATCAAGTGGGATTCATCCCTGGTATGCAAGGGTGGTTCAACATCCACAAATCAATTAATGTGATACACCACATTAACAAAATGAAAAATAAAAATCACATGATCATATCAATAGATGCAGAAAAAGCATTTGATAAAATCCAACAGCCATTTATGATAAAAACCCTTAAGAAAGTGGGAATAGAGGGATCATATCTCAAAATAATAAAGGCCACATATGACAGACCCACAGCTAACATCATACTCAATGGGGAAAAGCTAAAACCATTCCCCCTAAGATCAAGAACAAGGCAAAGTTTCCCACTATCTCTGCTTCTATTCAACATAGTGCTGGAAGTTCTAGCCACAGCAATCAGACAAGAAAAAGAAATAAAAGGCATCCAAATTGGTAAGGAGGAAGTAAAATTATCATTATATGCAGATGATATGATACTATATATAGAGAACCCTAAAGACTCCACCAAGAAGCTATTAGAGCTGATAGATGAATTTAGTAAAGTAACAGGATACAAAATTAATATTCAGAAATCAGTTGCATTTGTATATACCAATAATAAAACATCAGAAGGAGAAATTAAAAAAACAATCCCATTTACAATCGCTCCAAAGACTATAAAATACCTGGGAATGAATTTAACCAAAGAAGTAAAAGATCTGTACTTAGAAAATTATAAGACACTGAAGAAAGGAATGAAAGAAGATATAAATAGATGGAAGCACATATCATGCTCATGGATAGGAAGAATTAATATAGTTAAAATGTCCATACTGCCTAAGGCAATATACATATTCAACGCAATTCCTATCAAACTACCAACGACATTTTTCACAGAAATAGAACATATAATCCTAAAATTTATATGGGACCATAAAAGACCCCGTATAGCCTCAGCAACCTTGAGAAATAAGAACAAAGTGGGAGGTATAACAATACCTGACTTCAAATTATACTACAAGGCTACAGTAATCAAAACAGCATGGTACTGGCATAAAAACAGACACATAGATCAATGGAACAGAATAGAGAGTCCAGAAATAAATCCATGCCTATATGGCCATTTAATCTACGACAATGGAAGCAAGAATGTACGGTGGGGTAAAGACAGTCTATTCAATAAATGGTGCTGGGAAACCTGGACAGACACATGCAAAAAAATGAAGCTGGACCACCTCCTTACATCATATACAAAAAAAAAAATTCAAAATGGCTTAAAGAATTAAATGTAAGATCTGAAACCATAAAATACCTAGAAGAAAATATAGGAAGAAACTCCACAGACATTACCCGGAGTAAGATTTTTACTGATATATCCCCTCGCGCAAGGGAAGTAAGAGAAAAAATAAACATGTGGGATTATATCAAACTAAAAAGTTTTTTCACAGCAAAGGAAATCATCAATAAAACAAAAAGGGATCCTACTGAATGGGAAAAGATATTTGCCAATGATATATCTGATAAGGGATTAATATCACAAATCTATAAAAACTCACTCAACTCAACTCCAAAAAAACAAACGACCCAATTAAAAAATGGGCAGAGGACTTGAAGAGACATTTTTCTAAAAAGGACATACAGAAGGCAAACAGACATATGAAGAAATGCTCAACCTCACTAACCATCAGAGAGATGCAAATAAAAACCACAATGAGATACCACCTCACCCCAGTCAAAATGGCTATCATCAATAAATCAACAAACAACAAGTGCTGGCGCGGATGTGGAGAAAAGGGAACGCTTGTGCACTGTTGGTGGGATTGCAGATTGGTGCAACCACTATGGAAAACAGTATGGAGGTATCTCAAAAATCTGAAAATGGAACTACCCTATGATCCAGTAATTCCACTCCTAGGTATCTATCTAGAGAAATCCAAAACTCCAATTCAAAAATCTTTATGCACTCCTATGTTTATTGCAGCACTATACACAATAGCCAAGACATGGAAACAACCGAAATGCCCATAGGTAGATGACTGGATTAAGAAAATGTGGTACATTTATACAATGGAGTACTACGCAGCCATAAAGAAGAAAGAAATCTTACCATTTGCAACAACATGGATGGACCTAGAGAACATTATGTTAAGTGAAATAAGTCAGACAGAGAAAGATAAGTACCATATGATCTCACTTATATGTGGAATCTAAAGAAAAGAATAAGTGAATGAACTAATGAGAAACAGTTTTGGAGACAAAGAGGAAAAACTAAGGGTTGCTAAAGGGGCGGGAGGTGGGGGTAAGGGGGAAGGTGAGGGGATTAGAAAACAATCAGTAACCACAAGATGGCCATGGGGTTTTTTTTGTTTTGTTTTTTTTTTAACTTTGTTTATTTTAAGTGTGTTTTTCCAGGACCCATCAGCTCCAAGTCAAGCAATTGTTTCAATCTAGTTGTGGAGGGCGCAGCTCATAGTGGCCCATGTGGGGATCGAACGAGCAACCTTATTGTTAAGAGCACCACACTCTAAACAACAAAAATTTTAAGAAAATTGAAACAAGTGGGGAAAAAAATGCTTATGGTTAAAAAATAAAACTTGTCTTTCTCAGAGATTTTTCTTTGTATATCATTTTTTAAAAATACAGTTTTGTTTTCCACTTAGATGTGAAAAACACCTGTTTAAAATGTCTTTGGGAGAATACCCCATTTTGCAATGTGTGCTCTTCCAGATTCTTTTGGGCTGTAGATGTTGAGAGGTATATTACCATGTTCTCATTTCCTATGTTGATGTTGCTTGGCAGAGCCACTTTTCAGCTTTCTGACATCTTATCAAGAATCAGCAGAGGGGCGAGAATTCTTGCCTGAATCGTTTCCACAATGCAGCCATTTAACACCATCTCATCCAAAATGATGTGTACTTTATCCAAATTAAACATTATCTGATCAGGTAAAAAAGCCTATGCCTTGCCAAGGACTGTAGAAACCTTGGCTCACGACATTGGAAAAGGATACATCTAATTCACTCACTCGGCTGAAGTACTCATCTAAAACTTCTACAAAGTTATGGATGAATTCATAAATCGCCATTTTATTCTCTGTGTCATTAACCCCAACCACGATGAAGAGAGCTGCATACTGCCGATACACCAGCTTAAAATCCTTGAATTCAATGAAAGAGCATTGTTCATTGGATCGAGAGAGACAGCTCTTCATGACTTCTGTTTCCAGAAGTGTGCGCTTATTAATCTCCACATGTTCATAGTACTTAGAAAGTCGGGTCTGCCCTTGTTTATTCACCATGAGGAAAAATTTTATCATTTTTTTTCCTGGCCAGTATTTTTCCAAATATAGGTCAAAATTTATGGCAAGGGGCGGCTGTAACTAGAACCTGTGTGGCTCGGGCCGCGTTGGACCTGGCCACGGCGCTTCCTAGAGTCCTCCTTCCCCTTTCCCGCAGAAGCTTGTTCCCCAAGCCTCACTAGCTGCGCGGTGCGGGCTTCCTAGGGGCAGCCATTTTGGCTTTTAGTCGGCCATGGGGTTTTGAAAATTAATCTGGGGAACGTAATCAATAATGTTGTAAAGATTTTGTAGGGTATCCGATAGACACGTGTCCCATTTGGAAGACCATCTCAGGGAAGATGTAGATGCCTGATCACTGCACTGTACACCTGAAGCTGAACAATAATGAATGCCAACTATAAAAAAAAAAAAAATGGGGAGAGGTATCTTGGCTGCAGAGATCCCCCCAAGAGGAGCAAGGGGTCCCAGCTCCACACCAGGGTTTCCAGCCCATGGTTCCACCTCCAGGGAGAAAAATCCCAATAACCTCTGGCTGTGAAAACCAATGGAGATTGTGGTTGAGTGAGACCGAGGGTGGCTGCATTCCCTGGCAATCCTCTTAAAGGGCCTGCATATGGACTTACTCACTGACTGACTCATTTGCTCTGAACGTCAGCACTGGGGCAGCAGCTTGAAAGGCGCCAGGAACATACAAGGAGGAACTGAATTGTCTGGCTGTAGAGTGAGGTCTAGATGGGCAGCTTTCTCCCAGACAGAAGTGCTGGCCGAATCCATTGTTTCTTTGTTGAGCCCTCCCCACTCCCAGCCTGCAGATGTAGGCAAATCTGAGTCTCTATCAAACTAGTTAAAACCCTTTGTTCGCCCTGCCCTGGTGATTCTGAGACCCCACCCCACCCAACTTTCCAGCACACCCAAGATGCTTCCAGTGGCTTTTCCATACAAACTACCTATGTTGGCTCATTCCAGGGTTAGGGTTAAGGTTAGGGTTAGGCTCATGCTGCAGCCTTTCCTAAAATCTCTTAAAAGTTCACAAAACCCAAATAAACAACATCTGGTTTCAGTATGTCCTGTACCTCTGGCTGAGCAGCCCTAAGCCTGGCACTAACAGCAGCTGGCCTCAGTCCACATTTGTTCCTTCAAGGCACGTCCAAGCCCAGCAAGGGTGGTGGCCATCTGCAGATTACTTTGTGCCACATGCCAGGTGGGGCACAGGCTATGGCTGAACTTGGCTTTTGGTGGGGCCCCTCTCAGGAGGCCCTGGGAAACAGCATGCCAAGAGGCTAGCTTTGGACCCAGCCAAAGTATCACCTGGCTGCCTCCAAAGACGACACACCCAAAGGGCACACTGGGCAGGGACCAGAGCCCTGCTAAAGTGAATCCTGCTCTGTAGGGTCAGCCCCTGCACAAAAGTTCCTCCACTGTACTCACGGCCACTTCTCACAACCAATCAGCCAGAGGGTCAATCCCTCCTATTGATGTGCAAAGAGCAACCAAGGCTCATCTGCAACAGGAGGGCACACTCAACCACACAAGGGATGCACTTAGAGTACCCAGTTCAAGTGACCAGGGAGATTGTGCCACTGGGCCTTACAGGACACCTACTACATAAGGCCACTCTACTAAGACCGGAAGATATAGTAGCCCTACTTAACACATAGAAACAAACACAGAGAGACAGACAAAATAGGGAGATAAAGAAACATGTCCCAAATGAAAGAACAGAACAAAGCTCCAGAAAGAGAACTAAACAAAATGGAAACAAGCAATCTACCAGACTCAGAGTTCAAAACAATGGTTATAAGGATGCTCAGTGAGCTCAGTGACAACTTCTACAAAGAGATAGGAAACATAAAATGGAAATAAAAAACATAAAAAGGAATCAGTCAGAAATAAAGAACACAATAACTGACATGAAGAATACATTAGAGGGAATCAAAAGTAGATTAGATGAAGCAGAGGGTCAAATCAGCAATTTAGAAGATAAGGTAACAGAAAACACTTAATCAGAACAGTAGAAAGAAAAAAGAATCCAAAAAAGTGAGGACAGTTTAAGGGGCCTCCGGGACAATATCAAACGTACCAACATTTGCATTATTGGGGTACCAAAAGGAGAAGAGAGAAAACAAGGAATTGAAAACCTATTTGAAGAAATAATGATAACTTCCCTAACCTGGCAAAGGAAACAGACATACAAGCCCAGGAAGCACAGAGAGTCCCAAACAAGATGAACCCAAACAGGCCCACACCAAGACACATAATTAAAATGCCAATGGTTAAAGACAAAGAAAGAATCTTAAAAGAAACAAGAAAAAGAGGAAGGGATTAAGAAGTACAAATGGGCTGTTACACAGTAGTCATGGGGATGTAGGGTACAGCATAAGGAATATAGTCAACAATATTGTAATAACTCTGAATGGTTTCAGATGGGTACTAGATTTATTGGGGTGATAGATGGGAGGGGTGGGGGCAGGGTGAAAAAGGTGAAGAGATTAAGAAGTACAAACTGGTAGTTACAAAACAGTCATGGGGATGTAAAGTGAAGCACAGGGAATATAGTCAATAATATGGTAATAACTATGTATAGTGCCAGGTGGGTACTAGACTAGTCAGGGAGATCACTTCTTATATAAATATCTAAACACTATGCTGTACAGCTGAAATTAATATAAAATAATATTGAATGTCCACTGTAATTGAACAATTTATAAAGAGGGAAAAAGTTGGATAATTTCCCTTCAAATTTCCAGGTATAAAACAGATAAGTCATGGGGATGTAATGTACAGCATTGGGAATATAGTCAATAATATTGTGATAGCATAGTATGGTGTCAGGTGGTTTGCTAGACTTTTTGTGATCACCTCTTTCGGTATCTAAATGTTGAATAACTATGGTGTATACCTGAAACTAATATAACATTGTATGTTACTTAGCTATATTTTAATAAAAATCTTTAAAAGAAGATCAAGCCAATAAGCCAAAAGATACTTTCAGATATGTTTTCTGTAAATAAAATATTCCCACACCCCTCTCGCTTATTCCTTTCTCTGGGATGTACCACAATCCCTCAAATACAGTGAAATGACTGGTCACACAAAGAGAAAAGACAACTTATCAACTTTGGATTCTTTCTGTAGACATTGAAATTGATTCAAAATTCTAAATTTTCTAAACTCTAAACCCTTCTTGAGGGCCTTCCATGGATTCAAAATCTATTTCTATAGGAAACACAGCAGTGAGCTGAGTATGTAGCTAATGATTTTCTGTTAAATGAATAAGGTTTTGAGATCAAATTAGGCATATGAAAAGAAATAGATATTTGGAGAGAAATTTTAGGCTTTTGTGTTTTTCTGAATCACTAGGGAGAAGAAATCTCACATTACTTTTCAGGTTTTCAGAAATCTGTGTTGACTACTGGAATTAGAGAGCAGCGTTCTGACATTAAATGGAAAGATAATTTCAGTTCATTCTCTAGTTCTCTTAGTCATGTTTCCCAAAGGTAGCTTTTGCCCAACACATCCCCTAGGTTGGACAAAACGAGCCCTACCGTGATATTTGGACCAGTTACGAGTGTGGGTTTGTGACACTGACTGGGGCTTTGGGGGCTGGGGTACAGGGAGGAAGGAGGTGCAGACAGGCGCCAGAGGAGTCTGTGGTTTTAGGGGATTTTTTTGTTTGTTTATTTAATTACTTGTTAGAATGGATTTAGTTTCTCTCCCCAGAAGAGATACAAATTTGAGGTGAATTTTAGATGTTTTTAGAACAAAAATGCTACTCACTTGAATTCCTGTTTTTGCCATAGCCTTGTAACTGAGCTGGAGGAAAAGAAAGCACAAGTAACTCCCACCACACTGAAACCCTTTTTGTTTCTTCCATGTCACAGAGCCTTCATTCTGTTTCTGAGGAAGAAATAGTATCCTGAAGGATTCCCAAAAAGTTGGACAATTAGATAAATATTTTCGTTCAAAAAACATGCCATTTGGTTCCATTTTCCTTGATAAATTATCTTTTCCCTGTCAAAAAGCGACCAAAAAATGTAACCCTTCTGAGATAGAATCATAATAAATAAAAAGATACAATTGGGTTTTTATAAATGTTAAAGCATTTAAACATACTAGAACTTGAAGTATTTAAGCTTTTTTCCATCATATTTTTAACTTTTCTAAAAGAAAAAATAAAAATAGAGCTCATGCTAACATCTCCTCTTCTCTTTTTAAAAAACTACTGTGAAATTGAGGAAGGAAATGAGACAGGCTGTCTGAACTTTTCATTGGGCTATCCTAATTGGCTTTATGCAGAGTTAGCTTAATGGCCATGATATAAGACAAACTTTATGGAAAAACTGTGTCCACTGCTTTCCCCTTTATTTCTAAATGCACTGGATAAATATAATACAGTCCAGTTGCTCAGAGCAGACACTAAGATAAACAACAATTGACCATGAAGGTAATAATATGGCAGCAAACCGCAGGTACTGTGTGTTTAGTCAGTCTTGCATACCATGTATTCATTCATTCATTCATTCATTCACTCAGTCATTACACATGTATTGAGTGCATTGCAAAGGGAAGAAACAAATAGGATCTGTAGGATCTGTAGCCAACTTCCAAGTTGAAATGATTTTCGATCAAGCTCTTGCAGATTAAAGGTATGGCGGGAGGGCCAACCTGACAGAAGGAACAGCATAGATAAATACACAGAAGAATGACAGTACATGCCATGCTCAGGGAACAGCAGGTAACTTCATGTGAATGGAGAGTAGGATGGCTGGCAGTGGAGTGGGAGTGGATCTGAAATGCAGAAGACCTTGAGTTCCAGCCTAAGGAGTTTATATTTTAATCTTTAGAGAAAAAAGTATAGGAAATAGGTCTATAGCCAAGTTGGCTCCCTTTAATTTTGTGTTTCTACACAATTCCTGTACTCTAAGTACAAAGCAATGAAAGCCTAAATATAAAAAAGAAAAAACAAACCTAATAGGATATAGCCAGACTCAAAAACAAGAAAAAGTATCTTTATGGATCACTGCAAAGCAGTTAGTAGAGAGGAAGACCTGTGCTTGCAGTGGGTAGCAGAAAGGAGCCTGGCTCCTTTGGGATAACAGAAGCTGTCTATGCGAAGGATGACGGAAACAGGCTCCCTGAAGATGGGTCAGACTCTCAGAAGGGGCGGGAGCAGAGAGGTGGGAGATGTAAGACCCAGCCTCCTGACAAGCAACTGATCCAAGTTCTGTGACCGACTGCAATATTCTCATTATCGCTGTGGAGCAGGAGCCCCAGAAAACCATCTGGCTGTGGACTGAGGGTGCGGGGTACAGGGTACTGGGTGGAAGTACCCACAAGACTTCTCAACTAGGTGCAAGAGAGAGCAAACCAAACCAAACAAAAAGCCTCTCATACAAAGTGAGTCTGCAACCTTTCCAGAGTCTATGTAGAAAATTAATGCCAAGGAAATCAATCAACAAAATCAATAATTTACTCCAACTGAAAACAAGTTTATGAAGCACTCTGACAGACTTAAACAGTACATTTAAGATGATTGAAGAGATGAAACAGGAGGTGTACCCATTAAATAAGATAATAATAACTCACAATACTTGCAAATGGATGAAAGCTAACAATTGAAAGCAGAGATTATCAAGATGAATGAATGAATGAATGAAAGAAAGAGACAGAGAGAGAGAGATAGAGAGAGAGAGACAGACAGAGACAGAGAGAGAGAGAGAGACAGAGAGAGAGAGATCCAACCAACACAACTGACAAGAAAGCAATACCTAAAACAATATCAATCCAAAAGGGTGAAAACAAAGGGTGGGGGATAAAAAGGTAGATCGTTTAAATTCCAAGAGAATGTTGCACAGCAATAGTAATGTTAGACAAAATGGAGTTTATGACAAAAAGAACAAATGGAGGAAAGAGAAACTATATAATAATAAAATGAATCATCCTCTAAGATGATGTAGCAGTCATGACCTTGCATATTCTGAACAACATGGCTAAAAATTATATAAAAGGGGGAAATTGATCATTGCATACACATAGTAGGACATTTTTACATTCTCCTCACAGAAAATGATGAATCAAAAAGCCAATAAACAAACAAACAAAAACCTGTAAGATTCTAAAAGAAATCTATTAAAGAAATCTATTAAAGAAAATATCTTTTAATTTTTCTACTAGCTTTATATAGAACCCTGCACACAATAAAAATTATAATTTATTTTCATGTTAACATGAAACATTTGCAAACTTGACCATATCACAAAGATTTTAGCAAGTTTCAAATAATTTATATCATACATATTTTCTGATCACCATGCAATTAAATTAGACACCTACAAGCCAAAGAGAGAGTTTAAAAAATAATAATTATTAAAAAATGGCATGTTTGGAAGCTTAAAAATGCTCTCCTAAATAACTTTTGGGTTCAAGAAAAACTTACAATTATAATGGAAAGTCCAAAATATTGTAAACTAAGTGAAAATGAAAGGATCACATAAAAACATGTGATGCAGCTAGAGTTGAAATAAAAGGTAAAATTAGAATCTAAAATTAATTTATAAAAAGAAAGATAAAAAGTAAATGAGTTTGAGGTCAATTCAAGAAGCAAAAGGGGAAAAAAACAGAGTCTGAAAAGAGTAAAAGGAAGGAAATAATAAAAGTAAGGTAGAAATTAATGAATTAGAACACAAATATAAAAAAGTCAATAAAACTACAATTTGATTTTTTTAATTCAAGAAAAATGTCTAGCTAGACTAGTCAAGAAAAAGGGTATAAATAAACAACATTAAGAACAAAAAGGGGAGCAGAACCACACCACATTAGAGATTAAGTAAATCATAAGAGAAAGTAGATAAATTTATGCAAATAAATTTGAAAATTCAGAAGAAAACGGGAGAGTAAATACTGGGTGAAATTATCAATCTCAGCCATAACTTTTAGTTCTAGTTCATTAAGTTGCTGTTTTTTTTAAAAAAATCATGAATAAATGATAAATTTTATTGAATGCCTTTTCTTCATTCATTGAGAAAAGCTTACCTTTTCCACCTTTACCTTTAAGATGGTGGAACAACATGATAATGGGAACCTGGATCTCTCAGACTGTTCACTGTGTCCTGGACTGACTACCTCTGGATATCTGGAGCATGAAAAATAAATTTCTATCATCGTGCAATCCACTGCTATTTAGCCTTTTTGTGTTACTTGCAGCCAAGTCAAATCGAAACTGATGCAAAAAGTAACACTGTAACCTAATAAAGACTATATATAAAAACATATTACAAAATCACACATACTGGCCAAGTAATGTGAATGAAGCCCCATAAAGTTTTGTTATGCAGAGGTGAAACTTAATAAGCATTCTTATCAGAGTCAGGAGGAAACAGAACTGCCCGCACCATAACTGCTGCTTTTCAATGTTATACTGGAAGTCTTAGCTAATACAGTAAGATAAATGTCTAGCTAGACAGAAAATAATAATAGAGTCAAGAATTTAAAAGCAAAAGGAAAACTTCCCTTATTTGCAAATGATATAATAGTCTGTAAGAGATTTTATAGATAAACTTTTGGAATTAATAAGTGTGATCAATAAGTTGGATGTAAGACCAACAAACAAATCAGTAGCCTCCTTAATCACCAGCAATAGAGAATTAGAAATGTCATTTTAAAAAGTGTCTTGTTCATAAAAATGAATAAGATGCCTGTCGAAAAAATGATGAAAAATTCTTTTGTGTGTGTGTGTTTCAGGGATTCAGTAGTTTATTTTTTTAAACAAAAGATTTTTATTAAAATATAGCTAACATACAATATTATATTAGTTTCAGGTGTACACCATAGTTATTCAACATTTATATACCTAAAAAAGTGATCACCATAAGTCCAGCAACCATCTGACCCTGTACCACGCTATCACAACATTATTGACTCAATTCCCCATGCTGTACATCACATCCCCATGATTTATTTGTTTTATACCTGGAAATTTGAACCTCTTATTCCCCTTCACCTCCCTCCCCCCTTTCTTAAACTTTTAAATTACAGTTGACATTCAATATTATTTTATGTTAATTTTGGGTGTACAGCATAGTGGTTAGACATTTATATAATTTACAAAGTGATCTCCCTGACTAGTCTGGTACCCACCTGGCACTGTACATAGTTATTACTACATTATTGACTATATTCCCTATGTTTTACTTTACATCTCCATGATCATTTTGTAACTACCAATTTGTCCTTCTTAATCCCTTCCCCTTTTTAACCTAGTCTCCCAAACCCCTTCCCGTTTGGCAACCATCAAAATGTTCCCTGTATCTATGAGGGTTTTTTTTCTGTTTTGTTTGTTTGTCTGTTTTGTTCTTTAGATTCCACATATAAGTAAAATCACATTGTGTCTGTCTTTCTCTGTCTGACACTCCTCTCAGCCCAGTAACCTTCACGTCCATCTGCAGATGGCAAGAAACCATTCCCTTCCATGGCAGAGCAATATTTCATTGTATATATGCATCACCTCCTCTTTATCCATTCTGCCTCCACATCTTGGCCATTGTAAATAATGCTGCAATGAACATATGGACGCACACATCCTCTCAAAGTAGCATTTTAGTTTTTTTCATATAAATACAAGAAAGTGGAATTACTGGGTCCTTCTTTGTCTGGTGTCATAGCCTTTGTTTTAAAGTCTATTTTGTCTGGTATAAGTATTGCTACTCCACTTTGTTTTTTTTTCATTTCTATCTTCATGAAATAACTTTTTCCATCCCTTTACTTCAGTCTGTGTGTGTCTTTCAATCTGAAGTGAGTCTCTTGTAGGCAGTATATATAAGGAGTTCTGTTTTCTTATCCGTTCAGCCACCCTGTGTTTTTCATTGGAGCATTTAAACCACTTGCATTGAAAGCAATTGTTGATAGAAATGTAGTTATTGCCATTTCATTATTAATGTTTTTATCTCCCCCCACCCCCGTCTTAAAGAAGTCTCTCTAACATTCCTTGTAATACTGGTTTCATGACGATGAACTTGTTTAGCCTTTTCTTGTCTGAGAAGTTCTTTATCTGTCATTTGATTTTAAATGATAGCCTTGCTGGGTAGAGTAATCTTGGTTGTAGGTCTGTTGTGTCCTGCATGACAAAAACTGTGGGAAGTGAGAAGGGCGGCACAGGGTTAAGAAATACAGTAGCCAAGAATAGAGTGCAAGCAGGGCCAAGGGACTCCAGCCTCAAGGATTGAGCCCTGAATTGGGCCAACCCATAGCTTTTATTGATTAACAAATGAGGAAGTAAAGCTTGTTAATCTCAAGATCTGTGAATTTCATAAATTATAATAGGAAACTGATTCAAACTAATCACGCTTGCCTGCAGACAATGGAACCGAAAGTCCCAGGATGTCTTAGTAATTGTTGTAAGTACCTCCCCAAGAGACAAAACCTTTATGCTGAAACTTACTGATATGAATAGATGGAGAGGTGATGTTCTCACATCATTGAATCTCTTCCCAAGCAGGATGTGGGAAGGAATGTAGCCACAGAGGCAGAAGCTCTCCTTAGCCGGGGGAAAGTGGGCGTCTATGCCCACCTCTATCAACCCCGTGACTTCTCCAGATGTCCCCTATGTGACTGTGCCTGTCTTAGGTTGTTCCTTCTTTAAGGAATCTTACCCGTCATTGACTAACCAGCCATCCTTTGGGGCCAAACAGGGAGACATAAGGTGTAAGCACAAAGTGAAGCAAAGTCCCTGAAAGGATCCATCTCACAGACTCTCCTTTTTTTAGGGCGGGTACAAGGAGACAGATGGGTAGGCTGCTGCATGGCAACATAGGTCCTTGCTTTTCATGACTTTAAATATTTTGTGCCAATCCCTTGTGGCCTGCGAAGTTTCTGCTGAGAAATCAGCTGGTGGTCTTATGGAGCTCCCTTGTAGGTAACTAAGTGCTTTTCTCTTGTTGTTTTTAGGATTTCTCTTTGTCTTTAACCTTTGCCATTTTAATTATGATGTGTCTTGGTGTGAGCCTCTTTGGGTTCATCTTGTTTGGGACTCTCTGCACTTCTTGGACTTATATACCTATTTCCTTCACCAGGTTAGGAAAGTTTTCAGTCATTATTTCTTCAAATAGGTTCTCAATCCCTTGCTTTCTCTCTTCTCCTTCTGGTACCCCTATGATGCAAATGTTACACTTGATGTTGTCCCAGAGGTCTCTTAAACTGTCCTCATTTTTTTGGATTCTTTTTCTTTTTGCTGTTCCAATTGAGTGTTTCCTGCTACTTTGTCTTCCAAATTGCTGATTCAGTCCTCTGCTTCATCTAGTCTGCTGGTGATTCCTTTTAGTGCCTTCTTCATTTTAGTTACTGTATTTATCACTTCTGACTAGTTCTTTTTTATGGAATCTATGTCCTTTTTCTATGCTTGCTATCTCTTTGTTGAAGTTCTTGCTAAGTTCCTTGAGCATCTTTATAACCAGTGTTTTGAACTCTGTATCTGGTGGATTGCTTGCATCCATTTTATATAGTTCTTTTTCTGGAGTTTTCTCCTGTCCTTTCATTTGTGATGTAATTCTTTGTTTCCTCATTTTGGCTGCCTCTCTGTGTTTGTTTCTATGTGTTAGGTAGGGCTTCTGTGTCTCCCAGTCTTTCCAGGTGGCCCTATGTAATAGGTGTCCTGTGGGGCTCAATAGCTCAGTCTCCCTGGTCCCTTGCTCTGAGTGTACCAGGAGTGTCCCTTATGTGGGATGTATGTGCCCTCCTGTTATAGTGGAGCCTTGATTGCTATTGACACATCAGTGGGTGGGATTGACCCTCAAGGTGACTGGCTGTGGGGTTGGGCCACATCCACAGCTTACGTGCTACTCTGTGGCAGGGAGCGATTACCTCCATGAAACGGGATTTGCCCCAGTGGGCTCTGGTGCATCTTGAGACCACCCTTTGTGTGTGCCACTTGTGGGGCTAATTAGGTGGTGCTCTGCAGTGGTCTGAAGCCAACCTCCATGTCCATTCTGAGGTCCCTTGGGAGGGAGTCCTGTGCAGGCCCAGTTCAGCCACTACCTGTGACCAACCAAGACTTCCTGGTAGGAGCTACAAAGTGATCCGCATTTGGTCGCTGTCTGTGCTGTACCTGAAAGAGCATGGGAGAGGCCATGCTGCAATCTAAGGACAGCTGCTACCAGTACCAGGTGTCAGGCAGCTCCACAAAAAGTCAGGACCCTCCAAGGCCTGCTGCCACCTGCCAGCTACTGAAAAGTTCAGCTGCTGATAAAACCTGCTGCAGTAAGCAAGTTGGGTGAGACTAGGTCTCAGTGAGTCAGCAGGGTGGAGCAGTGGAGCTCGTCAGATGAATCAGATTCAGATTTGGCCTGTGGGGATGGACTCAACACAGGAAAGATGGTGCTCACCTGCCAGTTGCATGGGAGGAGGGCCCCACACAGGGAAAATGGGGACTGTCCCTCCAGTCCTTGCACTGACATTACACAACTCAGTCTCTTCCCATATGCCTCCGACACCCCCAGAGTCATCGTCTCTCTGCTGGAGCCCAAGGTGAGTGCCTGTGCAGGCCTATTAAGTGGCTGTCTGGGTTTCCCAAGCCTTCCATCCTAGCGGGTGGTCAGAATCCCCACTGTTTTTCACAGCCAGGAGTTGTGAGAGCTGTTCTTCCTGGCACAAGTACTCCGGCCTGGGGATCCTTGTGTGAGGGGCTGGAGTCCCTTGCTCCTTTGTGGGAAACCTCTGTGGCTGTGATATCTCTCCCAATTTTTGACCGCCACATGGCCACATGGAGGTTCGGGACCAGCCCATTTTGCATCTGTGCCTCTCCTACCGGTCTCAATGTGGCTTCTTCTTTATGCCCTTACTTATAAAAATTCTGTTCATCTAAGCTTCAGATCATTCGCCACGTTGATCTATAATTTTGTTGTAATTTTGTCGTGTTCATGGGATAAGGTAAGCATAGCATTTATCTACTCTGCCATCTTGGAGCTCCTCAATAATGAAATGTTCTTGAAGGAATGGAAAAAGACCCACTATATTAATAAGGATGCTTTCACATGCAAGTAATAAATACCCAACTAGAAATGTCTTAAATATAAGAATATTTATTTTGCATAGGCAGGTGCAGGTTTGGTCAATTCTGCAACTCAAAGGCGTTATCAAACCGTCAGGCTCTTTCCATATTTCTGCTGCATCTTCTCCAGTAGAGCTTTTGCCTCAGATTTGTCGTCTCACAGTTGTAGGTTAGATGTCCCAGCGTAAAATGTCTTATGTGCGTAGATGTCCTATGTGTAAAATCCTTTTCATATATCCTGGTTCTGAAGGAATTAAAAGAAGTATTTCTTCACATATCCATTTTTATCAAACATTTCTCATAAAACTAACTTCATGTTTCATTGCTGAGGATTACGCCCTGAGGCCATGTCTGCCAGCAGGGAGCCTGGGAAGTTGTCTCATATTCCCAGTCCCTATCAAAGGACGCATGCTCCACAAAGAAAGGGGGTAAAGTGGGGCAGGTTTCTGACGAGTAGGCAATCAACAGGCTCTGCCACACCTGAGGAAATGGATGGCAAGACCCAATATTATTAGGTTGTCAGCTCTCCCGTAAGTAAATCTATGAATTCAGTGCAATTACAGTCAATAATGGAAACGAATTTTTTTAAAGGAACTTGGAAAGCTCATACTAAAATTAATATTGCAAAAAAAAGGGACAAATGTAGTTAGGACAACTTTGGAGGAAAAAAATTGGGGGTACTTTTCCTATCAGAGGTCAGAATATCTTATAAAGCCATAATAATTAAGATGGAATTGCTTTGACACAGAAACCATACACCAGTAGAAGATGGAGAATCCAGACACAGGCCTAGATATATTTGGGAATTTGATATATGACAGAGGTGGCATTATTTCACCCCTTATGTCAGTGTTTCTCAATCAACAATAATAAAACCTATGGCTCCTTTTGATGAAAATAAAAATCTTATGTTCTTCTCTGCATCCTCAAAATAACATGCTCTCCTAAAAGGATTGAGAATTACAGTATTGCCTACGTATCTCTACCAAGCAGGAAATGTATTTATGAACCAATTGCTTTAATTTTTCTTTTTAAATAATGTTGTATGGTTTCGGAAGCTTCCAACCATCCTTCACTGCGTCCTAAGATTCTGAAATGTTCACCACTCTCTTCTCCCAACTAGGTTAAGAGTCATTGTGGGTGGAAATGGGACACTAAGAAACCTGCATTTTAGAAAGAGCACTGGCAGCAAGAGGATGGGATGTAAATAAAAAGTAGCATATAATCTTGCCCTAAAGGGTTTTAAAATCTAGCTGCAGTGATACTAAATACACACTGGACAAAGGACAGAGGACCTTCTTGTGGCAGCCCATGAAAGAGCACACCAGGGAGTTACCAGAAGAGTGCCACCCTATCATGGAAAGTGCCAGGAAACTGGGCTTTGTCACTTTAGCACGGTGAGCCTCCATTTTCCAACCTTTAAAAGTGGAGTAATGACAACACCTATCTCACAAAGCTGTTACAAGAATCAAATTGTAAGGTCTATATGAAATATACTTTGTTGACTGTGAAATGCTCTCTAGATGTCAGCCGATACCAAGTACGAAGATGTACGTTGCATCTCTGAGCCACAATGTTTACTATAGCAGTAAAATTAATGGCATCAACTTGTTTGCTCCTTAGTTGCCATAAATTCTTCATGTGCGCAAGGTCAAGGGAGGGCAGCTTTATGACTTAGAAAGAAATACCAAACCTTCCCGTTGGAAGGAATCTTTGAGGTTATCATTTCAGTCTCCCACTCACTGGAGAATCCTCTTTACAAATTCCTGCCTAGGATGTAGCCATTCTATCTCTGCTGGACACGTCCCCCTATGGAGGAACTACTCCCTCCTCAAGCATCTCAGTCCATGGTGGACAACAAGAATCGTTATAAATGGAGCTGAAATCAGGCTCCCTCCAATGTCCTTCCGTTGGTCTCAGTGCAACCTTCTGGAGGAACACACCACTAATTCACTGCTTCTCCCTGTTGACAGCTGGTCAAGGGTTTGAAAACAGCTCTTGGGCTCGCTCAGTCTCCTCCCCGGGATAAACAGTCAGCTTTTTTAACTGCTCCTCTCCGACATGATTTCTAAGACCCTTCACTAAACTGGCTGGCCTCCCTGGAATGCTCACTCCTTTGTCAGTCTCTCTTTCAAAATTTGGTGCCACCTCCCTGCTACCACCTCTAAATGGAAACAACCCCAAAATCCAGGAGTCAAAGTCAATTTAAACAGATTAAGGCATATTCATGTGATAGGGGATTGTGTAACTATTCAGACTGTATTTTCAAAGAATATGTAATGAGTTGGGGGAAATAATTCAAGATATAACGCTGATTTTAGAAAAAGAAGAATATAAACTCTACATAAACCACATTTTTAATACTTCCCTCCCTATGCTTCTGTCTCACGCAAAAAAGACTTACAGGCCACATACCAAAATAATAACAGTAGTCATCATCGAGTGGTGAGAGTTAAGTCATTTTTTTCTTCTTTTTACCTTTTCACATTTTTAAGTTTTCTATAGTGAATATATTTTGCTCTGGTAATTTAAAAACTACAAAGACCCACAAAGCTTAGTTTGAAGGAGAAACATGGTGCCCAGTGCTCTTAGGCAGGCAGGCCAGTGGCTTTCCCGCCACCTTGGTGTGGCCCTTAAGCTTCCCTCCACACAGCCTAACGAAGATGAGGCTTTTTGTAGCCATGTCAGAATTTTTGGCTCATGTTGAGCTTTTTGTTAACTAAAATCTTCAGACTTTTCACATTAACTATTGTCAATAGTTTGAACAACTGAGGTGTTTTGTTTTGTTTTGTTTTTTATCAAAATGAAAAAATTTCATTTTTCCCCATTAAATTCCATTGTGTTTGTTTTGGTTCCTTGTTCAGGCAAATCATTTCCTGTTTCTGTCAGGCTGCATATTACTTGTTCTTCTTCATTTTGTGTCATGCCACATTAATACATTGCCATGTCTTGCATGTCATTGAAAGATTTTCAGCAGAACAGGTCCCTCTCTGTGGGTGTCTTGGCTCAGTCATTCAGAGCTTTCTGGATACAGTGGTTTGCCAGCTATTCATCTCACCATGAGATACTTCTTCAAAAGCCCTGATGAAAGATTCTCTATATAGGTAGAGAGAATTTTGAATATATTCTAAATTCATATTTTAGAATATATTCCTAAAAATTTTGAATATATTGTCTATATTTACAATTTAGACAACCTGGTGAGTTTTGATAACTTTTCAAAAAAGAAAAAATATAAAATGATGTTAATATGACATGGTTTGTTCTACATGAACTTGTGCTGGCTTCTTGGTTCTTGGGATTACCACTTCCTTTTTGAAGTGATTACAATCTAACTCTTTAATAACTCAGGTTAGAGTTTGCTGGGGATCAAAGCTAAACTCAACAGTGCAAACTTCCCAGAACTAACATACTCGTATTCCCCGTTTTGACTCCTCGGACAGTTGCCCATCACTAATCTCAGGAATCCTGAGATTCCTGAAATATTACTGACAATGGTTCTGTGATTAAATCTACAAGTGCTTTTTGTACCCAGGGATGTAATTTGTCAGGGCCTGGAGCCCTAAGCTTATTTAGAGGCCAGGTATTTCTTTTCTAAGGAGCTTCACAACTAGGGCTGCAATTTCCTTCTCCCCCACCCTTTTCCCACCCCCCTGCCCTCTGGTTCAAGCTGTAGTTTCTCAGTCTAGACATAGTTCCCTGACCCATACGGTAGTCCACGGTAGCCCACAACAGTCCACAGAAGCCCGCGGCAGCTCATGCCAACCTCCGACTGCTCACACCGAGCTCCAGGAAGCACTGTTGTTCAAAGTCTTAGCTGTAGAGGGCGCAGCTCACTGGCCCATGTCAGAATCAAACCGGTGACCTCGGCGTTAGGAGCCTGGTGCTCCAGCCGCCTGAGCCACTGGGCTGGCCCTATAATTTCTTTTTAACCATCTTTATACTATACTTTCCAATTTGAAAATCTTTTCTGAAGCTAGAGAAGATGGAAGATAAGTAGGAATTGGGTAATTCAGCTTTGTATCTGTCATTGGCAAGCATTACACCATCTGCCCCAAGCACTGGCCCTGGCCCTTCCCTATTCTTCCTGCTCAGAAGGTACTTGCCCAAAGCTCTTTTTTGCTGTTCCTGAGCATTTTTTGCAAGTCTCAGCTCATTCTGAGCCCCAGTCTCACTCACATTATGACTACAAGCCTTGACATTCTTTGCTTTCCTCCTTTGATTCTGCTCCCCTCCTTCCCACTTTTGTAAAGCCTCTTTGAAAACCTGAGAGTGCTGGAGGGCTTCCTCTGCTGGCTCCGGGTCTTCCCTTTGCTTCCTAGTCTGAATCACTGGAGAGTGTATTGTCAGAATTTAATTTTGGAGAAAATGTTTCTTTAATACCTCCTCTGTCCTCTTATCCTTTAAAAAACAAAACACAGAACACCACCACCGACAAAAAGCCTCTTCAGCCTTGCTTCCTACCACAGATGCAAATCGGGTACTGATAAGCAAATCACATTCAGCCTCATCACCGTCAATTTTCCTAGAAAAACATGAGAAATGATCAAAAGTTTTACCTGATTTGCTTCAAATAAGAATGTGAAGGAGCTGTTTCTTTCCAGTTTATTGTGCAATGAGTAAGAAGGGAGAGGGCAGAGATTAGAGGAAGAAGGAAAATTAATATTCAGTACCAACTACATCATTTCATTTCATCTTCATGTCAATCCTGGAAACACTGTCCTGATTTTAGAGATGGAAAAAAATGAAGCTTAAGTAACTTGAAATAACTTTGTTTGTGATCCATAGGTAGAGCCCAGAGTTGAATTCGGTTGGTGTGATTCTGCTCTTTATGTTCCTCCCTACATGACAAGGTGTAGGTAAGCAGCTCACAGGACCATTCAGCTCAGAGATATCTTTTGGACCATATGGCATTTAAAAATTTTGAATATATTGTCTATATTTACAATTTAGGAGATTTTACGTAAAAATTCAGATTTCCAGCTTTCTATAAAAACTCTGGACCCAACACTTCCCCCCATGGCAACCAATGGACAAGCTGAACAGTGCGAATCCCTTTCCAAAGAACATGTCCTCTCCAGGTTCCCATGTCCCCACTTCTTCCCTGATTTATATTCTCACTTGGTTGTGATAGATATTTGAGTTTATAATGCCCTAGACCATGCTGCCATGCCATTGTTTCTCCTGGTTTCAGAGAGAAAGCCCTCCGACACATGGAAAAGAATGGAGCAAAGGTTATGAAAATCACAGATAGGTCTCTTACATTCAATTCAGCCTTATTCCCCTGGAAAAGCAGCTCCCAGAAACTCAGGAGGTTCCAAAAGAAAATGCTTGTTTTGCTCAGCTTGTCCCAGGCTCCTCCATTCCCAACACTGTACGCACTTCTTGTCCTATGTTTCTTAAACCACAGAGTCTAACAAGAATGTCATTTCAGATCTTAAAACCCCTAAGAACGGGTGACAGAGTTTCTTCCTATGACCGTTGGAGCAGGGATCTCAGGCATGATCAAAGCCCATACTCTCCCAGATTCTCCAGCTAAGCCTGCCATCCTGGCTGGACACTTCTAACAAAACATTAAAAATATATAGAATGGACCCTAGAGTGGAGGAACCTAGGCTGAGAAACGGGAAACCTGACTCTTAGTCTGGGTTCTGTTACTACAAGGACCAGTGCCTAGAATAATATTATAGTAATATGGACCTGGGGAGGTAAGTCCAAAACTAAGACTGGTAGTAAGAATGAAGAATATAGGGGGAATCTAAAAATCATTTTGAAGAGAGAAATCCAGTCAGTCTGTCGGTCCATCGTTCAATATATATTTATTATGTGTCTGACATATTAAAATGCGATTTCGGAAGTGAACAAGACAGACAAAACTCCCTGCCATCATGGAGCTTACATTTTAGTAGGGAAAGACAGACCAGTAAAAAAAATAATAAAAATGTGGCATTCAATCCAGGTGAGGGAGTTAGGGAACTTTGAGACTAGAAGAGGAGGATATTTAAATAGAGTAATTGAAGCCTCTTCACCGGGAAGGTGACATTTGAATAGAAACCTGAAGGAGGTGAGGAGGTAAGGAAGCAAGCCAGGTAGATATTACCGGAAGAGTATTCAGGCAGAGGGAAGAGCAAGTACAGACTCTGAGGTGGAGCCACGCCCAGCGTGTGTGACACGGAGCAGAGGCCAGTGTGGCCGCAGTGGAGTGGACAAGGGTTAGAGCAGTGGGAAATGCGGATGCACGGGCACCGAAGCCCCAGACCTCGAGGGACTTGCAGGTCGTTGTAAACACTTTGATTTTTGCTCTTATTGCCATGGGAGGCAGGGAAGTGACATGATCACACTTGCACTTAACAGGATGGCTCTGAGAGCTCTGGTGAGAATAGCTTGTAGGCAGCAAGGGTAGAAGTAGGGAGACCAGTTAGGAGGCTGTTACATGGTGGTGGACTAAGGAGGTAGCCTTGGAACGGACGAGATGTGGTTATGTTGTGTACATATTCTGAAGGTAAAAGAACAGGATTTGCAGAAGGATCAATATAGAGTATGAGAGGAAAGAGAAAGAGAGAGAGTGACAGAGAGAGAGAAAAAGAGAGAGAGAGAGAGAGAGAGAGAGAGAGAGAGAGAGAGAGAGAGAGAGAGATAAGATTCTACCCTGACCAACCAGAAGCATGCCATTAACTGAGTGAGAAGGGCTGTGGGAAGAGCAGGTTTTGGTATTAAGTCTAGAAGTTCAGTCTGGGATACATTCACATGCCTGTTATACCTGAAAGAGAGATGGTGACAAACAAAGAGACGGTAAACAAACAAAACAGACTCATAGATACTGAGAACAAACTGATGGTTGCTGGATGGGAGGGGGCTTGGGAAGATGGGTGAAAAAGGTGAAGGGATTAAGAATTACAAATTGGTAGTTACAAAATAGTCATGGGGATATAAAGTACAGCATAGGCAATATAATGTATAATATAGTAATAACTATATATAGCGCCAGGTGGGTACTAGACTAATTGGGGGATCACTTCATAAATTATATAAATGTCTAACCATTATGCTGTACACCTGAAGCTAATATAAAATAACATTGAATGTCAACTGTAATTGAAAATAAATTTAAAAAGAAAAAAAAAAAAAGAGGAGAGGTCCAACAGGGAGGCCCTAGGCATTCCAACATTAAGAAGTGGGGAATAAGATGGAATCAGCAAAGGAAACTGAGAAGGAGTGTCCAGGAAGAAAGAAAGAAAAAATACAAAGAAGCAAGTAAAGGAAGTAAATTAAAGCAGAATGCGGTGATCAACTCTGTCCAGTGCTGCGGAGGGTCCAGGATGTTGAGGACTGAGAAATGACCATAGGATGTAGTGATGAAGAGATCACTGGTGATCTTGATAAGAACAGCTTTGGTAATAGTGACGTGTGTGTGTGGGAAGGAGTGGAGGGGGTGGGGTGCTATGAAATCCTAATTAGCATGAGTTTAACGGAATATGGCAGACGAGAGATCAGAGACTGTGAGTACAAACAACTGTTTAAAGGTGTTTGGCTGTGTAGAGAAGGAGAGAAATGGGATAGTAGCTGGAGGAGGAGGTAAGGTTAGAAGAGATTTCGTGTGTGTGTGTGTGTGTGTGTGTGTGTGTGTAAGATGGGAACATGTCTGAATGTTCATGGGACAGATCCAGTAAGGAGAGGAGAACTAATGATTCAGGAGAGAGGCGAGAATAGCTGTCTATGTGACAATGTCTAAGTGTGACAATGTCTAAGCGAATTTGAGGGGTGGGATCTGATGAACATGTGGACAGGGTCACACTTGCAAAGAACAGGCCCAGCTCATCCACGGGTAATGGTATAAAGGTGAGATGCAGACAGGTCAATACACAGAGTGACAGAAGCTTATAGATATAGCTGATCTTGTCGGCACGCTGAAAAGGGGTGGGGGAGAAGGGGAGAACTCAGGGATCCATGTCCAAGGGCCCATAGAGAGGTGGCCTGGGGTAGATGTGTTTAGTTCCAGTAACTGAATCTGAGAGGACACTAAGTAGAGCCACCTTTTAAACCACAAGACAGAGTAGACCTGAAAGCCACAATTAGAAATGAAGACTGTGGGAGCTGCCCTCACTGCCTGTGGCAAAAAATCATGAGATTGGATGGATTCACTGAGAGAGAGAGGGCGCAAAGGGGCCACGGAGAGGACCTACAAGACACCCACACCCAGGGAGCATGTGTGCGTGTGTGCGTGCGTGTTGGGGTGGGGCAAGCAGCAGAGACAGAGGAAGACCATTGTTTTCATTGTCATCTCATGCCTACTTTCTTGCACAACGAAGTGAAGACAACTGAGCAGGCAAGAGGGGTTGGAATGGAGAGTGCTTCCTGAAGGAAGGAGTCATCAGCTGGGCCACCAGCCTCTAGGAGGCCAAGGGGGTTGGGGGCTTAATAAAGTCACCAGGTTGAAGGCCACTGGCTTTCCAGAGAACAGTTACCATAGAGGAAGTTGGGCAGACGCCCAATCGCAAGAGCTAAAGATGTGATTAAAGAAATGAAAACAATGCAGAATGCCTCTCAGGACCAAGCAACACATTTTAAGGGAGTTCTAGGATGACACTGAGATCCCAGAGAGGAAGGAGCAAGAGGCCTGGAGATGGTGGGGTGCCCGTGCACTTCTCACAGGGCTTCTGTCTACGCTTCCTTGTAGCATGGCCGGAAGCTCCATGGGCAGGCAAAGGACATCTCAAGATTTTCATTTGTCCCACAGCCTCCTGGCAAGATTGTACACAGCAGGGAAATGGGAAAGTGAGATGGATTTTGTCCTAAAATCTCCCAGCTCTGGTTGGTGCTGGCTCCCACAGCCAGGAGGAGACCTTGGAAGCAGAAGATGGACATACTGAGTCTTATGTTGCTTTCCTCATTCGCTTTCATATTTACTTTTCCACATGCCTCTAAGTCTGGATGTAAAGGTGTGTCTCTGCGGGGTGTTCTGACAGGGCTCTAGTCAACATGAGAAGTCCAAGAGTTTTCTCCTGGGGATGGTGTGTTCCGGGATGGACCTTGCAATATTTGGGGAATAATAAAGCATTGTGCTTTGGGTCCTAAAACATCCTCCTACTACCATCTTACAAAGGCCTTCGAGGACACTCAGAGCCCAAAACTTCAGCCACCGTAGAAGACAACAGATTCAAGCCCCCTCTCCTACCATTTACAACTCTGAAGCTCTTAAAGACGGTCTCATTAAGCCTTCAAAGACGAAGCACCAGTGGAAACGTTTACTCTGGAAAGAACTTCTATTTTTTTCCGTACACTTTAAAGATACATGTAATTATTAATACATTAATAAACTTACTAATCAATACATTTAAGTGCAGAAAATAACGTTTAAAGAAATCACCTCTTCACTGAAGGCAAAGTCATTTTCATGTAATAAAGCAGATATTGCCAAGTACTTGAAATATGCCAGTCACTGTGCCACGTGCTGAACCTGTATTATCAGATTTAATCTCCAAAACAAATTGATGAGGTAGGTATTTACTGTTCCTACTTCATAGATGCAGAGAGGGAGGCTCAGAGACATTCCTGGGCCCAAGAGCAGGAGCTGGTAAATGGCAGAGTCTCGCCAAATTCCCAATCTGCTCCACTGAACACATTTCCACGCCACCGGAATCCCCTCTTTAATGAGCATTTTTTTTCACACGGCTGCCTAACACCCACCTGCCACCTCTGCCTGTGGTGAGGGGTTTCCCAGGAGCAGGAAGACCTTTGGGAAGTCCTCCAACCCATCCCTTTTCCTCCTGGGCCAATGATGCCACAGCACTGAGGGAACTTGGACATGTCCGCATTCCCCAGGGCACTGAGCACCTCTGTGGGGCAGGAAGCAGAGGCAGAAATGAAGGCCCCTCCTCCTGCCGGGGGGGGGGGGGGGGAGGCAGGGTGTGCAGATGGCTCAGAGGCTCACAAAGCAGGCCGGGGTCACACTTCCTGCTCCAGGTTCACAGGGGCCCTCACTAGAAGTATAATCTTGGAGAAGTGACTGGACAACCTGGGCCTCCACTTCTCAGCTGGAAAGAGGGTGTGATCTCTTCCTTTTCCCTGGGAGTTTCAGCAGGGTTAGGGGAGGAAAGAGGTCCCACCACAGTCGTCAGAGACCAGACTGGAAGGGAGGAGAAGTTGTGGGGCAGCCGCGGGCGGGCCAGGCGATGGCCGGGCCTGGAATTTACAACCGGATGAAGGCTGGGGGCAGGGAGGCTGTGGGTCAGGGGTTCGAGCCTGTGACAGATAAGGTTGGCTTCACAGGCACAGGATTTCCCAGGGGAAGTGCTTTCTTGACTTGGAATGATAAGGTTAGATAATGTTTTTTTTTGGGGAAAAAAGGAGATGTGGCTTAAGTGATGCAATTTCTGGATGACTCTTACTTCAGTGGAGCTGGGGGGTGGGGGTCTATGTTCCCACGCCTGATGATACATCCAGCAATGCATGTAGCTGGGCTGCTTCTTCACACACTTTTACTTTTGCTTTCCTGTAAGGAGTTCCAGTGTGATCATTATGTTTAACAGTTATAAACACCCCCATTTATTACGAGCTTACTAAGCACTGGCTTTACTTATATTTGCCTGGGAAATTTGTACTTATCACCCCAACCAGGACAATGAAAGAGCTGCACAAATACCGCCTTACAAGCCTGGGAGTGACTTGTTAGTGTGCAGCTTTCACTATAACAGGACATTCACTACTTCCCAAAGGCTGCGTGGGCATCACCCCTGGTGGCAGTGGACGCACAAATTCCTGTTACAGCATTTCTCAGACCATACAATCATCATCTGTTACTGGGTAATCTCTCCCCCAAGTCTGTGAGCTTCTTGTGGGCAGGTCTGTATATCCTTTCGGTACCTCCACACCCCTAGTGCCTCTGTTCCCAACGGGTCTGGTTCACAGCAGATTCTCAGTACACGTTGAATGACTGAATGCCTTCTTTTCTCACCTCCGTTTCTGATATGCTTTGTGAGCTTGTGAACAGCTCGTTTTTGGAAAGACTAGTTTTCTTCTGTTACAATCTCATCACAAGTCTTTCTCACAGTACTTGCTCTAAGTACTTTTATGACAGTGGTATGATTTTTAACTGTTTTGTTAATATTGCTCATTAAAACTTATAACTTACTATGAACAAGTATTTCACAAATGTTGGGGGTGAGGAAGCCAACCCTCCCTTTCCATGTGCTAACACAGCTATACAATCCATGTTTGCTGGCAGGTACACTGGGTAGGATGTAGGACACACAAAGTAATTTCTCCATTATTAAAAAATGTAAGTATGCCACTCATTAGGTAAAACATAAGCCTGGCCTCCAACCCAAAGCTTCAGGCTGTGTTGGCCAATACAGGAAAGATTAAATTAGGATAGGATAGGCTACAGGAGCCAGACTTGATCCTGGGCCAATTAGTAATTTTGTATATTCGGCAACTTTTTTCACATCTCTTATCTGTGCTAGAATAGGGAGGAAAGTGAGGTTGTTTCGGCTTCTTATCAATTGTATACTCAAATCCTTTTCTTGTCTTAAGATAAAATGCTTTCTGGTATTAAGCTGCCTGAGCTCATCTTTTTATGACTCCTAAGAAGAAAAAGAAACTCCCACGCATTAGATAATTCCCTAAATGTTCTGATTAGGAAAAATTGATAACACCTTGGAATTCATTTAACATCCCGTCAGATTTATTGAACATCCGCTGGACAGACGGTGCTCAGTGAGGGGAGGGGAACAGGGCAGGAGGGAGGGACCCTAGACATTTAAATCAATAACAATACAGTTTAACAACACACCCAAAAGCCACAAGATTAGGTGTCAGATACTCTGCACTGCATGCATCAGAGAGTTAGAGAAAGCAGCACACTGTGCCTGGGAGTCCAAAAGAACTGGTGTCTGAACTGGGCCTTGAAGGAGGGTAGAATCTGGCTGAGATGCGGCTGGGATAATATTCCACCTTAGGGCAGTGACCTTCGCACAAGGACAGACAGGAGCGCGGGGAAGACTGACTAGGTCCGTCTGAAGGAAGAGAGGGTATGCACCTGGGAGGAGCAGGAAATAAAGTTGAAATGAAATGTCTCGGCCAGATAGTTTTGGGCTCTGAGTGCCACACTAACGTGTTTGGCAGTCTAAACCAAAACGTATCTTAAGAATTTAGAAAGGGTAGTTCTGTTTTTAATTTGTTGAGGAAACTCCAAATCGTTTTTCATAGTGGCTGCCTCACTGCAATCCCACCAACAGTGCACAAGCGTTCCCTTTTCTCCACATCCTCGCCAATACTTGTTCGTTGATTTACTGATGATGGCCATTCTGACAGGTGTGAGGTGATATCTTATTGTGGTTTTTATTTGCATTTCCCTGATGATTAGTGATGATGAGCCTCTTTTCATATGTCTATTGACCATCTGTATGTCCTCTTTGGAGAAATGTCTATTCAGGTCCTCTGCCCATTTTTTAGTTGGATTGTTGTTTTTTTGGCATTGATTTGTATGAGTTCTTTATAAATTTTGGATATTAACTCCTTACCAGATGTATCATTGGTGAATATCTCCCATCCAGCAGGCTGTCTTTTGATTTTGTTGGTGGTCTCCTTTGCTGTGCAAAAACTTTTCAATTTGATGTAGTCCCATTTGTTTATTTTTTCTTTTGTTTCCCTTGCTCGAGGAGACATATCAGAAAAATTATTACTAAGAGCGATGTTACATAGTTTACTGCCTGTTTTCTTCTAGAAGTTTTATGGTTTGGGGTCTTACATTTAAGTCTTTAATCTATTTTGAGTTTATTCTTATACATGGTGTAAGAAGGAGGTCCAGTTTCTTTTTTTCTTTTCTTTTCTTTTTTTTTGCATGTATCGACCTTATGACCCAGCAATTCCACTTCTGGGTATTTATCCTAAGAAATTAAAAATACTAACTCAAAAAGATATATGCGTCCCTATGTTCACTGTAGCATTATTTACAATAGCCAAGACACGGAGGTAACCTAAGTGCCCATCAATAGGCAACTGGATAAAGAAGATGTGGTGCATACGTACAATGGAATATTACTGGGCCATAAAAAAGAATGAAATGTTACCATTTGTGACAACATGGGTGGACCTAAAGGGTATCATGTTAAGTGAAATAAGTCAAGCAGAGAAAGACAAATACCATATGATCTCACTTATATGTGGAATTTAAAGAATAAAATAAACAGACCAACAAAACAGAAACAGACTCATAGATACAGACGATAAACTGATGGTTGCCAGAGGAGAGGGGGTTGGGGAACTGGGTGAAAGAGGTGAAGGTATTAAGAAACACAAATTTGTAGTTACAAAATAGTCACGGGGATGGAATGTACAGCATAGAGATTATAGTCAATAGTCTTGCAACAACTATGTATAGTGCCAGGTAGTAGACTAATCGGGGGTTACTGCATAAATTATATAAATGTGTAATCACCACGCTGTGCACCTGAAACTAATATAAAATAATATTGAATGTAAACTGTAACTGAAAAAAAATATTTAGAAAGGGTAGAACAAATTTTATTGAGAGGAAACAAAGCCAAGATAAATGAGAAAAGTTAGTACGAAAATGTTGGAATACTTGAGACATAGACATCAGACCTTCAACTTCATCTTGTCCAAATGCCTTACTTCACAGATGGGGAAATTTAAGCTAAAATAAAATTAAAATCTGCCCATGCTCACTATGTTAAGTGAACGGCAAAGCCAGAGCTAGAAATTAGTGTGGTGTTCTTTTCACCCCCCTTAATAAATTCAAATCTCCAGACTTAGACAAATCACATCCCAGGTTGCTCAAAGAACTCGCAGAACCATTGTCAATACTTTGAAAAAGCACGGAGAATAGGAGAACTGTTACCAGACAAGAGAAGGACAGAGTTGTCCTGATTCTCAAAAAGGGGGGAAAGGGCATATTATAAGAACTATAAGCCAGTCAGCTTGACAATTATCCCTGGCAGAATTCTAGAACAGAATTTGAAAAAGCTATTTACTCCACAAACATTATTATAATAACAGAAACGAAGGGGGAAATAACCCACAATTTCACCACTTTAATCCATCAACTGAACAGAGTATTAAGTAGACTCTTTGTCAGTCTTTAGAAAAGCAGCGATCACTCAGTGCCAACCCGAAATCTCAGAAAACAAAACATGTCTTCATTTATTCCTTTTTGGACGGGGATACCAGACTGGTAGAAAGAAGAGGCATCCAAACCATACTTGCTTTCAGCATGGTGTTTGACAAGATCTGTCATAATCACCTCGTGGCTGGGACGCGAACTGGCTGAAGGCTCATGGGTACAACCATGGAGGGTCAGACCGATACCCAGAGAGCACTCATTAGTGCCTACATCAGCTTGAGAGAAGCTATGGTGGTGAGCCATAGAGATCTCTCTTTTACAATTCCCTGATAGGATTTTTGTTTGTGTCTTAGAGGAGATGCTTCTCAGATTCTCACATGACACAGAGAATGAAGGAGAGCTGCTATGAAGGATGGTAAGGTAATATTACTACTAATAACCACAAGCACTGAGCACTTGCCATGTGCCATGAATTGTGTTAAATATACTTTTTTTCCACAAAATTATCACATTTAAATTATACCACTCTATGAGGGAGGTGGTAATGTTTTCTCCATTTCAGAGACGAAGAAACTGATGTTTTAAGAGATCAAGTCATTTGCCCAAGATTGACACAGCTCATGTGGGTGGAGGTATAAAATTCTAAATCCAGGTATGTCTGGCACCAGAGTCTGAACTAAAGGACTCTAAGGAATTTTGACAGGACCCAGCTGGGAGCTTAAATCCACATGATATCGTAGGGCTTAACACGTGCACTGTAATTCTATTGCACAGATGAGGACGGGGCTGATCTAATCTACCCCATCCACGTGAATGACCTGGGAACTTCAGTTGACCACAGGCTCCAAAGAGAAAACAATGAAGAGAGTTAATCAAATTTTGGCTCTATTCGTGGACACATAGTGTTTAAATGAAGACAGCTAACAGTCTGCTGGCTGTGTGATCAGAACACATTTTAAGGTAAATCAGAGAAAGTCAGCCAAGATAGATCCAGAAACTATATTATATGAAAAATGGATAAAGAAACTGATGCTATTTTAGGCTGAGAAGGCCTAAGCCATCACATATTTAAGGAGCCGTCATATTAAAACAAAACAAAACAGTGTATTCTGCATTCCTCTAAAAGGAAGAACAGGGGTATGTGAGTAGAAGACATGAAGAGCCACACTTTGGCTCAATCTAGGGAAGAACTTTCTAACGACTGGAACTGTCTAGAAATATAATGGGCTGCTTCTCAGCGTGGTCAGTTTGCTATTGTTACACAAATTTAAACAGCCTGGGTGAGCCCCTGTTAACCGAGAGGAGAATTCCGTGGGAGCCGGGAGGAAGACAGAGGCCATGTAAGCTCTCTTTTTCAAATTCAAAATGCGAAAACTCAACTTAGATGTTAGCTTATCAGAACGTGGGTAGTGGTTATAGAATAGTGAATTATTCATTAAAATAATATCAAATAATCCTCAAACAGATCCAAATATGGTAAAGCAATATGGTTTGTTGGGAAGTAGGGGAGTTCCTACTTTAATTCCTAATTTAATTTGAAGCTACCTGAATTCACATCTGCATGATCTAATTGGCAAAGACCCATTCATACCAGAATAAGAATTTAAAACTTAATCACTTTTGGTTATAGTACGCAGTTAAATCTCCTGATCACTTACCTCTGTTTTTTGACACTCCGTAGTTAAGAGATTTATTATAGTTCCTTATAAGTAACTTTACTCCTAAGTACATACTATACTGCTTTCATTCAGTCTTGACCATTTAGTTGATTTGGGGTAAAGCGGTACAATTAGGTGATTGCTACTCCAAAAAGCTATTCTGAAGACAAAGGAATTCTTTGGCTTATTAGAAAGTTTGTGCTCACATTTTTTTTTTTCAATCAGAGCCGGTCTTGCCTGTGTGCCAGCGCCATCTAGTGATGAAATGAGCACATATTCTGGCAAAGGAGAAAAACCCAGTTGCTAACAATCGATGCCACACCACTTCTTTCTGCACCCCAGAATATTTGGATTGGAAGAACGGCCCCCTCCGGGGGGGAGCAGATATTTAATATCTCTGTATAATTCAGGAAGGTCTTCCCCAAGATCCTACGCAGAGATACCTATTTTTTAGTTTAGTTCCCAGAGTAAGCATTAATCCAAGAGGCTGGGGCTGAAATCCTCCCCCATTAATGAAATGAAATCCTCCCAAGACAAATGGAAAGGAATGAATTAAATGGGAGGGATCACAGTGATTTTTTTTCCTTTTTATTCCTTTTAGTTTCCCTTCTTTTTAGAACTCATGGCAGGTTAAGACATGCAAGGCATGTGACGGGAGGCCTGTGGAAATGCTCAGAAATAGCTTTAGCTGGTGGGAATGGATCTGAAACGAAAGGATAAGACAGGAAAACGCACAAGTACCCGACTATACAGGGTGGGTGGGAACTTAATTTTTTTTCAGGGCAATGATTTTTGAGACGTCGTTCCTGGGCTGATCTTGTTCAACTCCATGTGAATTATCAGACTTGTCTTAAAACCATTCCGTATTTAATCCACTGCACTTTGAAGAGAAAGATATCATATGCATTCCTGCTCCAGTTTTAGGGTTATTCGGGATTGGGGATAATGAAAGAATATTCTATCCAATGAAAATATTATAAGCATGAGACAAGCATCATCCCACTAAACATAGACGGAGGGGTTTCGATGGGATGATTGCTAAGATCCCTTTTCGCTTCTGGGAGTTTCTTAGTCTGTGATTAGGTCATCCATAAGATCAGTAAGGACTGTCTTTGTGTCAGGGGGACCTGCACAAAGGACACAGAGGTTGGTAGAGTGAGAGACGCCTGTCTCTTTAGTTCTGCAGGTGAGTCAAAGCAAGCTGATCTGGACCAGAGATCTCATCATTCATCATTCTCAGTTGCTTCCTGCCCCTTGCATTCTTTGGATGGCTTGCATATTTACTTTATATCTTTGTCAGGTCCTACACGTGGCTCTCTTTTTAGTTCCCTCTGGTAAATGAAAAGTCTCTCAAAGGCAAGGAGTTGATCTTTTGCCCCTTGTATCTCTAGGCATCTTGGCGCTGACATCTCTGAGCCCAGCATCAGATTTGGCTCATTATGACATCAGTCCTGGACTGTGAGCTCTGGCATCGACCTTGGAGATCACCAAGTCCAATTGTCTCATCTTTTTGAGGTGAAACTGAGGCCCCAAAATGGGATGTGACAACCTAAATATCACTCAGGCAGTTAGGACCAGAGCTTGGATCAGCCCTTGAGTCTCCCGACTGCTCTTGACATTAACATGGCATCTCAGGCTTCTCTCCCGTGATGGCAGGGAACTTGCACCTCCCCACCTCCAACTGGAAGCAGGCAGCTGCAAGCAAGAGACTGTTTCAAACAGTGTGTGAATACTGTCTTCTACTCCATCATATAGATGGGGTTTTTTAACATTAAAATGTTAGATTTTTTTTTTCTAATAAGGAAAATTTGTACTGAAGATATAATGGGGAAGAGTCATTTATTTTCTTTGGCATAAAGCTATTAACCTTGGATTCAGAACAAAGTTGTAACTTTGGGTAGAGAGCTTGGGGCTTAGGAATGGTGAACAGTTTTGCTAAGCATAGTTCTGGGCCCCCTGAAGCTACGTCAGGGAGGAAAGAGGCAGAAGGAGGTAAACAAAGGAGGAGAAGCCGAGGTCCTATCTGTTTAAAAGAAGAATTGTTTTAACAGCATTATTAAGCTATAATTCACATACCGTACTATCCTTCCATTTAATGTGTGTAATTCAATGGCTTGAGAGGGCATGAGAAGACCTGGTGATCACTGTGTTACAAACAGACCTCCACGCAGTGCCTTTTGGAACTGAAGGAAAGGCAATACCTAGTTTTTAAATGCAATTTATGCTCTGTCCTGCCTCCTAGTGATCTGTAGGGCATTAGTGATCCACAGACACACCTCTCCATTGCAACCCCAACTTCACCTCCCAAACTGAACCAAAGCTCTGTGCATAGACATACACTTGGTTTGCTGGGCAGTAGCAATTAACCTCAGGGATGAACTTGCAGGAAAGGGCAGTTCTTGAGTTGTGGGGGAAGGGAGCACAGGGCCAGGGCAAGGGCCATAGGTGATAAAGCAATGAGCAACACTGCATTTTTAAAAACAACATGAATTTATCCTAGGAGAGTACTTGAATTGCAATTGCAATTGGGTAGTCAGGGCTGGTATTGGAAGTAGAAGTGTTGAAACCACCCTGAGAGGTGGCATAGAGTCGTGATGAGGGCTTGGAAGCCAGGCATCTGGGTTTGGATCTTTGGTCTTTGGCCAAGTTATAATAATTAATCGCTGAGCTTTAATTAATCATTCCCTTACATATAAAAGGGGGTAATAAGAGTACTTATTTTATAGGGTTGCTGTGAGAATTTTATTTGTTAACATATAGAGAGCTTATTACATTGTCAGGCACATACTTTGTGCCCTGTAACTATTTGCTAATTGTTACTGTTATACCAGGCCCTGTTCAATCTACACAGCTCTGCTCCCCTTTTTCTACACACACACACACACACACACACACACACACACACACACACACACACACTCCTTAGGAACTTGGCACCAGCTGTTCTCTCTGCATGGAACACTCTTTGCCCAGACACCCGTTAAGCTTGCTCCCTTCCCTTCTCCAGATTGTTCCTCAATTGTTAACCTTCTCAGTGAGGGTCATCCTGACTACTCTCATATCCCTTTCCCTGATCTATGTTATTTCTATAGTTATTACCGCGTAACACACTATATCATATACTTAATTTGTTATATTACATTATCTGTTCCCCCCCAGCATGTAAATTTCACAAGTGCAGGGATTTTTCTCTATTTTCTTAACTGATATATCCTAAGAGGCTAGAGACAGTGCCTGGAACCTGGGAAGTGCTTACTAAATATTTGTCGAATGAAGATTGGAAGAGTAATTCACATTAGATGATCCGCTGTAATTTCTTGACCTCCCCGGACGTCCTCCTCGGAAATCCCCATGTGTCTGGAATGACCTAAGTGCAGGCAGTACACTGGCTACCCTTTCCACCACCTTAGGCTTTTCCCGGCCTCTCCCTCTCTCTTCATTTTGAAAATGATTTCTTCTGGAAGTGTTTTCCGGCTTTCTGCTTTTACCCTCAAAGCTTCTCACACTCTTTTCCAAGTCATTTCTGTTGTTCCTTTCCGGATAATTCTTATTAAGTCCTTTTCTGCAATGTGATGACCAAAACCCGAATGTGGCATTCCTAGAAGGAAAGCCCAGGGCCCTTTCAGAAAGCTCCATCCTCTAATTAGGATGGCCACACATCTCAGCTGCCGCTTGGGACGGCTGCTGTGACCTGCATGCTGATGCTCATTATTGTGCCTAGGTAATTTCCCCGGGCAGCTCAAACTAATAATCAGTCGTATTTTCAATGGAGCCTTTCCAGTTAGTGTGCATGAGGTATTTAGCACTTTTCTTTTTTGTAGTTGCATTTAATTCCTTGTCATGTTTCCTAATTAGGAAGATTTACAGGATTCATTTTGATTTTTTAAAAAATTCCTTCCCAGGAAATGCCTATCTGGGCTTCAGCAAATGTTTCGTCTGCCGATTTCACCTCTACATGCCTGCTGGGTTGTTAACATGTCGGACTTCAGCAGCAGGGCCGATTCTGGGCTGCCTCACTGCAGGCTGGTTTTCAGACTGAGGCTGGCTCTTTATATTCAAGGCTGATGGGCACAAATGCAGCTTTTTCTCCCTTACTCCGGTACCCTCCTACGGCCCCTCATCTCTCCTTTTGCACCTTCTTCGGGTCTCCTGTTCCTCCTTTCTGTTGAATCCAGCCTGTCTTCCATATGCATTCCTAGTGCTCCCCCATTTCTGGCTGTAAATGTGGCCTTTAAAAATAAAAACAATTATGAAAATAGCATTAAAATAAAATAGGTAATATGTACTGTATCTTGCATCTCACCATTTACTAGGTTCTCTTTTCTCCTTCTCATTTTTATGGGCGATTATTCCCCTCCCCCACTCCCAAATTTACCTTGCCGCTCGACTACCTTACCGTGTTTCCCTGAAAATAAGACCTAGACAGACAATCAGCTCTAATGCATCTTTGGGAGCAAAAATTAATATAAGACCCGGTCTTATATTATATATATTATATTATATAAGACCGGGTCTTATATTATATTATATTATACCCGGTCTTATAGTAAAATAAGACCAGGTTTTATATTAATTTTTGCTCCAAAAGATGCATTAGAGATGACTGTCCGGCTAGGTCTTATTTTTGCGGAAACACTGTATTTTCTGATTATTTTCAAGCTTTCCAGTGAAAGGTCTCCTTTGCTCCTCTTCTAATCTCCTTTCCCCTGGGGCGTTTCCTCTTGCCCCTCCTGGCATTCAAAGATCTAATAAACTCCACCAGGTAGGAGGGGTCTGCAATCACTCAGGACTGGGTTTAGCACTGTTGAAGACCTCTCCATTCGAATACACACAGAAAACATGAAAGATAAAGTAAAATGTCTTCCATTTGTTTGGTCTTCCTGAGAAAACTAGCGACCACGGTCAATATGCATCATTTCTACTCTGTGGCACTTTGCCGGGAATTATGATGGAGGGGGAAGCATTCCAGTGCCAGGCTGTGTAACAAAGTTTCAAGCATTGCATGCAGAGAGTAACCTATTGAAAGACTGTGAGATGTTGAGCCCCAGTGGTTGAGCCCACCCTTGAAAAAGGTATGGGAGAGTGAAGGCGTGTTCTATAAGGATATTTTAGAAGCCCTAGATCCATTACATTTCCTCAGCAAAATAAAAGGTGGATTATATTTTGTACGAACACACATACCACCAGAACCCAGGTAGTTTATTTACATGAGGCGGAGATAGTGACCTGGTAGCTCAGGTAAATCTGACAGCCCATTCCCAGCCTAAATGGGACAGCAGGATTAGGCCACTTGTCGGCATATACGAATACAGTGTTGAAGGGAAGCTGGAAATCCACATTATTTAATGTGAAATTTCCCAGTTTTAAAATGTGGCTCATTTATTAAAAATTTTAAATACTCTGTATGCTAAAGCTCACTAGCTATCAGTTTGCCACCCCAAGACTAAATGATCATTAAGCTTGTTTTCCATACTTGCTCTCTAAGTGGTTATAAATTAAGTGTAATAAGAGAAAACTTATTACTAAAGTTTGCACAGCTATTTTCAGTTTATGAAATATGCTTCCTCCATATTACTTTGGGATATGGCGGTATATTTCAAAAGCTTATCCATCTGATATACGAGGTCTGACAATTAAGTTTGCGACCTCATCCTGGAAAAAGTGCTCCATACCTCATTGTTAAATATCACTACGGTCACCTTTAAAGTACTCCCCTTGGGAAGCATCGACGCCAGTGCCTAGTACACACTTCAAAGCAATTTTGGAACTCATTTTCTGGAATGGCCATCAGAGCTGTCTTCCTTTCAAAATTTCCTTTATCTTCGGGTAAAGAAAGAAGTCATTGGGGCCAGATCAGGTGAGTAGGGAGGGTGTTCCAATACAGTTATTTGTTTACTGGCTAAAAATTCCCTTGCAGATAATGCCATTTGAGCTGGTGCATTGTCGTGATGTAAGAGCCATGAACTGTTGGTGAAAAGTTCAGGTCGTCTAACGTTTTCATGCAGGCTTTTCAGCACTTTCAAACAGTAAACTTGGTTAACTGTTTGTCCAGTTGTTACAAATTTATAATGAATAATCCCTCTGATATCAAAAAAGGTTAGCAACATCGTTGCAACAAGTTCTCAAACTTAATTGTCAGACCCTGTATATCTAAAGCAGTTGTGTTCGCTCCATCCCATTCTCTGACCTCCAGCTTAGGCAACTCAAGGCTTCAAGGAAATGAAGTACAGTCCAACCTCACAAAAGGTTGAGGAGCTGGTCCTAATCTTTTCAGTTGCATTTGCTTTTAGAAGTCCACTCCACCTTTGATGAAGAGCTAATTCCTAAATTACTTAAATTGCTATTGTTCATTAACCAAACTTGCTAAAGACAATAATAAAAAAATCATCATTAACAATGGAGCAATTTCATTAATTATAAATAAATTTTAATCGTAATTAAAAAATTAATGAATTGAAAAAAAAATTAATGAATTGAACCCAGTAGTGTATTCAGAGAATAATGAATACATGATGAAGCAGAGTTTATTTCAAGAATGTACGCATAGCTTGAACATTAGGAAATCTACTACTATATTTCATTATATTAAAAGTCAGAGTAAAAACTGAATATAGTAACAGAGTTTACGAGACAGTTGATAAAATTTAACATCCTTTTCTAACTAAAAGCTCACAGTAAACTAGGAATGAAAGGAAATTTCTTTAAAGACGATTGTGTATTTAAAGAACATCTAGCACCAACTAAGGGCAAACGTTTGTCTTACTGCAGTCAAGACTGAATGCTCATTATCTTGTTCTGTATTCTTCAAAAATGTTCTGAGGAATGCAATAGGAAGATAAAAAAACTGCATTTTCTGTAGGTGATATGATTGTCAACATAAAAATTCAGAGACATCATCAGCTAACAAGCTATTAGAACTAATAATATAGTTTTACAGTGTAGTAGGATGTAAGTTAAAGACACAAAAACCAACAGTTTTCCTAACTTAGAGCAATGAAAAGTATCTCATTCACAATAACAACAAAAACTATAAAATATCTAGGAACAAACTTCCCAAGAATTATGCAAATCTATGTGAATATATGTATATATATATATATATATATATATATATATATATATATATATGGATATAAAAGACATGAAGAGATGCGTTCCTGAATAAGACAATTCATGATTTTGAAAAATTTGAAAGGGAATTGGGAGAGGACTTGCTTTACAAGAGAGCAAATGTGTTACAAAGCTATAGTAATTATAAGTGTGGCATAGCATAGGAATAAGCAGAAAGCTAATAGAATAGACAAGAATGTTCAGAAACAGATGCACACACATAAATTTAGTTTTTGATTAGTGTGGCACTTTAAGGTAGTGGGAAAAGAATAGATTATTCGTTAAGTGATATTGGTGCAACTGGCTAATCATTTAGCAAAAAATAAAGTGAAAAAAAGTAAAGTGAAGATCCCTATCTCAACCATGTATAAGAATAGAGATTGCAAATTTACACATTATTTTTTAGTGTAGTTTGGCAATATATATCAAAAATTGAAATTTCCATAATCTCTCATTGAACAATTCCATTTCTTAGAACTAATTCTAAGGAGGTAAATGGACAAATGTACAGAAATGTTAGTACAAGAATGTTTATCATAGAAATGGTGGAGGAAAGAAAAAAGGAAAGGTGAAGGGAAGGGCTCTTTGCTAGTATATCCATATCTAGAAGATAGTTTTAAGTTATAACCATAAGTCTATATTTTGGTAAAGTACCTACGTGCATTTTGGAAAGTACCTACGTTTATTTTTTATTTTTTATTAGTTTCAGGTGTAATAGACATTTACACCCCTCACAAAGTGATAACTCTCCTCCCCCAATCTATGCACCCTCTCACATCGTATAAAGCTGCTACAATTCCATTGACTCTATTCCCTATCCTGTGCTCATCGTGTGACTATAAGTATATATATTTAATTCTAGTACCTACGTTTACTGTGGACAAGGTTCATTCCTTATTTTGCAACATCTGAGGTTTTCAAGATGTCCTAAGATGACTAAGATACAAAGTAGAGCTACTAAATTAACCAATTTGTAAATATCTTTTTGTTATAATTGATAAGAAAGAGGCATCTTGCACGTGAAACTGTTAAACCATATCTGAGAGATGCACGTCAGGACTTGTTCATTAGGTTGGTGGCAGAGGGGCAGAAGGAAGGATAGAGGGAGGGAAGTGTGTGGATGTGCTCATATTTACATTGTAATGATAACCACTAATGTGTGTGCATCTCTTTTAGCTGGACTCTAGGAATACATTGTTAAGTATTTCAGTGGAAACTTGCCTCCTTGCTACTATTTTAAAAGTATAGATCATAATGAATTCTCTTAGAAGCATTATACTTTTTATACTCTGTTGCTTTATGCCTCATTTTTAATTGAACGTTAAAGGAATGCAGTATTTTAATTGTAACTCTGCCAGTATCTTTAAGTAGAGGCCTGTTGCCATTTTTGTCCTTTATGAAAGTTTTGTTGCCAAGAAAGGCAGGATTACATTTTTTTTTTTCCTCTTCCAGATTTAGTTGGTGTAGTATATTCTTGGTTATCAGAATACTCGTATAGCTTTGGGACTTTGAAATGGTAAATATTCATGATGTGTAAAAAGGCTTGATACATAACTGTGTGATCTTAATTACTTAATAATGGACGCTTTGTTGTATAAATACACACAGGGGACCTAGAAAGACATGCCAAACTGTAACCTGCTTGTGATTATGGATGACCTTGTACTTTGCTTCTTGTGTTTTCTAGTTTCCTATTATATGCATATGTTAACTTTTAAAAAATAAACGTTATTTTAAAAACCTAAAAAAAAAAAAAAAGAATATTGCTTTTTTTTGGAATAGTAGAAAATTGAAAAACACTTAAATGTCTATCACAATGGATTATTTCAAATGTGTAACATACATACAAACCATGGAATGCCATGAGACTGTAAAATGATGACTTTAAAATGATGAAATAGATTTACTCATATATGTATGGAATAAAGAAAATCCACACATATTAAGTGAAAATATCAGGTTTTAAATCTGTAGGTAGTCATTGATCAATTTTTGTTTTGATGTGTGAAGGTATAGAAAAGCCCAGAAGGATCTGTAGCAAACGGTTTTTCATTTCCCATGGGTAGATTCTACTTCTTTGCCTAGAAGATTCATCCCCTCTCTTAGCTCTCTTTACCCAGGTAACTTCGAAAGGAGTACATCCTTGAGGTCTTAGCTTAAACTTCTTAGGGAGAAAGGTGGGGGGGGGGGGCCGCGGACCCCTATCCTAGGTGAGCACGCTCTCATGGAACCCTGTGTACTTGCCATAGTACCCATAAACCATACTGCACCTTTTTATTGATCTAAATTACTTACTTTTTGTTTTTTCCTTTGGACTCTAAGCTCCATGAATGAGGGCACGGACTACATACGGATCAGTCTTGTTCACTCCAGCCAGAGCCTAGCAGTGTCTGGCAAATAACTGTCACTTACCGAGCGTTTACTAAATGCTGAATACTGTGCTAAGTGCTTTAAAAGGTGTCATTACACCCCTAGGTAGATAGCATTATCATCTCCATTCTGAAGATGAGGAAACTGAGAGTGAGATTGTGAAGCTTATCCCAAATGCCACTGGTTGCGTTGGGATCAATTCCCAGGCCTGTCTGCCTCGTGGCCCCTTACACACATTGTACGGTAATCAATCAACATTGAAGGAAATCTAACCAACTGTGGCTCGAGGATCCCTGGGTGGGAGATTGCGGTGGGGATTTAGCGCTAGAAGGCTGGTTGCACTAGAAGCCCTTTAAACCCCTTTACAACCCAGACACTCGCACGCCCGGGGCTTTCCGTCCGGCCGGCGGAGCCCGGAAACGGGCAGGGGGCGGGGCGAGTTTCCGGGGGCGGGGCGGGGCCGGCGCTGGTTGGCCGGCTTCGGGCGGAAGTCGGAGGTTAGGTGGTCCGCAGACGCTGGCTTGTGACAGAGGGGGAGAAGGAAGGCCTGCGTAAAGGTTCCTCTCCATCACTTCGCTCCCGGGCACCCTCGGAACAAACCCCAACACCCCGGCCCCGCGGCTAGCCCCTTCCCCTAGGCTCTCTCCGCTCGATTTCGCCACCGTTATGTGGGAAGCGAATCCGGTGAGTAGCCGGGCGGGACGGGGCGGACCCAATGGGCGGGGTTGATGGGAGGGGCGGGAGGGGGTTCCCCGGCCCTGCTCCCCCCTCACCCGCTTCAGGCTGGATGTTGAATTCCGGGCTCGAGGACCCCGGCCCTTGCGGCTTCTCCTGGCCTCTGCCTGTTTGAATGGTGGAGATGGCTCGGTGGGTTCTCCGACGCTGGATTGTTGTCCTATTATTAGTTATTTATTTTGCTTGCTTTGGTTTCTCCGCCTCCCTCCCTTCACCTTTTTAAACTTTGTGTTTTGTTTTCTAATTGGAGTTACTGGGCTTCGGACCTGTTACTCCTTTGCCTTAGGTGTACCTGCCAGTCCCACCCATCTAAAGCTAGGGGATCGGACCCCCGTGCCTTGAATGGGCCTCGGAGGAACCGTCAGTACTCCTTTTCCCCTCTTGGTGGACAGCCATGTAAAACTTGGGGGACCGAGTGTTTGTTCTAAGCTTCTAGATGGTGAAGTTCTTAGATGTTTCTTTTTCAGTGGACAGAACTGATGACCTGGAACATTTCAACTGCAAGTCTTGTCTCCCTCCTTCTTGTTTGATTCCGGTATATGCATTGTGCCTACGTGTATTTTTTGTCTGTTTTGTTGTTATACATTTATTTATTTAATGTGCAGCCCTCAAAGAGTGGAATATGTTTGCCAAGACTATTCCAATAATCTCTTGGTAGAGTTGACATCGCTTAGTAACATGGTAACTGTACACTATTTACGCCTTATGAGTTGACTGGAAAAGTGGCAGAACCACATTTCAGCAAATTGTTGGACTAAATATGTGGAACTACCCGATATGCTGAGAGATCTGCCTAAATTTATTTTATAATTCTGTTTGCATACTTGCAAAAACTCCTTTGATGTAATCAGTACTTCTTCCATGTCTGGAATATATTTCCAGATAAATTAGAGAGTTTGTCAGTTAATTCTGTTAGTTTTTATCCAACAGAAACTAGTGTGTTGGTGTGCATTCGTTGGTTGCCCATTGTGGTTTCATCTCAGTACATCACCTAACAGTGGTCATCATCTAAGATTTATTTATTCATTTATTTATTTTTTGTTCATACCTATAATCCTCTAATACCAGGCCACATCAGAGGAAAGTAGTTGCTAGTATTTGATTTTAGCCAACATAATTTAGAATTATGAGAATGTGCTTTCTGCTTATATATGTACTTTCACTATTTGTCATCAACAATCTTCATTTTGGTGTGTGTGTGTGTGTGTGTGTGTGTGTGTGCGCTCGCACTTTGTATTGGCAGTGGCAGTCTTTCTCGTCTTAGTTTCTCCATAACAAACCTTTTAGTCACCCAAATACATGTCTTGCTCAGTTACATGTTTTAAATCCTTGACTATATTCTAAGCTCCATAATCGGCAGGGGTTTTTGTCTTTTTGTTTACTATGGTATCCTCAGACTAGAGAGCGGACCTGGCACAGCTAGTAGGCCCTCTGTAAATATTTGTTGCATTAACAAAGGTGATTGAATTAGTACTAGAGAGAGTCCTTTGCTCCCACTGTTGAGTCTCCCTCTTCCATCACTTACACATCAGCATTTGTTATTGGATCATTTGTGTGTTTGTGAGGATTATAAAGGATTAGTGAATTTCTCATATTTGGTTTATTATATCATTACCTCATTTCTTTGTAAGAAATGCTGTTTTCTCTGAAATCTAACGATTTTCCTTGATTTCAGTAGAGTATACTGGCTTTTATTAACAGTGGTGAACCTTCCACATATAATCCCATTTCTTTTAACCCTTATACCACCCTAATGTCTTAATGCTACCTTATTTACTTACTAATACTGTTTTTCTTTCTATGAACATATGAATGCTGTCAATAAAGACAGTTTAGTTTTTAAAATTACAGTCAACATTCTGCATGTGGATATCTCAAAGTCATTTGTTAGTTTCTTTTCATAGAAGGGGCATCTGGATAGTCTGTCCAGCTATGCTCATAGAATGAAAATTAATTTTAATCTTTCTGTAAACCAGACACCATTGGTGAAATGTAAAAAACCCCACAATGATCCTAAAGATAAATGCAGATGACTTTTGGATTCCCCACCAATTTAAGTAATTGCTTATCATTTCTTTCCATTGAATGAGAGAATAAATTCTCTGTGAAGGAAGGTCATTGTAAACTGTTTTAATTGAAGACTTCTGCCTAGTTTCTCCCTGTATCTTTTTGTTAGCATCCATGTCCTTAAGATCTGCAAATATACCTACTGTTGCAAATATACCTTCTGTATGATACTGTATTCCACTCACAAGTGTTTTGAGGAAATACTACGCTGGGTTCTAGGTAGTTTCACCGTAAACATCTTTGCCAGAAATGTTTTTGTTGCAAGCATTTTCACAGCAAACATTTTTACCACACAACTAATTGGCGGTAAGGCATTTTCGCTATAAAAGATTTAAATAACTGGTTGACAGTTTGGTTTCATTTCTCCACTGATGAATCACTTGCTTTCAGACTTAAGGTATTTAAGCCAGCTGTCAGTTTGGTTTCGTTTCTCCATTGACAATGTCCTCACAGTACTCCCATTTTTATATTACATAAATCTTGGCCAGATTGCATACTATACTAGAAAATGGTCACATGCCAGTTTTTGCAAATCCTTCAGTGAGCAGTCATCCCTCCCACCCATCAAAATCAAGTTTACCAAGCTATTAAACATAAAAGAAGTAATGACTAATTCACAGCAGTCTTAGCATTATCTGTTCTTTTGTTAGAAACTCATACCTCTCTTAATGAAGTTAGTGAAAAAGAAAAGTGCAGTGCTGAACGAGGAGACAAATCAGCACACAAACAAAAAATGTATGAGCGCAAGACTTCGAAGACAATATATTTCCATTTTTTGCAATAAAGTCTTTTTAATTTTGTGATTAATTTTTCATGTTTTATTGTATACTTTTTAATATTTCTCTTTAATTTTTCATTCTTTTATCTTTTACGGAGAAATTGCCTTATTGTCAATTAGTTGTGCTGTGAAATGCTTGTGGCGAAATGCTTGCCGCACAGATGTTTACAACAAAACTACTGGACATGTTTACACTGACCCAGTAATATTCAGAGATAGCCGCCCCTTCCAGGTGAAAAGTCTCCATGACATGGTTTGAGTGGAAAATCACCACTGAGCTTGCAGCATTTTCTTGGGGGAAAAACCCAAAACAAGATAACCCAGGAGCTACAAAAACTTATTTAAGTACACAATTTTATTTTTCAATCCAGTCATGAGGTCAGCGACGATTGTGCTGAAGCCTATCACTGACGAGGCCCCTTGAGGGGAGCAGGTGTCCCGCCCAAGGCAGACCAGGCTGGCCAAAGCAGCAGACACACTTGGATAGGAGCTCCTAGTAGTTCACCCACCTGGGGGGGGTGGGTAGCTCGTGACTCATATCCCCCAGTTTAGGAAAGTGGCGAAATCTGTAAAAGGGAGTTGGAAGTATTGCCATCACTGTCTTGACTCAATGTACCCTGACTGTATCCCGCCTTTTTCTGTCTCTTTCTTGGCCGTTGTCGTATCCCTCTTTGCTGGGATTAGAATAAGTAGATCAGTATTACATACGAGGGAGTTTCAGCTTCTCTCTGTCGCATTGATGAGGGGAACTAAAAAAAATGACAAGCATCTGTTCAAGGTTATAAACCAACTATTACAGTAATAATAAGACCTTTATAGAAAGGGATAGACTCCTCTAAAATTCCCTTGTATTGATTCACTCATACTATTAAAATAATCTGGTGTGTTAGCTAAGGGAGGGGAAAATGATTTTCCCAAGACCACACAGGTGAGTAAGCAACAGAATTAGATCAGTACCCGTGTCCTCTTGCACCCCATTCTGTTGCTTGGTGGCAGCCACGATGACAGTTGTATGCTGGTGCCATGCTTTACTCACTGGGCCACCTTTTTCTCTATTTTATATTCACAGCTGCTTCCAAATTCCCTTGGCACTATGATTCTATCTCCTTTTTCTGTCAAACTTCTTGAAAGAATAGTCTGAATACTTTTGGTCATTCTTACTCGTCCCGCAGCTCCCCCAGCCCCGCTTCTGCCCTTAGCACCTTTCCTGCTAGGAGGGCACCAGGAACTTCGGAATCACCACATCCAGTGGCAGCCTTCATGTCCTCAACATGTCTTACTGTGACATGAATGCCATTAGAGGTGTCTCTCAAAGCTCTCCTTTTTGGGTTTCCTGAGACTGTACTCCTTTGGATTTCTTCTCCTTTCTATGATTTATCATTGGATCATAATCTGGACTTGGCTGAACTGCCTTCTTTTATCTCTGAAATGTCCCACTGTCCCCCAGCACATTCTGTCTCGCTGAGCTCCACGGCTTCAGCGAACATTCCTGTCAAATGTGCATCTTTAGTCCTGACCCCTTTCTTGAGCTGGGTGATGGACAGCTCTATGACGTCACTCGGTTAGTTGAAAGTTAGTATGTCTAAACCAGACTCACTCAGACATTGATTATTTCAGTCAGTCAACAAAATGTTTAGTCAAGTATCTACTACATATAAAACACCTTTCTAGACACTAGGGCGGGGGATTACAAACAGGGTCAAGGCAGGACCTGCCCCTCAGGGGTGTTGCAGTCTACTGTGGGGGGAGAAAGTGGTACCAGAGAGAGCCTGGGGGACTGGGAAGGTTTATCGAAGTAGGTTACATTTGAGCTGGGTGTTCAAGTTACAGAAGTAGTCTTAGGGGAAGGTCAAGGGAAGCAAAATGACCGCACCCCACAAAAGTGAAAGAGAATGGCAGGAACAGTTTGGACAAAGTGCAGTGAAGTGGAGAAGGTGCACATCTGATGGGTAGAGTGTCAGGATGGGCATCTTCAGCGCGTGAGGGAGTGGTTGTGGGCAGTGGTAACTAACATCTGTGTAATAATGTCTCTTCTGAGTCAGGTGCGTATTTCATAGACATGCCCACAGGCCGGCGGGGAGGATGGAGGTACAATGTGTTCCTTGAAATGAAAGTTCTATAGAGAACATAGCAACTATGAAGATGTGTTCCCAGGATCAACACACATCAGGGGCTCATATACTGATGTCTTCTTGGCGTTCTTTGTCATTGTTCTAACCTTGGAGTTAGCTAAGCTCAGAGAGCAGTGTGACATGTCAGTGTTTGGTGGCTGGGGGCAGTACTAAACGAAGTGTGCCCACTCTTAAGTTATCTAATACTTAAGACAGGAATTAATAAAATATTATCCTCATTTTTTTAGTGACAATACTAAGGCTCAAAATTTGGTGAACTTTTTGAATAAGGACAGAGCCAGGTTTTAAATCTAGAACTTCCTAGCTCCAGAACACATACTCTTTCCAGTCCTAACTTAGGATATAGGATTTAAAGTGAGTAGAAAAGGACCTGTGAGGAAAGTCACAGGGAGCCAGAGATAAAGGAAGGATTCCCGAGCTGCAGAAAATTACGATTTTTTGTGACACCAACTTCCATGTTTTCAGAACTTTCTTCTAGTGGTCCAAAACCTGAGCAGGGGTAGAGAAGTAAGGTGGCCTTCCCATGATTGGCATGGCAGACACAACACAAGGCCAAGGAAATTAGTCTAATAGTTTGTGGTGTCAGGGAGGTAAGCAGTTCGGGATAAGGCTGGAGGCACATGCTTGTAATAGAGGTTTGAAAGAATGGGGTGAAAGTACGTGGCGTGTGACCCACCTGGCCTAAAATGCCCTTGCGGAATGTTGAGGTCTTTTTGGCTTATGCAGCTCACTTTCTAAGAGTTAGACCTGCTTTTGAAATAACGTCAGATGACACTCATTTATTTATTGAGCATCTACTCTTAGCCAGTCAATTCGAAGTCCCAGGGTTTATACAGTGGTGAACAGAACAGACTAGACCCAGCCATCACAGCTTTGCAGTCTGGTGCAGGGAGGCAGACATTAAGCCAGTAATTATACAAATAACATTTAACTCCACTTGTCAGGAAAGCTCTAAAAGAAAAAGAACAATGTCGCTGTATAATAGGAGGGGCAAGTACAAGATTGGGAGATCAGGTAAGGCCACCTGTGCGTGTCACTTTTACAAAGATCTGAAGGATTGAGCAAGAGTTAGCCAGACAAAGGTCGGATGGGAGGCGAAGAGGGCTGTTCAGACAGCAGAAATAGTGTGAGCAAACACCCTGAGGCAGAAAGGAGCTTGGTGTTTGAGGAACAGAAAGTAGCTATGTGTGGCTGGAACCCTGAACAGGAGACGACGCCAGTATGTAGGTAGGAACTAGGCTATGTGTGGCTTTGTGACACATGTTTAGGATTTTGAACTTTATTCTTAGGGGAGTTGGAAGCCATGGAAAGATTTTAAATAGGAAGTGACATGAATATATTTATGTTTTAAAAAAGATCATTCTGGCTGCTTTGGAAAATGAGAGTGTGGTAGGCAGAATCATGGCCTCCCAAAGCTATCCATATCCTAATCCCTGCGAACTACGAGTTTGTGAAGTTACACAGCAAAGGGGAATTAAGATTGCTAATCAGCTGACCTTATGATAGGGTCATCCAAGTGGGCCCAGTGTAATCAAGAGGGTCCTTAAAAGTGGAAGATGGAGACAGAAGTGAGTCAGAGGAAGATGTGACTATGAAAGAATCGTCAAAGAGATACAATGTTGCTGGTGTTGGAGATAATGTAAAGGGGCCACAAAGCAAGGCATGTGGTTTGCTTCTAGAAGCTGGACGGCCAAGGAAATAGATTCCATACAATCTCCAGAAAGGCATCAAGTCCACCTTGGTTTTAGCTTAGTGGGTCCCATGTCAGTCTTCTACAGAACTGTACAAGAGAATACATTTGTGTTGTTTAAGTTTGCGGTAATTTGTTCCAGCAGCAATTGAAAACTAATATAGAGGAGCATCAGAAAGGCTGTTGGAAAACCACTTTAAAAAGCTATAGTGTAATCCAGGGTGGAGATGAAGGTGACGTGGACTAAGTGGGTGGTAGTGGAGAGAGAAGTGGATCGATTCAAGCTGCAGTTTGAATGATGAATGCTAGGTTTGTGGCCAGGCAGCCTGGAAGGAAATGTTTTCACTGAGATGGGGAGATTGGAAAAGGGAGAGAGATGGTGGAGATCAAGAGTTTGGGGTCTATTATAGCTTTAATGTGTCTATGAGGCATTCAAGTATTTATCAGTCAAAGAGGCAATTGGATAGGTGATTCTGGAGCTCAGAGGAGAAGGCTGGGCTAGAAATTGCAGTTTGGGCCTCAGCCTTTATAGATGGCTTTTAAGATCGTGAGAGTAGGTGAGATCCCTACGACTGTGTTTCTCACCTGTCAGCACCCACTCAGACCACCAATTTTAAACAATAACGCAATATTTTTAAAAATAATGTTTGTATTATCATTGAAAAGGATATTTTTTGCAGCCTCTTAGAAAATATGTAACTAACTTAATGATAGATAGCTTGAAATGTAGGTTAGACCCAGCACTTTGATTTTTTTTTTTACCCTATATTTCTACTAAATTAGGAAACCCCATGCCATAATTATAGATTGTCAAGATTTGCAACTGGTATTTGCTGGCTATCAGATGTTATGGAATATCAAGATCAAATACAGACTGGGAAGTTAGGAGAAGATTTCTCCCTGACGACTATTCCTAGAGCTCTATCTAGTTGCCAAATTGACACACTTATAATATTAAGTAACTGTAGGGATAAATATTTCAATCAACCTGAGTGTTTGGAAGATAGGAGCAAATGGATTCTTAGTCACTCTTTGATTACTTCAGTCTCTGGAAAGTACCTGTTCATGTTTTGTTGTAACATGTGGGTGTGTTCTTTGTATATCCACAACAATAAAATTAGTCTCCTTCTCTGATGAGTAAAGAAAACCATCAGATTCTGGGAAGGAAACACACTGTAGCAGTTGAGCCATTTGCGGCATAGTTTGGTGACTGAAAAGTTTGGTATCTTATAATCAACATTAAAAATGGGGGTGTTTTTTGACCCTGAAGTAGTAGGTTTCGGTTATTTCAGATGCTGAATATATTTCAGCCATACACTTAAGCAGGCCTCTGGATATCAAGAACGACTTTACTGGTATTATTAGTGTCAGGAAGAAATGTTTTTATCTCCTCCCTCCTTTCAGAAACTTCTGTCAGCACTTTTTCCCTTAACAGCTAGTTAAAACTTGAGTGGGAAGAGTAATCTTGCAAACTGCCATTTTTCCCTACAACATCTGAGAGCACATACTCTGAGTAGTCAAGATTTGCTGATATTCATTTTTCATTATTTCCTTCAACGCTCAATTATAATTAGGAGGCATGTTATTGACTTATAACTGTTACATGTTTATAACATCTTGTAGTAAGACAGCACACCTTTTCTTGCTATTTGTATAGCTTATGCTGTTTTGAATGTGTTGCACCTTTTTCAGCTTACAGGAGCATTATTGTCTAAATGAAAAATGAAAACTACCATGGGTTTTTGTGGATAAGCAGAACAAAACATTGTTGAGTACATCTACCTCATTACATACCATACGAGGTATGATAAAAAAATATAGTGAATGTTTAAATAGAAACAAATTTATTACAGTAAAAGACACATTGCTATTAATCCCTCTCAAAGTACCACCTCTCACCCCTTCAAACACACTTATCCCATCATTCTTGCCACTTTCTGAGACAGTTCTGGAAGTCCTCTTTCATGAGTGTCTTTAGTTGCGCTGTCGTGGCTGCCTCGATGTGCTGAATCATTTTGACTTTGGGGAAGAGCCAGAAGTCACACGGTGCCAGATCCGATGAATAAGGTTGATGAGGGCATACCGTGGTTTTCTTGAACAGAAATTGCCGAACCAGAAGCAGTGTGTGACACAGAGCCTTTCTGTTGTGATGGAAAGTGCGGTGAATGCTGCTGCCAAGTGCCATCCAACAGAAAGGCAGGGATCTTCAATATGGAAAGCGGCCCCTCGAACCTTAGTAACAGTGTGTGACAAGTTTCAGCTTGTTGGGTGCAGTCAGTCAGGTATGAGCTACCGTTAAGAGAAGGTGTGATTTAAAGTGTACCATAAATCATCCTCCATCATGACAACACTCCATGTCACACATCGCTTCTGGTATAGAGCAGTTTCTGTCAAATAAAAACATTACGGTGTGTCCTCATCCACCTTATTCACTGGATCTGGCACCACACGACTTCTGGCTCTTCCCCAAAGTCAAAATGATTCAGGACATCGAAGCAGCCATGACAGCGCAACTAAAGACATGAAAGAAGACTTCCAGAACCGCTTCAGAAAATGGGGTTAAGTGTGTTCTAAGTGAGGGGGTAGTATTTTGAGGGGTGATTAATGGCAATGTGTCTTTTACTGTAATAATTTTTTTATTTAAACGTTCACTGTGTTGTTTGATCACACCTCGTATATACTACAAGAATTGATTCATATTTTCTTCGCAAGTAGTTTGTTCAATTTTAAAACATAGGCTGAAACACTCTTGTGATAATAATTGCTCTTCCTTATCATGTGCCATTGATATTATATGACTTCCAACAGAGTCATTTAATAAAGAAATTTTGTCATTAGCTTGTTTTTTCTCACAGTAAAATCAGGCGTAAAGTTTGGATTGATGAGCTCCTCAGCAGTATGAGGACTACGCCCGGTTCAGCTGAGGAACGCCCCTAGTCTCATCTCATCTCCGACCTTACCAACAAAGCAGGTTGCCTGGGCTGTGTTTGAAACTGATGTGAAAGTTTACTTGGCTTTACGACACCATGTTTGTTGAATACTACCTGATACGAACTGATCAAAACAGACTGGATATAATGAGATAGTATAGTGAGCTGGTAACTTTAAGGAAAATAAAGGGCTTTTCATGAAAGTCATAATTACTCTTATATTTTACCTTTGCAAAATGTATGTGAACAAATATCTTTCAGTAAATTTTCCTGTGAATATGCCTGTGAATTACTTCATAATTCTTGAAGACCACGTTTTGAAGATGCTGAGAAAGACTAGAAAAGGGCCTGTGACTGAGCCTGAGGAGCCCTAAAAATTACAGGCTGAATAGAAGTGAAGGTACAAAGGAGACTGAGAATTTGTGGCCAAATATCTAAGATGATCTGGGGAGTATGATTTCATGAAACCCAAAAAAGAGTAATTCAGAACAATGGGTAAATGATGTGGAATGTTACAGAGAGGTCAAGTAAGGTGAGAACTGATAAAAGTGTGTAAGTTTTAGCAACGTGAAGCTCATTGGAGATCCTCACAAGACCCTTTCCTTTCCCTCGCTTTCTTTCCTCTCTCCCTCCTCCTTTCCCTCCTCCTTTCCCTTTTTCCTTCCCTCCCTCCCTCCCTCCCTCCCTCCCTCCCTCCTTCCCTCCTTCTCTCCTTTCTTTCTTTCTTCTTTCTTTCTTTCTTTCTTTCTTTCTTTCTTTCTTTCTTTCTATTTCTTTCTTTCTTGGAATGGGTTTTAGAGTGCATGGAAAGTGAAGAAATAAACATAGTGTGTATAGACAAACAGTTATAGTTAATAAGCCACCAAAGAAAATGAAATGAAATTTTAAAAGTACTCAATCCAAAAGAAGATAGAAAAAGATGAAAAAGGGAACAAAGAACAGATGGCAAATAAAAAACAAATAGCAAAATGATAAACTTAAACCTAACTATATCAATAATTATACCACAATAAATGCTCAACGCATCTCAATTAGAAGGCAGATTGTCAGATTGGTTTAAAAAGCAAGACCCAACTATAACTTGTCTCCAAGAAACATACTTTGAACAGAAAGACAAAATAAGATAAAAATAAATGGAAAGAGATACACAGTGCTAACACTAATGAAGAGAAGACTTGAGTTGGTATGTTAGCATTAAAGTAGATTTCAAAGATGATGATATTATCAGGGGTGAAAAAACATCATCTCCTAATGATAAAGGCAAACCTAAGCATTTGCATACCTAATAATAGAGCTTCAAAACACACCAAGTAAAACTAACAGAAGTGTAAGGACCAACAGACCAATCCCATTCTAGTTGGAGACGTTAATTCTCAGTAATGGATAGAAATGAGCAGGGATATAGCTGACTATGACACAACAGCAACGCTATTGACCAACTTGACCTAACTGACGTTTATAGACCATGACACTCAACAACAGCTAAATACACCTTTTCTTCAACTTTGTGGAGAACATTTAACAAGATAGACCATACTCTGGGACATAAAAGAAGTCTCAATAAATTTAAAAGAAACCAAGTCGTATGAAGTGTGCTATTTGATCAAAATGGAATTAAATTAGAAATCAATAAAGGAAAGATCTGTAAAATCTCCAAGCGTTTGTTAAATAAATAACATACTTTAACCCCTTGGTCAAAGAAAGAAAAAAAGGAAAATAGAAAGTATGAAAACAATATATCAAATTTGTACAATGCTGCTAAAGCAGTGCTTAAAGGGAAACTTATAGCTAGATAAATGCCTGTTAGAAAAGAAGAAATGTCATAAATCAATGATCACAGCGTCTACTTCCTCCTTAAGAATCCAAAAAGGAAAAGCAAATTAAACTCAGCAGGAATAAGAAAATAAACTTTGGAGTGGGAATCATTTAAAATGGAAAGTAACAGAAAATCAGTGACACGAAAAGCTCTTTTTTGGGAAACATCAGTACAATTGATAAACCTCTAGCCAGACAGATCAGGAAAAAAAGAGAATACAAATTACCAATATTAAGAAGGAGAGGTAACATCACTACATGTTCTTCAAACATTAAAGGATAATAAGGGAATGTTATGAACAACTTAATGTCAATCAGTATGACAACTTAGATAAAATGGACCTGTCTAAGATACAAACTACAAAAAGCTACCTCAAGAAATAAATAAAATGAATAGCCCACTATCTATTAAAGAATTTGAATTTGTAGAAAAAGCACAAAGAAAACTCCAGGCCCAGATGGTTTTATGGTGAATTGTAACAAACATTTAAGGAAGAAATAATACCAATTCTGCACAAACATTCAAAAAATTGAAGATAAGGTAATAGTTCACAACTCATTTTATGAAGCTGTCATTATCCTGGTACTGAAACAAATCGAAGACATTATAGGAAAACTACAGACCAATATCCCTAATGAACATAAGTGCAAGAATTCTAAACAAAATTTTAGCAAACTGAGTATAGCAATATGTAAGAAGGTTAAGGTTTCATTATCAAATGGTGTTTTTCCCCAAAAATGCAAGCTTGTCTTAATATTTGAATAGCAGTTAATATAATTTGCCATAAAAACAAACTAAAGTGACAAACCACATGATCATTTTGATGCATGCAGAAAAAACATTTGACAGAATCCAAATAATCCAAATATCCTAGGTTGATAAAAACAACCTAGGAATAGAAGAGAATTTGCTCAACCCAGATAAGGGATGTGCGGAAAAGTGTAAACTCAGCATGCCCGGGTTGGTCAAACCCTGCACATTCTCAAGGAAGACCTGTTTCCATGACTGTTCTTTGCCCAGCTCCAGGGAACTGAGCTCTTGGAATGGTTTGTCTGATGAATGTATTTGCATGCCTGAGACCGTGAGCCATGCAATGCTATACCGGTTTGTCCAGGTAGTTTATTCTAACGGTGTGATTTATGGTGAATACCGGCTTTCCCTCTGGAGATCGGGAACTTCAGCAGCCAAAATCAGTCATACAGGTGCTATATGTTCACATGACTAACTCCCAATCAAAATCCCGGGACACCTAGGCTCAGCTTAGCTTTTCTGATCGGCAGCACTTTGCACTGGCTGCCATACGTGATTGCTGGAAGAACTAAATGTGTCCTGTGTTGCTCTACTGGGAGGGGACAGTTGGAAGCTTGTACCTGTTCTCCGACTTCACCTCGTGTGCTTTTTCCCTGTGTTTATTTCACTCTGTATACTTTTACTGTAATAAACTGTAACGAGTAGAACAACTTCTGAGTCCTGTGAGTCCTTCTGTAAGTGTGAGGGTGATCCTGGGGACCTCTGACACTAGCGGCATCTACAAAACACCTTTAAACACCTGTATCTAACATGAAACTTGATAGTGAAAGACTGAATACTTTCTCCCTAAGATTAGAAACAAGGAAATGATGCCCATTGTGTATTTAACATTGTATTGGAGATTATATCCAGTGCAATAAGAAGTATGTAAAAATCAGATGGGATGTGCAAAAATCTCCTAGAACTAATAAGTTGCTGGGTACAGGGTCCATATACAAAAATCAGTGTAGCTCTATGTGCTAGCAACTTTCAGTCAGAAATTGAAATTTAAAATACAATTTTACTTACAATAGTATAAGAAATACTTAGGCGTGAATCTTGCATAAATGATGTTCAAGATCTGTACATTAAAATCTATAAAATATTACTGAAAAATGAAAGACCTCGATAAGTCAAGAGATATACCTCATTCATAGGTTGAAGTACTCAATATTGTTAAGTACTCAATATTGTTAAGAATATTGCCAATTCTTTCCAGACAGATCGCTGTGCAATCCCAATCAAAATTGAAAGGGTCTAGAATAGTCAAAGCAATTCTGAAAACGAAGAAGAAATTTGGAGTGCTAGCACTACCTGATTTAAAGATTCAGTGTGAAACTACAGTAGTCAAAACCGTGTATTATTGGCATCAAGATAAGAAAATGATTATTAGAACAGAATAGAGAATCCAAAAATAGACCTACAAACATATAGACAACCGAGTTTTTATAAAGGTAAGATTCAGTGGAGGAAAAAAGTTGTTTCAATGGTGGTGCTGGAATAATTGAATGTCCATAAGCCAAAAAAATGAACCTCAATACATACTTTTCATCACATCCTCATATATATATGCAAATTAAAATGGATTATAGACCTAAATGCAGCTATAAATAATGTAAACTTCTAGAAGAAAGCAGGAGAAAAAAATCTTTGTTAACGATTGATTAGGCAGTGATTCCTTAGATATGACTCCAGATCCATGATCTATAAAAGAAAACAAATTGATAAATTGGACTTCATCAAAATTAAAAACTTTTGCTGTTTAAATTAGGAGGATGAAAAGCTAAACCACAGACTGGGGAAATTTTTTGTAAAACGTACATCTGAAAAAGGACTTGTACCCAGGTATATTAACTCTCAAATTCTGTAAAAAGAAAAATCCAAAATAAAAATGAGCTAAAGATTTGAACACACTGCACCAAAGAAGACAATACATGAAAAGATGCTGAACATCATTATTCATTAGGGAAATGCAAATTAAAACCCAATGGGATACCACTACATACGATTAGATTGTCTAAAATTACAAAGTCTTGGTGAGGATGTGGAACAACTAGAACTCTCATACACTGCAGATGGGAATGTAAATTCATGCATCCACTTTTTTAAAGTTGAGCAATTTCTTAGCAATTTAAGCACACCCCTATCAGATGATCAGCCATTGAACTCCTAGGTATTTACCCAAGAGAAAAGAAAGCATATGTTTATACAAAGACTCGTACATAAACGTTATAGCAGCTTTATTTATAATAGTAAAACCTAAAAACTGCCCAGGTGTTCAACAGGTAAAGGGACAAACGGATATATCTCTATAATGGAATACTACTCAGCAGGAAACAGGAATTAATTCTTGATACACACAATAGCATGGATGAATCTCAACATATTTATGCTGACTGAAAGAAGCCAGACAGAAAAGGGTACATATTACATGACTCCATTCATATTCATCTTGAGAAAAGGCAAACTAACCTATAGTGACAGAAAGCAGGTTAGCGGTTGCCTGGATGCAGGGGAATGGCCATGAAGAAACTTGGGGGTCATAGGTATGTTCCTCATCTCGATTATGGTGATGGTTTCATGAGTACACCGTGTCAAAGCTTACCACGTTGTACACTTTCAGTATGTGCAGTTTGTCAATTATACCTCAATAAAGCTGTTTATAAAGATACCTATCATTTTCTAACACAAAGTCTAGAAAGTAAAACCGCAAAATCTTTCATGATGTTTGGTGCTAAAGAAGAGATACTGTGGTACCAAGTGGAGACGCGTTCCTGGCAGAACAGGAATAGATGAGGGAACTTATGACTGAGACTTGACTCTGTGCTGTCCTAGAGACTTCACCTCGCATCCTGATTTTTTAATGTATAAAGAAAAGCCTTTCAAGTAACTTACCATAATTTCTGGTGAATTTTCTTTTTGTCTACCGTTCTGTTCAGGCTTCTAATCTCTTCTAGAATCTGTTTCCTTCAGAATGGTTGCCTTTGAAACATCTTTTCAGATTATCATTTTATACTTGGCTCTTAAGAGTCCAATTCTTTGTTTCTTAGCTTTTAAAAGGAATAGTTTTATTTATATGCAATTCACGTACCATACAATTTACCCACTTAAAGTGTACAATCCAATGGGTTTTAGTAGATTCCCAGGCTTTTGCAACTATTACCACAAATTAATGTTGGGACATTTTTATCACCCCCCAAAAAACTCCTCATCACTAGCAGTCATTCCACCGTTTTGCCAGACCTCAGCAATCACTAATGTATTTTGTGTTCATTTTAAATGGGATTATTTGCCTATATTTTATTGCATTGTAAATGCTCTTTATGTGTTCTGGATACAAGTCCCTTATCATATCTGATTTGCAATTATTCTCTCCCTTTTTGTGGATTCTTTTCACTTTCTTGAAGATACCATTTGTAGTACAAAAAATTTTAATTTTGATGTAGTCCAATTTATCTTTTTTTTCTTTTATTGCTTGTGCTTTTGGTATCATGTCTCAGAAACCACTGCCTAACCTAAGGTCACAAAGATTTTTGTGTATGATGTGAGTTAAGTAGGGGCCCATCTTCATTCTTTTTCATAGGGATATTTAGTTGTCCCAAAAGCATTTGTTGAAAAAACTGTTCTTTTCCATTGGATTGTCTTGGCACCTATGTTGAAAATCAATTGACCATAGATGCAAGGGTTTATTTCTAGACCCTAAGTTTTGTTTCACTTATCTATATGTCTATCCTCATGCTAGTCGTACACTTTCTTGTTTACTGTGGCTTTCTTTTAAGTTTTGAAATCAGAAAGTGTGAATCCTCCAAATTTGTTCTTTTTTCAATATTGCTTGGCTATTCTGGGGCCTTTTCATTTCCATATAAATTTTAGGATCAGCTTGTCAAGTTCTGCAAAGGTCAGAAGGAATTTTGTTAGGGATTACATTGAATCCATAGATCAATTTGGGAGGTATTGCCATATTAACAGTATTACATTTTCCAATCCATGAACATAGGATGTCTCTATTTATTTAGATTTTCTTTAATTTTTTCAACAGTGTTAACGAAATTTTCAATGTATACGTCTTGCACATCTTGTTAAACTTACATCTAAGTATTCTTTTTGGTACTATTGTAAATGGAATTGTTCCCTTAATTTCATTTTTGGAATAGTCATTGTTAATAGAAATATTTTTATTTAATAGAAATTTTTTGTATATTTATCATATCTTGAAGCTCACAGAACTCATTTATTAATTCTAGTAGTTCTTCAGTAGATTCCTTAGAATTTTCAATACAAAATCATGTCATTTGCAAATAGAGAGTTTTACTCTCTTCTATCCAATCTGGCTGGAACCTCCAGTACAATGTTAACTAGAAGTAGTCAGAACAGACATTCTCATCTTGTTTCCAGAAAGCTTTCAGTCTTTCAACAATAGGTATGATGTTAGCTATTGAGTTTTTTTGTAGATGTTCTTTATCAGACTGAGAAAGTTCCCTTCTATTCTAGTTTGTTGACCTTTTTTGTCATGAAACGGTATTGGATTTTGTCACATTCTTTTTCTTTGTGTACTAAACTGATTGTACTTATTTTTATTTTTATTCTATTAATGTGGTGTATTGCATTAATTGATTTTTTTAAATGCTAAGCCAACCTTTCATTCCCAGGAAAAATCTCATTTGGTCATGGTATATACAATTTATATGTTTCTGGATTCAGTTTGCCAGTATTTTGTTGAAGACTTTCAGTTTGCCTGTATTTTGTTGAAGACTTTTTTTCTTCTGTATTCATAAGGGACACTGGTCTCTAGTTTTCTTTTCTTGTGATGTCTTTTTCTGCTTTTATTTTATTTTATTTTTTTAATCAGAGTACTGTCAGTCTCATAGAATGAGTTGAGAAGTATTCCTTCCTCTTTCACTTTTTTGAAAGACTTTGTGAAGCATTGGTATTTGTTTTTCAGTAAATATTTGGTAGATTTCACCAGTGAAGCCATCTGGGACTAGACTTTTCTTTGTGGAAAATTTTTAAACTACTAATTTGGTCTCATTATTTGCTATAGTCCTTTTTAGATTTTCTATATATTCTTGAGTCAGTTTAATGATTTGTATTTGTCTGGAAATTTGCTCATTTCATCTAAGTTACCTAAATTCTTGCGAAACAGTTGTTCATACTATTCCCTTATAAGCCTTTTTATTTCTGTAAGATCAGTGCTGATGTCCCCTCTTTCATTCCTTATTTTAGTAATTTGAGTCTCCTCTCTTTTTTTCCCCTTGTCAGTCTACTTAAAGTTTTGTCAGTTTGTTTTCCTTTCAAAAAAACCAAGTTTTGTTTTTTTCTCTACTTCATTTTTTGTTTTCTATTCTCTACTTCATTTTTTACCCCTTCTCTAACCTTTATTATTTTCTTTCTGCTTCTTTTGGGTTTAGTTTGCTCTTCTCTATCTAGTTACTTAAAGTGGAATGTTATTTTTTCATTTGAGATTTTTCTTCTTTTTTAATATAGGTGTTTACAACTATAACATTTTCTCTGATCACTGCTTAGCTGCATGCATCCCATAAGTTTTGATATGTTGTGTTTTAATTTTCATTCATCTCAACATACTTTTTAATTTCCATTGTGATTTATATTTTGACCCATTCGTTATTTAGTAGTGTGTGGTTTAATTTCACATATTTGTGAATTTCCCAAAGTTTCTGTTGTCGATTTGTAACTCCATTTTGGTTAGAAAACATATTTTATATGATTTCATTCCTTTTAAATTTATTGAAACTTGTTTTATGGCATCACACGGTCATGCCTCATGGTTAACCATAATCCCAGGAGGACTGTTGGCTCTCCCTTGTTGTCTATATCAAACTGCTGCCTGCTCTGCCATTCTGCTTGTATCAGAGCTTCGGGCCTCCCACTAATCATTTTTCATCAAGATTTCCATTTTTTTTATAATGCTCTTAGGCATGAGGTTTTCTAATTTCTGTTCCAAATCAAGTCAATCCCCTCATGTAGAGATGTGGAGCTCTTTGTCCTTAAGGTATGCCTTTCCCCTGTAGTAGAATCCCCAGAGGCCAACCTCTCCCAGAGTGGCATTCCACGTACTTATCTTAAGTGTTACATTCAAACTCATCCTTCCAAATATTTCTGGTTATTTTCAGAAGAAAAACTGAATTTAGGTCACTGCTGCTTTCTTTCTCTCTCAGAGTAAAATGGCCAAATGACATGAACAACAATAGAAGGAAGAAGCAGGAGTTGTGAATAGTTAACCTGTACAATTGGTCTTAAATTTTAAATCATTGCCTGTATTATCTGTTTAAAATATATAAGGTAAATAGTGGGTCCTACAACTGAAGCTCTTGATCATAGGATGTTCTATTTTTCATTTCTTAGCAGCCAGTCAACTTTAAAACATGAAGGAAAAATCAAGAAAGTAATCATAAAGCATTCCTTGGAGAGAGTTTCAAAACATGAATTAAAAGTAACAAGCCCCCTTCACTGAGCTCAGGTACTGTACTTGGTACTTTACTGCGTTGTCCAATTCATTTCTAACCACAACCCAATGAGGAAGGAGCCTTTAATCTCCATTTTGTGAAGAGGAAACTGTGGCCTAGACAAGGTAATGGGATCTTATCTCAGGTTACACAGCTTCTGGGTACAGGATGGACATTTTAAATGATGAAATTAAAAACTGTTTTGTAAATTACTCAAGTACATATTCTTTGTAAAAAAAATCAAATATATAGGAAATCAAATCACCAATAACCATATATGTTTGTATGTGTGTATATGATTACACACACACACACACACACACACACACACATGGACACAGAGAGAGAGCGACAGAGAGCAAGATCTGAAAGATACATAGTAAGTTAATACTCGGTTAACCCTGGAGATGGAAGGTGAGAAGGTACCAGGAATGAAAGTGATGTCTTTAGCTTTAACTCGAATGTTCCAATTTTTTGCAAGGAGCATATTTTCATGTATTAGTTGTGTAAATTAGTAATTAAAAAACCCTGAGAGGATGAGGACAGAAAGCCACATTCCAGATAAAGTTTAATCTTTGACTAACCTCTTTGCCCCTTTTCTGATGACCTATTCATCACAATCGCCACCCAAGAACATTTAAAAGTTTTCAAAGGTAGTGTGTACAAGTTACTTGATATAGTCAAGGTGATAAAAATCATTGATAATGAAGTATAAAGCCGTATACCATGGCGGGTAAGTACACAGACCCCAGATCAAGACCGCTTGGGTTAGAATCCCAGCTTCCCCATTGCATGACCTCTCTGTGCCTCAGTTTCCTCACTTATAAATTTGATATAATAGTACCTATCTTATCGGGTTGTTGTGAGGCCTAAATGAGTTATTATCTGTACAGTACTTAGAACAGTGCTTGGCACATAGTAAGACCAATATAAGGACTATTATTATTATCCTTATATTAAAAAGACTATGACAAATTTTTGTATCCATCTAGACTTTTTTCTATATGTATGTGTACATATACAGGTACATACATACACATTCATGTGGGTAAATATAGATGTATTTTTTAATTAAAATTGGATTATACTATTTCTATTTATTATAACCTTCTTTGTGCTGAGCACTGTATATTATAAACATCTTTCCGTGTCATTAAATGAAATAATGAATGTTTAATACAAAAATTAGATATATTTGGTCATAATTATTTATGATAGCATGGATCCTTTTGACCAAATACAGGAATGAACATAGGAAAAGACAGAAATTTCTTGGTACTATAGTGAGAGTCTGGAGTGCTTATAGATTTTGATGTAATTTACTTAAATGCTTGAATGTGCATTGATGTATTCAACCTAAGTGGATCGGTTTTTGTCTTATTTGTTAAGCAAATGATAGTCAACATTTAAAAATGTTTATCTTAAGTGCCAATATGCCAGATAGAACGCTATTTTTAAGGTGTCATTGAGGGAAAGGCACTTCTTGGAATATAGTTCTTTGTAAGAAGAAAGTGATCTGTAAAAAAAAATATATTGGTTAGTATGAAAAATATTTCTTCCTCTACCTCTTTCTGCCTTTCCAGGAGATGTTTCACAAAGCAGAAGAATTCTTACCCAAAAGGACAGAGATGGATGAGATGGACACATCAGATACCCAGTGGGGCTGGTTTTACTTGGCAGAATGTGGGAAGTGGCACATGTTTCAGGTATCTCCTTTCCTTGAATTTGGCAGACGGGATGTAGATTCACTTAGCATCATCTAGCTGATGGATAAAATGAGTAAGAGCAGAACCTGAGAGAAATCAAACCTTAAGGAAATCAGATAGCTTAATGAAAAGAAAAACTAGAAATTCTTCTAGTCCTTTTCCTCTTCTTTCCCCTAGGTTTTCACAGTAATTTATTTAGAAGAAACAGTATGTGTTTACTGTGTGTACAGAGGGCGATTGTGACTGAGTTGCGTGGTATCAGTACCTCTGAGCAACTCCCAAGTTTGATTTGATGGACAAAGAAAAAGGGAAGAGAACAAGCCCATATTAAACACCTTCTGTACACCAGGTATTGTTAGGTGCTGTACATATTTTTCTCCTTTAACCTCACAACAACTCTGAAGCCGATGGTAACACTGTCTCACAGTCAAAGAAAGTGAAACCCAGTAAATAATGTAATTTGTCCAGTCACACAGCTACTTAATGGTTAAGCTGAGATTTGAACCTATCCTCAAAAGCATTTTTGTTTTTTACTTACAAGATGACTAGAAGAAGATTTAATTTGAGCCACTTAGTAAGTGTAATTACTGTAATAATTTGTAAAAATTTTAATAATTTGGAAAAAGGCATTGTACCCAGTTGTTGATGTTTCTTTGCTGGAAAGCCTTAAACTTTTGAACATGCTGGCTTAGCTGTGATTCTCCGTGTGTGTCGGGATGGGAACTAGCAGAGGTGATTAGTAAGTGTCCTTGTCCCACCATCTCTGTCTCTGTGACCACAGTACCACCTCTGTGGCCAAGCCATTGATGTGAACAGCTGGTAAATGAAACTTTCTGGTTTGTCTTAAAGCTGGATACCAACATTCAGTGTTCAATTACCAGTGAAGATATCGAAAAAAGCTTCAAAACAAATCCTTGTGGCTCCATTTGTTTTACTACTTCCAAATTCAGCTACAAGATAGACTTTGCAGGTATGATTTCTCCCCTAGTAGTTGTGTGTTTTTAGCATATCGATATGGTAAAATCTGCAGTTCTGAAGATCACGATTAGTTGCTACATTGGTAAACAGTGAAGCAAATCTTTTTTATAACACATAGAAATACCTCTATAAACAAATCAAGATTTAAAAGCTTCTTGAGCAACACTGTCTTTTATAAAGGAGTACTTACATGCCCCTAGATACTACCATATTGGAGGTTGTCATATATTCTGTGTTCATGGAATGCTTCTCTTCAAAGAAACACAAACACTTTCAAACTACTGTTTTATTCTTTTGAAATAGATAGGAACCTTTTTATTTTAAGGATTATTCTGTAAGGTCAAGTGACAAAGTCTGAGGTAGTTGGTGATAGTTTTAAGATCAAAGTTCAGATGAGTGACCCACCTCTTGATGTCTTTGCCAGAAAACTTCTTTTAATGGACACTGCCGTCTGCCATTTTCTGATTTCATTGGCTCTCACAGATTAGCCGGCTAATCTAGAAATCAGCTGCACTTTGGGTTTCATCCATGATATATGGGCATATTTGTAGGTACCCCAAGAAAAACCTGTTGGATTCAGCCCCTTCGCTTTCAAGCTGCTATGGGCACAGCTGTTTGCAGCTTTAGAGGCAAACAAGACCTGGGTAGGGAAGCATCTTAATAAAAGTGCATTTTGGTTGCCTCACAGCTCAGTGCTCTAGCTGTTCTTCCCCAGTTTCTGCGAGTAGTGTCTTTATGACAGAGTTACTATGTGTTGTGGTGGAAATTTCCTTGGATGAGCCAACGCCCAGAAACGGGGAAGGCGATTTGTCCAGTAAGAGGTTGATGCAACTAAATCTCTAATGATTATTATCCCCCCAAAGTATTTTGTTTTTTATTATAAAGAGTTGAAACCTTTAGATTCTTACGACTGACTAACCATCACGTTTTTTATTAGACAAATAGGTTGCGTGCCCTTGTCTTTCCTATTATCCTTTCCTAATCGTATCCTATCCTTTCCTATTATCATTTGTCTAGACCGAGGTGTATGGTAGACGTTTCAGTCTTGGGTACAAGTGCCAGTTTTGAAGCAATACTGAGACCTAATTGTATGCACAGACATCAGATTCATATAGAGATGGAATTTGTCAAAGCATTTGGTCAGATAATTTGGCAAGCGACGTGTTTCTGAAAGAATACTTTCTAATAAACTGTACTTTTTGAATCTTTCTCTCAGACAATGCAGTTTATTAAAAAACTTTCTAAATTAAAGAATATGAGTCATATATAATAACTCAAATTTCCCCAGCCTCCATATAATGGTACTGTTTCAAAGGTATAGATATTAGCATGTCATATGTACCATTTGCAAAATTAGCCCCAACCATTCTGCCACAAGCCAACTCAGATTCTCCCCCATAAAAATGGTGAGAAGTAAACTCAGAATGCTGTGGTATCAGAAGGAGACGCCATAGGTTTCACTTCATGTGCTGAGGTATCTTGCTTTTTACCTGCACAGTAGAAATGGCCATATGTGCAGAGTCTAGGAGAGTACAGAGGGAAGAATGTATTTTATACAGCATTCGCCTTGCTGATGAATCCCTTTATTTTGGAATGGAATGATGCCAGTTTGATAAGATGAACTGACTAGATTCTCATATTAAGACTTAGTACTTAACTTTGTGGGAACTTTGTGGGAAGAAATGGGCCTGGTAAAAGTTGTCATGGTGAAGCACAGGTGAAAAAAGAAAATGATACCTTTAGGGAATTAGTCCTTTGTCACTAGAATCTCTTATATAAGTATGTATTGAGTCTAGCTAGGTTTTCTATTTTTTGGTTTAGGTATACAATTTAAAGAGAAGGCAAGAAATGTACAAAGTTTTGAAATTCTGTGAATTGTGTAAGTTTTATAATGGTAATGTAGTTTTTAAATCATTTCCAAAATTTTTGGAGAAATCAAAGTATATTTTCCACTTAATAAGCCAACCGGAAGATTCAGTGCTATAATTTATTTTTCTTTCCAGTACTCTTACTTTTCCTAAGTTGTGAACTCTCCTAGTTTTGTGTCAATTTACCCTAAGAAAGGAATAACCCTGCATACTGAGCAGTGTATGAGATTAGCTTTCTTAGGTGTGAGCTTAGTTCAGAAAGGGGCTGGGCTCCCTGAATAGCACTTTATGATCCTTACTGTACTGTGCTTGTCGGCTACTCCCAACGCTCCGGGATTCCTGATCACAGTGTAGGGTGGCTACAAATCTCTTCGTGACAATATGTTTCTCTGACTTATCTAATATCTTTGTCTTTGTATACAGAAATGAAGCAAGTAAATCTCACCACTGGAAAACAGCGCTTAATAAAAAGAGCCCCCTTTTCTATCAGTGCTTTCAGGTACTGTAAAGAGAGTAGAGGTAGAAAGAGTGGGCCTTTTTTCTCTCCTCTTTCTTAATGTTTGACAGGAGAACAAATAGACTGAAAATATCTTGGTTGGTTCTTTAATGATCTTAACATTGATTCTTTTTCATTACTGAATTTCACATTAGTTGATGAAATAGCAATATTATTATTTTCTGCCCATGTTTCCTTTCCTATTATCCTTTTAATTTCCCCTTTTATGTTTATATTTTTCAATGCTTTAGAACAGTTTTCATGGTAGTTAAATAGAAGCCTTATGGTCTCTGCTATAAATCCTTAAAATCACCTACTGAGGTAAGTTTGAATTACCTTGGAAATACTCTCACAGAACCTCCCAGTTATTTGGGCTATAAATCCTAAGTAATTACCCACGTTGTCTCCACCTTGACTGATCTCCATTGAGCAAATCCTAGAAGCAATTTCAAATCTGCAGTACTAAAGCGGACCTAAAGAAGATGAGAATACAATGAGACAACAGCACAGCTATTTCATCCCTGGATCTGGATTGCAAGTTTTCCTTTTCCTGTCTCTGGCTTTATATAGCCTGAAAAGAGAGGTAGAAATGCCAGAAGAGAGTTAATATTTAGTATTCCAATGAATGGAATTGCAGGGGAAAATCTTACAGTGTGTCTCCTATTTTCTGGAATAATTCTTCAAGCAAGTATTAAAATTCTTGCTGTTCAAAGAATTTAAAATGAAACAAACAAAAAATGCTACTGTGTGAATTGTAAGGGATACTTATTTGTTCCTTCCAAGGAGGTATTTTGAGAGGGTCAGAATAAAGAAAGAAACATTTTTAAGTTTCTATCAGTTTGTTTCGTGAGACTTTTGGCTAATATTTTAGCATCATGATCCAAAAGTTATTCAAGTGCTTATAGAAGGAATGCTCTAATACTTCTATGGAATGTAGAAAATATTATATCCATACCAACCACATCATATCCTCATTCTTAAGTACAAGGAATGTAATAAAGGAATTACTTATCTTCCAAGAGGATGTAACCTGGGAAAAAATGAGACATAATAATGGCAACTGTTACTGTGATGGCGTGTTACTACATCTGGTATACTTTGGTGGGGAGATGAAACACATGAGGCAGACAAGTGCTTTGTTCTCTCACAGACGGTACAAACCATAAAACAAATCAGGGGAGGGAGAGAGCTAACCGGAACGGAGCATCATAAGCAAGATAGTAAAAGAGGAAGATCAGGTAGGTAGGACACAGAAGAGTGAAGAAGACAAGTAGATGCTGACATAGAAATGTTTATTTATTGAAGGAATATATTGAGCATTAATTGCACGCAAGGTAAATAGTACGTGTTTCCCATTGGCAAGGATTTTACAGTTAATCAAGGCTATGGGCTACAAAAATTAAAAAGAAAAAAAACAAGAAACTTTCCCACGGCTGAAAGATACTTCAGGCAAAAAAAAAACAAAAAACTGGGTAAACTCTTGTTACTCATTGTCACAGGCAAAGAGTTCATCTGGGTAATATATGAAGTACTTGTATGAATCTCTAAGTAGAAAGCCAACAACCCATTAGAAAAATGAGCAAAGAATTTGAACAGTTCATATAACCTCGCTCATAATAAGAAAAATACAAATTATATCAGACTATTTTTTACTATCAGCTCGACAATTCAAAAGTTTAATAACATAACTTTTTGAAGAGGTTGGCAAACAGGCATTCTCTGCATTTCTGGTAGGAATGTCAATGAGTACCACCTTCAAGGAGGGCATTTGGGTGGTGTCTGTCAAAATCATGCATAAATGTATTCTTTGACCTGGAAATGCCGTTTATTCAATCCCAGAAATCCCAAGATATCCAACAAATTGATTTGGACATGTACAGTGACAAATTGATAAACTAGGTCTTAGCAACGTTCTTAACAGTAGCAAAAAGTTGAGAAAGCTGAATATTATCAGTAGGGGACTTAAATAAATGATGGTATATCCATACAATGGAATTGTATGCAGCTGTGGGATAGAATGCACTCATTCATTCAGCCCGTACTTATGGAGTGTCCACCATGTGCCAGGCTCTGTGGTAGGGATTGGGAATGAGGATACTCCCTATCTGCTGATAGGGAAAGATCTCTAAGAATTGAATAAGTGAAAAAAGAAATGCAGAAGACATGTTTTATGCTACCATTTTTGTATGGAGTGGGGGGAGATTGGCTTGTGTTAACCTAAAAAAATTCTAGAAGAATGCTCAAGAGACTGAAAACAGTGATTACTATGATTTGAGGCAAGTGGTGAAAACTGGACAGATCAAGGACTGGAGTGGGAGGGAAGCTGGTCGCTGTTTACTTTTTATACTTACTGGTTTTGAAATCATATGATTGTATGATCTTTTCAAAGTTGAAATGAGTTTTAAAAAATTAAGCTTCTTTGAAATTTATGAATTTCTTCCAGTAACTTCCAGTCACCAGAGAGGATTAGTTATGCCAGGGTCAGCCCTTTGCCATTGAACTCCAGGATCACTATCTTTTTCTGTGTTCACATGCAGGGGCTTAATTTGGTAGATAGTTGTTTTTTTTAATTGACTGACTGCATTGAGTTCATGTGAACTGTGTAGGGATAATGGGCATAAACAGAGCAAGGTTTAGGTTTGAGTTAGATCTGGAAGAACATTGAATGTGTGGCGGAGGGGTTTAGATTTTATTTAATAGTCAGGATAAATCTGTTAAAGAGTTTGTTTTGTTTTTTTTTAATCAAGGATTTTATTTTCTTCTTGGAAATTTCTTTTCCTAAAATCTTCCTTACAGTTTAAAGAAATTCTGGAAAATTCAGAAAAACAAGACCAAATTAAACAACTGTTTTTGAAATTTTAATGTTATGGGGTATTAGATACTTTCCATCAAAGTTCTCAATTTCAGCACCTAATAAACGATACACAAGGAGATATTCAACAAACACTTTATACTAACGACACCTAAGGCCACACTTCATTGCATTTGTCGCAGTGACCCAAACCTGAAAATGCAGCTTTGAAGATAAGTTTAAATGACTGACAGTAATTATAATCAGCTTCTAATGTTTTGTTATGTCTTCTGCTATTTGAAGTTATATCTGTGAAAATGAGGCTATCCCCATGCCACCACACTGGGAGAACGTGAATACTGAAGTGCCCTATCAGGTAAGAGCAGAGCTGACCCACTGTCTGTGCAAGACTCAGAAAAGGGCCCCAATAAAATTATCACACTTCTTTTTCCAGCTTATTCCTTTGCAGAATCAAACACATGAATATAATGAAGTTGCTAGTCTCTTTGGGAAAACAATGGATCGCAACAGAATTAAAAGAATTCAGAGAATTCAAAACCTAGACTTGTGGGAGTTCTTTTGCAGGTGAGAGACCGTCTCTAATCTGAACGCTCTCCTTGGCCTCGAAGACTTGTAATCTTAGAGATAGTGAAGCACGAATGTTGAATTGTATTTTCACTGGGGCTGTGTTTTTCTCTTGCTATATTTTGACCTGTTGTCTCAGCAATCTTGTTCAGCATCCTCAGGGAGTAAAAGAGAGCTGCTCTAGAAGTAAATGCCAGCCGCTGCTGTAATGTGGTGTTAGAAGACGTCAAAGTCTTAGCACTCCTTTCAAGGTTTACAGCCAGGTTTGGCGCATCAGTGGCTTCATTAGCATTGCAAAGGGACTTGGGGAACTTTTTCGTTTTTGTGGATATGACTGTGTTGGCTCAGACTTTTGTGTTGAATTAGAACTCTCTGGAAACATTGTTGAATTTCTTTTTAAACAATTACACTATCTTGCCTGCAGTCATTTGCTTGGTTAGTTTTGAAGGACATTGTAAACCAAACCTGCAAATTTTCTGTTTAGCCCAAAGTTTACGTCGTAGAATTAAAATCTTAAGTCATCACTCAATTTAGGTTGGAAATGACCCACTGGATTGCTCAGTGTGCAGTTGACCTAAAAATAAAGCACATTACAGAAAACTTAAAGGTATTGTTCAAATTAACCTATTGTGCTGTATTATTTTTATAACAAGTATTACCTAAAATAAGTGGTTGGTTTTCTAAAATATTTAAATATGTGTTTGAGATTTGGTTTCTAACATTTTTTTAATATAAGAAGAACTTTAATATTTATTCAGGAAATTTTCAAATAATAGACTTTAATATAATGAACCGCCATGTAGCCATCATCCTGATTTAACATTTATCAAGGTTTACCACATTTATCATTTATCATTTAACATTTATCAAGGTTTGTCCTTTTTTTTTTTTTTTTTTTTTGCTGTTATTGTTCTTGCTGAAGTATTTTAAAGCAAAATCCAGACCTTCACTCATTTCATTCTCATCTACTTGAAAATCAGGCTGACTTTTTTTTATTAATGATACATGAAATTCTTTCATGCTTCTGGTAAGTCAGTTACTATGGCCTGGGTAAATTCCAGGTTTTAGTCTCAGAATAGTTTATATTATAAAATAAGGGGTTTTCAGTGTGTATTCTTCACAGTCTTGAGTCCTTGGACCAAGCCAACTTTTATTTCTGACAACATTGAGTTTTAACTGAGTTCAGTGGGTTTTATTCAGTTCTTGTTTAGGTGATTCTTTTTTAGAGGAAGATGGAAACTTCTGTCCCTTTTATTTTATTCTCTTAGTGAATAAAGTAAGTTTTTCTCAAATGGTCTGATGAAAACTTATTCATTGTTTTTAATCAGGCTTCTGAAGTAGAGTCCTATTAGTCTCCCTCATAATTTGAGTCCTCAGTTAAATCCTAGTGATAAAAATGTACCAGTGAATCTCAGAACATTTTGTACTAAGAATTTCATTAGAAACAGTTTTATTGTATCGATGCCCTTTGTAATTTTATGTAATGTCAGTGTATAGGAATCTGTGATGGTAAATGAATCTGCCACCTGCTATGACAGTAGAAAATACTAATAAGGACAGCCTGTCATTTTGACATCTCCCTGAAGAACTAAAATAACCAAATCAGTCTCATTGTCATATAACCTATGACTCACTATCCAAGCAGAGAGGCCACGTGAGTCCATCAGGCATCAGCTTGCACGTTGTCCAGACCTTCTTCCTGCCTTCCTCCAGGAATATGTTTTAGCACCTCCTTTGTGACAGGCACTATTCTAGGTACTTGGGATATAACAGTGTACAGGATTATGGCGTCGCCCAGCAGTCAGGCCACTGAACTGCAGACTGAAGAGGGAGCACAGCAGGGCATCGTGGAGCACACAGTGAGGGCATCTCTTCACCCTTGCTGACAGAAGTAGGTATGTGTTAGGGGTGGGGAGTATCAAGAACGATTTCCTAAAACAGGTGTCATTTAAGCTAGACGTAGGTACCGTGTTTCCACGAAAGTGAGACCTAGCCGGACCATCAGCTCTAATGCGTCTTTTGGAGCAAACATTAATATAAGACCCGGTATTATATTGTATTGTATTGTAATATTATATTATACACACAATCTTTATAGTAAAATAAGATCTGGTCTTATATTAATGTTTGCTCCAAAAGACACATTAGAGCTGATAGTCCAGCTAGGTCTTTTTTTCGGGGAAACACGGTAGGAAAAGGGAAGGGTGTCCCATCGGGAGCAGCCTGGGTCAAAGTTTGATTACATGAGTGAATACACAAATTGAGAGGATTTCAAATAGAACAGAAAATAGGTGGGTGGTTAGAGAAAGGTCCACAAACACCGGGGTGGCTGTGTCATTTCCTTTAGTAGTCACACTTGAGTTGGACTGATCCAGAGTTGAGGGAGAGTGTTAGCAGGAGCCAGGGCATGCAGGACCTTACAATCCAAACGGAGGGATTTGGATGTTTTTTCCTGGGACAGTGGGAAGCCATTGTACAAATTTAAGCAAAAGTGTGATGGATCTGATTTGCATTTTAGAAAAATAACTCATTAGGCTGTACTGTGGAAAGGGGTTTAAAGCTCTTGTTCTCAGTTAGGAGTGATTTTGCCCACCAGGGGATATTGGGCAATGAGTGGAGACTAGTTTTATTGCCATGTGGTGAGATGGGGAGGTACTGCCGGCATCTACCAGGTGACGGCGAGGCGTGCTATGCAGCCTACAGGGCGCAAGGCGGCTTCCCACAGCGAAGAAATACCCAGCCCGAGATGTCCGTAGTGCTGAGGTTGAGAAACTAGTTTAAAAGGAAGACCGTTAGAAGCAGGGAGACCATTTTAGGAAATTGTTTCAGTAATTAAACTGAGATACATTGGGTGGCTTGAACCAAAGTGGTACCTGCTGTGTTGGAGCGAAGAGGACCATTTTTGAGATATTGCGGATGTAGGATGATATTGCTTGGTCCTTGATTTCATGTGTGCCGTGGGGTGGGTAAGGGAGGTGGGAAAGATAACTTCGAAGTTTCTGAGTTGTTTGTTGTAATTGACTAAGGGAAAATGGATAGGAGCCGGGTTTGGTCTGGGGAGGATTGGGAGGGAGTCATAGTTGTTATATGGGTTGGGAGCTTGGCAGAGTGGTGTAGACTAGAGAGAGATAATGTGGTTTAATAGCAGCCATAGAAATTAATAAGATGGCCAGGGAGTTTATGTAGAGTAAGAAAAGAAGAGGGCCAAGGACTGAACTCTAGAAGGGATAGACAGAGGAAGAGAAAACCCAAGGAAGAAACAGAGAAGTAACAACCAGAAAAGGTGGAAGAAAACCAATAGAATGTGGTCACAGAAGCCAAAGGAAGAAAGTGGTTTCCACAAGTAGATGTCATCCTCTGTCACATACGGAAGAGTTTCCAAATAAGATAAATATTGAAAATATCCTTAGGGTTTTGCAACAGAGAGACCATTGGTTCCCTTGATGTGAGCAATGTTGGTAGACGCTGTACTGTGTTTACAGCAAATGTTGACAACTCTCAAGTTCGACAGTGAAGAGAATGAGAGTCATGAGAAGATGGGTAATGTGGAGTCGGGAAGGGTGTTTTTGCTTTTTTATGGTTTTTGAATTTAAAGATGGGAGAGACTGAACATGTTTAAATTATAATTGGAAAGAACCTATGGAGATGGAGAGTTTAAAAGGAGAGAGAGAGAGGAAGGTTAATTGATGGATTGTGGCTCCTAAAGACTTGTGATTGGATGGAATTCAGAGAACATATGTCAGAAGGAGATAGACAAGGGTGGTCCAGTTATGTTGTCGATAAGTAGAGGTAGGGCATGAGGACAGGAGTTAGGGGAGTTCCTTCCTGAGTCCTGTTCCTACTTTCAGTTTCCTTGGTGAGATAAGAAGTGAGGTCACCTGCAGAGAAAGAGCTGTTATGGAGGTGTGGATAAGAGGGGGAGATAGAAAAGGGAAGGTTTGAAATGGCCACTGGAAAATGGGGGAGAAAGAGCTAACTTGGGAACTACAGGATTCCCATCAGTGCTAAGGGCTTAGCTAAAGTTGTTGTAGTGGAAACCATCGGGGTGTTGTTTGATCTATTTCAGCCGTCCAAATGTAAGAGCAGAGAGGCGAGATGGCTGGATTGATCCAGGGCTGGGACGGATAAAGCAGCAAGGAAATCAGCAGTGAAAGCTGTAGTCTCATTCAGAATGTGGAATGAGATGAGAGATTCTCAGCCCTGGCTGCGTATCAGAATCACCCATGGAGCCCTTTAATAAGGAGAGATATCTATCGCCCGCCCTGATCCACTGAATCAGAACCTCACGTTCTGATGTTGTTAATAAAGTTCTGCAAGTGATTCTGATGTTCAGTCAGGATGGAGAACCACTGGTCTAAACCTAGGCAAACTTATTTCCATCCAGAGCATGAAGATATTCCTGCTGCAGTTCAGAGTATGTAACATATCAGTGTAGTCCTTTGGGCCCTTTAGTCCCTGAGAGGGCAGGTAATTCTAAGACATCTTTGAGAAGTGGGTGCTACAGTGTTTTCAGCAAATTCAGAAATGAAGGTGGGGTTGGGCAAAGGTGAACAGATTTGTGGAAAACTCAGTGTAGTTTGCATCCTATGACTTTCCCCAAAGTTTTGAAGTCCAGGAAGCCCTAGAGCTCACCATTAGCCTTTCTGGAACCCCAAGGTCATTGTAGGAGACTCTCCATTTCATGGGTGCCTTAGCAGCACTGGACCACCCCATTCCACTCTGCCTTCAGCTGGTACGTGTGCTCTGTCCAGTCTTTCTAGTGCCCCGACTCCTGGCTCAAGCTAACCAACACGTCATTTATAATATCTAAGAGAGACTCGAGTGAATTTTCAAACCAGAATTCGTTCTAATCTGTGCCTGACAAGTAGTGATGAGTAAATGTCCTAATTTTAGAGTGGATTTCTAGTCATTACAGACAATGAAGCTTGACATTAGAAGGATGTATATTAAACAATGCTTACTCAGGAAAAAACAGTATAGATTTGCTAAAGCCCTGATAACTAAGAGGATTACCACAGTAGTAGGTGTGTGAACCTCTTAGATAGTATAGCTTGATTTCTACAAAGTAGTTGAAAAAGGTTCTTATGATGGAGACAAGATAGGGAAATGTGTGCCAGGTGATCAAGTATAAAGAGAAAAGTTAATATCCGGTAATGTCTTATGCAAAGAGTAACTTGAATGGCATTCACACTTTCTTCCTGAGCCCTTCAACATTTTTATCAGGAATTTGGATGAAAATGTAGAAGGCTTACTTATCACACTCATGAAAGATTCAGAACTTCTAGCAGGGATAGCTTATTTGTCATGTGAATGAATCAGGAGACAGACCTTGGAAGATTGAAACAGTGAGTCAAAACAAATATGATTATCTTTTCTTTTTTTGAAAAGATTTTTTTCTTAGTTAGAAAAGTAACCATTATGCATTGCTAAAAAAAAAAAAAAAGTCGGTACATAAAGTTCTAAAACAGAAAGTTGGCATAATTTGTTTTTGGTGAAAGCACACTGGCTTTTTCTGAAGTAAATATTTGTTTAATGTACATCCTTCTAATGTCATGCTTCATGGTCTGAAAAGATTTTCACCAATAGATCAAAGCATAAACTTTTAATTTTTGATATATCTTATCTATGTTTTTATGCTTTACTACCTGTGTATGTATACGTATACAATGTACAGTATTGTGTCGAGTTATATGTCTCTTTTTGCAACATTTTTACATTCCACATTATTTTTCAAGAGTTGTCTGTGTTAATACATAGAGATCTAATTCATTACGTTTAACTTTCATGTATAAATATATAATTGTTTATTCATTTTTCTATGAAAGAACTTACAGCTCTTTTCAGTTTGTTTTTTACTGTTACAATCAGTCCTACATTGTTAAAAGAGATTTGTCCATTGGGAAGGGCTTGAACTGGATGGCTTCATGTCCCTTCCAGCCCTCAGATTCAAAATTTAGTTCAATTCAACCAATGTTTTCCAATCTCGGGATGAAAAGATGAAGGCCTGGGACCTTCACGTTATTTAATTGTTTGTAGTGTCATTTTTCAGACATCTGTACCACTTGGCTGGTTTAGGCAATCACCTCTACTGTAATGGGGCATCATTTGGAATATCTGTAATTTTTGGTATAATTTTCAACCTTAGGTCTCAATGTTAATTATAATTATAATTTTTGATGAGATTATGTGTCCAAGAGTACTTGGGATTCTTTTTCATAGCTGCTTTGTCCATTTATGATTTATATTAAAGAAATGTTTTCTGTTTCACACCTTCTATTGAATTTTGCTCCTTGAAAAATTAATAAATGCCACTTATGGTATATTTCTGTGTGTGTTTTGTGTCTGTGTGTGTTATTTTTAGGAAAAAGGCTCAGCTCAAGAAAAAACGAGGTGTGCCTCAGATTAATGAACAAATGCTGTTTCATGGCACCAGCAGTGAATTCGTGGAAGCAATCTGCATTCATAACTTTGATTGGAGAATAAATGGCATACATGGTGCTCTCTTTGGAAAAGGTAATTATCAGAATTCCAGGTCCAATCGAGTCCTAAGAGCGACTCTCCTCTCTTGAGAGATAATTGATTGTTTTGTTTTTCAGGGGTTTGAGAGTCATTAAGTTAAAAGTTAGGTTCCCGGCACACCCTCAGACTTTCTGAGCCACAGAAAAGCCACTTCCTGCATGTACAAGGTAGAAGTAAGACCTTTACACCCCCCGCTGCCGGCTTAGACAGGTTTCCAGCTGCCAGTCATTCAAATGGGGCGTCACATCCAGACGAGCTGATTTTTGCGTTACTTTAATTTTTATGTGCAAGTCCTTTCTACGGATAAAACTATACTGTTTTATGTCATATATTAGAGAACTATAAAATAAATTAATTACATTGTGTACAGCTCTAGGTCCTAGTAGTTTTTGTTTGTTTTGTTTTTTCTAGAAACTGATAGGTAAGATTGTTAATGAGCAATAGGACTAATGGGGGAAATCTTCACCTTTTTTCTAATGTTGCGAAAGTCCAAGTTCTCCAATTTATGCCCACTCCTCAAGCAAATTAAGGAGAGAGATGAGGGGAACAGGTAAGGGATGGACACTGATTGTTCCGGTCCTTACTTTGTACCTTACCTCCACTTAGAACTGCCACTTCAGATCAGGATATGCTACATTTTTAAAAAGTAAATCAGTTTTTAAAATAACTACTGTAAAGGCCATTTCAAATGTTATCTAAATCCCATCAGTATTGGGTATTAATGAGACTTTGCAATTCTTTTCCAAAATTTTGTAGAGGAAGTGTACCCATGACGATGTCACTCTCCTAGGCCTCCCTCTCGGAACAGTCGGATGCTTTACTGAGTTTTCATATTTAGGCAACGAACCAGTGAAATTGGTCTTTGGGGATGCTCAGACGTGAACAGCATGGCATTCTCTTCAGGCATCTTTTCCTGGACATAGCGTTCTGTTATTTCCAGAGATATTATTGAATTGTTACCCTGTGTCATAGAAATGTGGCCTCTCAGGGTTTGCGATCCTCTCCGTAGATCAGCAGTTTTCACCATTTTCTCCAGAGCTTTGATGGATGCTGGACAGGACAGTGGGGTGAGAAAAGTGGTGGAAGGAAGTAGAAAAGGGAGGGAGGTCCAAGCTGTTAAAACTCAGGTCCTGCCATACAGTTAATCACAAACAGTTTGTGTCTGTCTTGCATATTGGATTTCTTTTGAAACAGAAGTCTGGCAGCTATATTTTGGTGGGGGTGGATGGCATGGTGGTGGGGACTGGTCTATACTAACAGATCTATGTCTAGGGCAGTCTGAATCACAGCTGTCGATAACAGATGGATTTCTGTTCTTTTCCTAAAGATCTACAGATGAGGAAATTCCACATCTACTTTTGTTACACACCTCATGTGTCTACTCCCCTAACAATGAGAATGTTTTTGCTTGTGTTTCCTGTATTCTTCAGAGTAATCTTGGCTTTTTTTTTTTTTTTTTTTTTTTGGTTTTGGTCTTTTTAATTTAAGGAACCTATTTTGCTAGAGATGCTGCTTACTCCAGTCGCTTCTGCAAAGATGACATAAAACATGGAAACACGTTCCAAATTCATGGCGTAAGCTTGCAACAACGGCATCTATTTAGAACATACAAATCTATGTTTCTTGCTCGAGTGCTGATTGGCGATTACATAAATGGAGACTCCAAATACATGCGACCTCCTTCTAAAGACGGTAGCTATGTGAATTTATATGACAGCTGTGTGGATGACACCTGGAATCCAAAGATCTTTGTGGTGTTTGATGCCAACCAGATCTATCCTGAGTACTTAATAGACTTTCATTGATTTCACTTCCAAATCTCAGTGGTCAAGGAAGTTTTATTCTGTTTTTGCAGGAAGATTTGCTCTCCTGTCATCTAGCCACTAAATGGTAATTATCTGGTACTTCTGAAACAGATATGGGGAAAAAAAATGGCCTCCATATAAAAAGAAATACTGACTTTAAGGTTGGTTTTTTTGTTGTTTTGTTTTTGTCTTGTTATTCATGGTCTTATCTGTTGAAGATCGGTGTGATTGCCATTTTAACACCTCAGGGTGAAAGATGCCACTCCAAATTGAATCCGCTAAGTCTCAAGTGACATGGCCGTTTAGAGTTTTTAAAGTTTATGTGTGTGTTATCAGGATAAATGTTTTCAATTCAAATGGACGTATACATATATATGTTCTAAAAATAAAAATATAGACATGAATGTGTCCCATCAGAGGAATTGATCCTCTGTAAATTGAATTCTGATATTCTTGTCTACCAATCAATATGTTGCTTTGTTGGTCTTCTGAAGGGGGGATTTAAAACCTTGAAGTGGGCTGTGTACCTTGAGAGAGGTCAGAAATAAGACAATTATTTGCAGTGCTGCCAAACAAGCCAGAAGGGGAAAATCAAGGTAGAGGGCCCTGCTTTCGATTGCCTTAGGGTCGTGGGCTGCAGCCTCAGACTTGCTCATGTCCCTGTCCTGTCTCCTGCATCTGAATTGACAAAATGCTGCAGACTGTAATTTGCCTACGGTTCTTCCACCAGGGCTCTTGAGAGTTCTTGTACCGAGACTTGCTGCCCAAGGTATTTATTGCATCTTCAAAATGCAACTTTTATTTATTAGAACATTTATTTTCCCTTTGTTTATGGGTCCCTAAAATGATTACTTCTAAGCTATTTTTATGTGCTTCCCCACCACCACACACAGCTATTCAACAGTGATTTATAAAATTCACATTTCTAAGTTTTATCTCCCCATTTTGAATCATTGCAGAAAGCAGGGGGCTGCGTGGAGCAAATCTGGTTTATTCCTTTGAGTAGCAATTGACAATCTACTACTCTCTTGAAAAGTTGGATACAATTCATAATCATACTTAATGGATATTTGTTTACCTGTCCCATCTGTTTTGCTATTCTCTTCTAAGGAGGAGCAAGTATGTTGCAACAGTTTCCTGCCGTTAAAGGTATTCCAGCAGATGCTGGACTACAGCTTGGCAGAGACGTTGTATAGGAGTTCAGGTCTTCGCTGGGGGAATTGGCCGAATGATTGTTGAGAGTTTTTCCAACCTTGATTTTCCATGATTCTACTTGGGGAAAAAGAGAGCACTTAGATCAAGCCTTTCCAGAAAACCTTTTCCTAATTCAGTCTAACACTGAACTCTCTCTCTTATCCTGACCCAGTTTGGGCTGAGAGGTAACTTCTCAAGAAAAGTCTAGTAAATGCCTATGGCCGGTGGCCGGGTTGTTCAGCTCAATCATTTGAATTGGGAAGGCATCTAGAAATAATAGGAAGAGTGTGGAGCAAGATTAGAAGTGGCACTTCTCCAGCTGCCATGTATCCCCACGTGTTTATTATAGCCCAGAATACTCCTAATTGTGCAGTTGAAAGTAAGTAAGTAGTACACAGGAAATTGCACGTTTAATACTTTGAAACCAAGCGACAACAGAGATTTCCTGACTCAGAGGTGCCGACTAACAGCCTGCACAGGTTTTGATGAAGTGCTGTGAATATTCCAAAAGAACACATTTTAGAAACATGCAGAGGTCATCTTGGAAATCATTGGAGGGCAAGTCCCTCGGCCTCCTTCTGGGAGGTAGCACAGCTTTGCTCTAGCCCCATTCACAAAACACAATGCCAGACACATTAGGGATTCAGATTTTGAAAATCTTTGTGTGTTATTTCTTATTTACATATCCAAAATGTTAAAATAATCCCCACTTCAACATGACTGTCTTTTTTTTCCAATTTAACCTGATTGCCTCTTCCATCAGTTGAGTGGAATAACTGTTGTAGTATTTGGGGGTTATTTTTCTTTTAGACATGTGCAGATCTTATTTCAAGGTAACTAAGAGCTCAGAGCTGAGATTTGCAGGGAATTCTGAACTTAACCATTTGGTTCTTATGTAAGTAGAGTGCACTGCAATAAACATTGTAAGAAAGAACTGTACTGTTGTTCTTGTCTGAGAATCTACCACCAACTCTCCTGTTACAAGGATTTTAATAGTTTGTTGTGATGTGATAGTGTCAAGTTAATTGATGTTAAAAGTCGATTTCTTTGTTTTGATAAGTAGATTGAGTTGAGAACCATAAAATCAGTATATATACTGGACTGGACACAACAATTTATCATTTTTTCCTCTTGTCATCACATAGTATGGGTGGAAGAGTGAAGAGAAGACATTCCAGATTAAAGAATAAATGATTTTAAACATTCTGCATTTAAATTCCAGCTGATAGTAATTTTTCCTTTTCACTTTGGTGTTATCAGCCTCAGGATAAAAAAAAAAATGTGTCTATAAGAAATAGTTTCATAAATCTTGCAGTTATGAGCAGGAAGGTTTTGTATTAGTGCAGCTTTCATTTCCAGACTACCATGGTGATGATGATAAAGAATTTGGACCCATTTTTGATATATGAAAATATTATTTTTACCTGTGGTGATTAAAGCTTTCCGTAGCTGGTCTTGGTTGTCTGCGTATGCCATGTATTTGTTTCTGTGTTTCTGTGATTTCTGTCTTATCTCCTCCCCCTTGCATTATTTAAACCTAAGTTTTCCGCTCAAACTTAATGGACTCTTCAGGAGTTTGTTTCTTGTAACTCTTAATGTAATCTACTTGCACATGGGGAAAGTCTCTTGTTCTGTTTGAATGATCCTGAACAAACCTAGTAGATAACATGTGAGGAAAATCATTTATTCTGTGCCGTTGAAAGTTCCCAGGCAGATCAAGGCCTGGTGCACAGACAGCATCCTTGGCTCTCGGTGTGGTCCCCTGGCCGGGAGCAGCAGCTCTGCGGGGGAGTCTGTTTCCCGTCCAGCCTGCCCCGCCCGCCGTGGCTACAGCAGTTCCTTCTGATGGAAGGGAGACATTTCATTTCATCTTTAAGCTTCTATTAGCAAAAAAGAAAGGTAGCAAAAGATATCTTAATTTTAGAGCTGAGAGAAGTGAGCAACAGAATGATTGATTAAGGCTTACCTGTGAAAACAAGTCAAGTATTTCATCCACCAAAATCATGTCCCAGTCTGTCTAAATGTCGGGTTATTGGTTCACTGTGATGAAAATTCGACAGAGCTCTGATTGATGATATAGAAATGTGACATTGTTACAAATTTTGTTCCTAACCCACTGAGGTATGGGAAGTCACCTGCCAGGTTGCAGGAGTAATGCTGGAGACAATCTATTAGTGGTCCTGGTGGTGCTTTTCTTCCTGGAGTGTCCTCTCTCCTTGGGGAAAGATGTTTGTCAGTTCATTTTGTTTTCCTTAAAACTGAGATAGTCCATTTCTAGAAGAAATGACACATTTGGTGCTTGTAAAAGTGAAAAGTAAAAGGGAATGAGAAAATAGCTGGGAAGGAAAAGCAAAAGCCTTGTCAATAACTATTTTTGATTAGAAATTTTAGCCAAGTGATTTTACTTAGGTTTATGCCTTTGTCCTAATATGAAGGAAGAGGTTTGGTGAGACAAACTGCTCTGCCTCACTTCCTATAATAATTTTATGAAGTTGCTTGGGACAACACTTGTGGAAAAAAACGAACATTTCAAAGAAATAGGAAGTACATGATTATTTGGGAACTGCCCAGTGAGGTGAACCCTAAATATTTAGAAAAAACACTCAGTTCATCCATTAATCTTCACTTCTTCGCAGAGGTAGTTTACTTCTTATGTTTTCAGAGACCCCAGGCTGGGGGGTGCTTTGGGGGTTTATGTAGTCTCTCTCCACCCACCCTTGCTATACTGAACTGTACTTGAACCATCCCAGGAAAAAAGATGTCTTGGTTATTCCCAAACCCAGACGGTCATTTCCTTGCTCTGACTGATCGAAGTCTCCTGCTGTAAGATCACGTCATCCATTTTTTCAATTCTAGTTGCTTGGCTTTCATTTTTCAGCACAGCAGGTAAGAACTCGGCTTCTATTTGTACTTTCTCACTGTGTGGCTGTGCCTCTAAGAATTTAGCATTGGTCTTACTCATTTTTAAGTGGCTTCTCATGAGACTTAAACATAGGGTTATGCCCAAAGACATTTGTGTTTTCTGCAGCTAAAAAGCTTTGCTGTGCCCTCTACCAAGAAGTCGTTATACAATAAGCCGATTCTGACTCTGGCTTAAGCTCACTTTACTGTGCTAAGATAGTCACAATCCAGAATTTAATTCAAATCATTTTTGCAATATAAATTATAAATCCAGATTGTACTTTTGTTTTCCTGTTCCTTTTTAAAAAGACCTTTTCCTGAAGAGCTCCTTCTTTAATGTCTCCTAGGTAACAGTTGTTAGATGCAGGCATTATAACTCCACCTTTGATTGACATTCTTAGGGAATCAGGGTTCAAGCCCATTTCCTCTTGTTTATTCCTCTAAGATCAACTACCATCTTGGAACTGCTGCATGTGAGTTTTATTTCTGGCTTTGCTGTTTGATTCAGTGTGAGCTTGGATAACTTGCCAGAGGCGTAAGGTTTCCTTTTCAGAAGGTGAAGTTTATGAAGGACTGATCAGAGTCTTGTTAAAAGAAAAATATGTGCTAGAGCATGGCTAGCTTTGTTTCTCTAGGTAACATCTGACCTGACTGAGGACAGTTTTTGATTTTGGGTCAGTAGCATAAGAAATACAGTAGCAGGGATCATGATGCATTATGAAGCGCGGGTTTTGAGTAGGAAGGGAAAGGAATTGACCCGGTCCTCCCAAATCTCTACCGCGATTCAGTCCCTCTTTCCCCTTCATGTTCACAACTCTGCGTTTTCACAGTGTGCCAGGCAGTGAACAAGGCAGACGTGGTCTCCACCCCCGTGGAACTGAGCGTCACGCAGGGAGGACACATAGTGACCAGAACAAGCGTGATGGGCTTTACCAAAGGGGATGTGCAGGCCACTGTGAGCGCCTGTGATGCAGGGATCTAATCCATCTTAGGAATTAGAGAAGGCCTCCCTCAGAAGTGACACGTGAGTGTGGAGACCGAAAAGATGACTGCATGTTGATTAGGTGAAGGGTTGAATTTAGTCCCCCTGGCCACACCCAGATGCGACATCAGGTTTTGGGGAGATGAAGAAAGCTAAGCGTGGTGTGGAGGCAGGCTGGAACATGTTTTCATCATTAAAATCAAAGTGACAGAATCAAAGCCCCTGAAAGAACCAGAATGTGTTATCCCCAACCCTTGCACCTGGTCCTGGGGGTCAGCCTGAAGGGAACCAGGACCAGCGCTAAGGTGTGTGTGGAGAGAGGAGCATGGATCGTAGAGATGTTTATACAGTTTACTAAGAATCAAGGTGCTTGTTACATGGAGGGGGCCATTCTTACTCCCGTGCATTTGCTCATGCTTTGCTGCCTGCTCTCGTAACACGCACTCACATACCTCCCTGGTTGAGTCCTGCCCCCTCCCCCCCTTACCAGCTGTCTGAACTTGAGAGGTTACTTAACCTCTCTGTGCTTCGGTTCCCTCATCTGTAAAGAGGGATGATGATAATGCCTGCCTCATGTGATGAAATCATGCCTGTGAAAGACACAGAGTGAGCCTCCGTAAATGTCAGTGGCATTAATATGTGAGAGCCCTTTTAGGAAGTCTTCTGTACCTAATACAAACCTCACAGATCTGAGCCTCTGGCAGGATTCACACTGCACTTGGAGTTCAGGGCATACTTTTTTTTTTCCCCTCAGTATTTACCTGGTCCATGCCCTTTAGTCAAAGACCTCCAGAAGCAGCTCTCTAGTTAAACAAGCTGGGTTATAGTGAGGGAGTGCAAAGGCCAGGAACTCGGGAGTGCCTTAGTAAGAGAGTGTTAGAAAGAACTTACTATAGGATTGGGCTTTGGGGGGGTGATTTGGGGTAGCGTCTGAGGAAATGGGGTTTTGCCTAGATTAGGTGCTGTCAGAAAGTAGAGCGAGAAAGTATGATTGGGTATCTCAGTGAATCTTATCTATAGGAAGGAAAGACTGGAACATAAGCTGTCATTTGTAAGGAAGCAACAGTTACTCGTTTTGGCTAAGAGCTGGAGTGTTTGGCATTCTGTAGGTGGCACAGTAAGCCGATTCTTGGCTGTGCTTAGATAAAATTATGAAGTGGCCTTGTTTTGTCTCATTTTATCATAGTCTCCCAGTAGCTTTGTCTGAGGTTGGTATTCTGTGAATTTATGTTCAACGGCAGAATAACATGAGTGCCAGGCCAGGGGCTGCTTTTTATTTATTTATTTATTTATTTATTTTTTACTTTCTTAACTTGTTAAGTAAGTGTTTTATTTGGGCTAGTTTTCTTCCTTCAGGGAAATGGTAAGTGAATATAGATTCATTCATTCAACAAAACACCGAGTATCTGTACGTGTCTACTGCATACCTGGCACTATGCTAAACACAGGATCTAACAGTAAAAATCCTGCCTGCAAGGAGCTCGAAGTCTAGCATAAGAAGAGATTTAAAGATTGTCTGCTTTTTTTAAATCAGAAAAAAAGTCAACCATTTTTCTGGTTTAGATGCCTTTTTCAGCTTTCTCACAAAGAAGTACTCCAGCCTACGTCTGGACTCCCAATGACAACAAACCCTGCCCCCACTAGGCAGTATTAGAGATTCAGTGTTGGAAAACCCACCCTTACCCGGATCTGTAGTCCCCATGTATTCTACCACGTGGACCTCTGTCCACCCCCGAGAGGCACACACAGTTTCTGCGTGTTCCCTGTAGCACCTCTAGAGTCAACACGTGGAAGGTGGAAGTGAACTCGGGGTCCTCACGTCTCAGTGCCGTTCTGACTACTCATATTTTTCTCAAAAATATTGTAACTCACATAATTTTGATTCTGTTTTCTGTGTGGCTTTGCTATTTAGGTCTGTTTTGTCTGACTAGATGACAGACCACATTATTGAGGGGTTACCTAACTGTATAGGCAGTTAGATGGTATTGAGGGTGAGAGCAGCAAACACTAGATGGCAGCATCTTCCTTCTGAACTGGCATAACAAAATCCGGAGCGAGTTCATCTCTCCAAATTTTAAAGAACAGGATAAAAGGACAAAATTGTCTAATTTTTTTTTTTCCCACCAGGTGGGACCGCCCTGGTTAAATGCACCTGGCTATGTGTTTATCCCATTTGTAATAATTGCTAGGAAAAATGGGTCCCGCCCCAGCAGTAACCTCCTGTGATGTTTTAGAATCTTGCCTGTCTGAAAGTTCTTCCTAAACAACCCTTTCATTTACTATCATTTAATATTGTTTTCTTTCCTTTTTTCATAGAAAGTTTTATTTGACCCAGCAAATAAATATTGGGTACTTTCTGAATCTATAAACACAAAGTAGTTGCTCTAAACCTTATCTCTTCAGACATAAAATAAAATAAAAATCTCTAATGTTGTAACTTCTTCTTTTGCCTTACTCTTCAGTTTCTTAACTATCTGTGGTGCTATCTCCTTATGTAGCTCTGTCATTCTCAAGCTATGGAGACCCAAAATTTCACCATCCTCCTTGGCACAGATAAGAGTTTCCTACAGTACCTTAGAACACAACAAGCATATTCTATGCTCTTTACAAAATGGGTGTCAGAAAAGATGGGCCATAAACTTAGCTTAAAATCTGTGATATATCAACACATGTTTTTGAAATACTTCTCTTAAAATCTGAGGAGTTGTACTTGTACACTACAAAATTTTTAAAGGTATAATTTCATACTGTTCCTATGAAACTGAGGTGGAGTCAGATAATAATTTGCCACTGTATAGGACAGCAAGAGTTGACTCCCTCAGATCATGTTTCAACATCAGAGCTGACATGGACTCCAAGCATTGTAATTTCCAGTTCAGTGATCTATCTTTTATTGTAGCTTTGTTGCAAAATGGCCGTATTTGCCTGATCTTAGCAGTGATACCCGTCATTTATACACACACACACACACACACACACACACACACACACTGGGGGGTGCCAAAAAAATGTACACATTTTAAGAGACGTTATCTATGTATTACTTTTCGAAGTTGAATTGAATTACGGTAGCAATGTGTAGTATGACGTTTGCTCAAAATATGGCGTTAATCCAATGAATGCCAGCGTCATTCATTGTATTACAACTTTAATACAGCTTTTTCCTTTCTTAAAATGTGTATACTTTTTTTTAGCATATATATACACACATACATATTAGGGGTCAGCATTTAAAAATCATATGTGTCATGGATTTAACATTTTGCATTTGAAAAGCATAGGTTTTAGAGTTAGGACATCCTAGGTTACAGATTCAGCTTTGCCACTTTCTAGCCATGTAGCGTTGGGAAGTTGCCCAACTTTTCTGAACTGCTATTTCCTTGTATTTTAAAGCTGTTGTGAGAATTACCTGAGACTGTGTGAGTATGAAAAGCACTTAGCGTAGGGTCTGACATATACTAGTTGCTCCACACTTAGATACAATTATTATTATTAATTGAATTGTTCTAAGAGGCAGGTCATGGTACAAGGCCCAGATGGTCTGGGAGAAGTCATAGGGTGTCAGATCACAGCATGACAGTTCACGTCTCAGGGATGAAGGAGAGAAAAACCAAGGCACAGAAAGGCAAGCAACATAAATAATAATAGGTCTGTGATTTGGATTCTTTACCATCCATCCCCTGGCTTCCAAACAGATTTGTATTTTGTCTATTCCAGATGGCCTTGGTGGGCTGGGGTAGAGCAGCATTGTGGATAAGGGTAACATGATTTTGAATACCCCTTCCAATCTGATGACTTTCTGTTGAGAATCCTTTTGTACATTTTCATCGTCAAAAATAGCAACAATGACACCTAATGCTTTGGCGATATCTAGATTATCATGGATGGCAGTTAAGTAACCTGCCATCATTGACTGTCAAGTCCTCAGGGACAGGGCGTGATTTGCTCTTTTCTCCTGGCAGCACCTAGCTCAATGCCGTGAATACCCACATTTATATTTGTTGGTTTTATAATTAATTGCATTAACCTGACTCTAATTATGGCTTTTCCACCAACTTGGCAAGTCGCTTCTTTCTTCTGGACCTCAGTTGCACATCTCTAAAATGAGAGGGTGGCCCCTTGTAGCTCTCATCCTCTGTAATACACAGCTTTTACTCACTCAAAGCTCCCATAAATGAAAATAACATGAATTCTGAACTTCTCCCATCTTAGAATAGATTTGGACCATAAAATGGATGGTAAATAGAAAACTAAATTATAAGTAAAACATACTAAAATAAAAAAGGATAAAATAGCAGAGTTTGAGGGTATTTTTCAGCGCAGCCAGAGGTCTTTTAGAGAAAGCTGACCCTCTTGCTAGATGACCTTTGAGAATCTATTCTAATAAGAGGAATTTGGGGGCCATGAGATCTAGCATGCCACTTCTCAGGTATTCCCTCTGCTGCCTCGCAGGTTACCTGACATCCACAGGCAGGAAACATCCTCATAGGGAACCTAGATTTTGAGGAATTTTCCCCAGGTACCCCTGAAGCTACTTTAATTCTTGCCTATCCTATGGTTTGGTGAACATGAACCAATAAATGAACCATTTTTGCCTAAGATAGTTACTGTTGAGTTTCTGACACTTGTAACCAAGAGTCCTGACTAATGAAGACAGGAGGATAATTAACTGTGATCTTGATACGTTACAGTTTAAAGGATTTAAAGGATTACAATTTAAAGGTGAGGACTAGAGACAGAGATTTGAAAGCCACGTTTGGATAAGTGGTTGTGAAAGCCCTGGAAGTGGGTGAGCTTGCCCAACGTAAGTGTAGCAAGTGACGAAAGGCCAAGCATGGAACCTTGAAGAAGGACAGCATCTAAGAGTGAATACAGGAGGAGAAGCCAGCTGTTGTGCCACAGTCAGGCCCTTTCTGATTTCACCCAGCTCTTCCAATTCCATGGTCTTCAGTGGGGAGAAGGAAATCTGTTACGGTCCATTAAGGTGTCACTAGCTGACTTTTTCTTCTTTAGCTGCTCTAGGCCACATCTACTGAAATCTGCCCCTGTAGCTTTCAGGCATGGGAGTAATTCTCCTTTCCCCAAATGCTCTTTCCTACATTTGAAACCTGATCTCAAAACCTTAGGGCTTCTCTTCTTCAGGGTTACATCTCTCACTTCTGTCAGCTATTACTCATCTGATAATTATCAGGTTTTATTGAACTCTTCTAAATGTTGGTCCGTGTTGTGGAAGGGCGAAGGATGGTATCAGACAGATACATTATTTCAGATATAATGTGCCTAGCAGAAAGCAGAGTGGAACAAATACCTCCCTGATCCGAACACCATACTTGTTGCACTGTTGGGACACATGGCACTTGTGAACAACTAAAACATCCTAGGTCTTTTTTTCTTTTTCCCTAGAAATTGCTGGGAAACTAGACAAATAGAATCTATAATTATGTGATTGTATTTGAGCCTAAATAAAGGCCTTTTACATTTGTCCCTGTTAAATTATTTTTAATATGAAAGGATGATCATTACAACATTATTTATAAGATAAAATAATTGGAAACAATATACCTGGTCAGAAATAGGGGAAATGTTAAATATAGTACATACATAAGATGGAATATCATGTGTCTGTGAAAATGATCTTTCTAAAGCATATTTAATGATGTAGGAAAGTGTTTATGGCGTATGTTCAGGAAAACACAGGATTGAAACCATATGTAACAAATTGTTAAAAGTCCTTCCACTAGGAAACGCACTTGGGACTTGGGGGGAGGGGGACATGTCTCTGTTCAGTTTAATCTGGTTGGTATTGATTTACTCTCCAACTTCAAGAAATATTTTCGATCCTAATTCTGTTGCCCAACAATTTTTGACATCCAAAAGTTGATCTGCCAGAGAGGAGATGAAAGTGTACTTTTGGGCAACAATAAGGGGCTCTAGTAAATATCCAGGAGTGCACTGAATTTTTTAATCATAGTAACCCAGACCCACCTGGATATATGATTTAATCACTATATTAATTTCTAACAATATATTATTAGAAAATACATTCAGACTGGAAGGCTTCTTAAAAGATCATTTCATCCATCTTTCCATCTAGCCAGTCTTGGGATTAAACCTTTTGGGAAGAATCTGATAGCCCAGGATTTCCACTGGATGCGTGGAAATCAAAAGTTCTGAATTCAGTTTGTGACTCATTACATGATTTTGACCAAATGACTTAACCAAGGCTCTTGCTTTCCCTGTCTAGAAAATGGAATTTTATGTGAAGTTCCTCATGTTAGTCTAGTCTCAGGAGACAAGATGTAATTCAAACAAGGGACTGTTGGATTCAGCTGCAGCAGAAGGAAAGTCGATTAGAACAAAGGTGTTTTCATCTTAAAGAACCTCGGAAGGAAGTTGAGGAACACTGACAACACAATATGGACAGTAAGAGAAAACAAAATAGGAAAAGTGGAAATTCTGACAAAGAAATCACAGTGCATGTTCATGGATGTTTTTCATTTTGATGATAGCAAAAGATGATACATTTGCATACCATGTAAATACTGTATATACTTAACAAAAGTCCAGTTTTCTTTCAGAGCTCTTGAAGGAGAGAAGAGACCCATCTATCTTAACACCATTAGACAGGGAAATAATTAATGATCTACCTTATTAATACCTCTTTAAATCTGATGTCTATACGATATTTGAACTACTGGGAGAGAATAACAAAACACAGGGAAGTTTAACGGTCAGTGTAGGGGAAGTAAAAATAATTTCCCCTCTACCTTTTGAGTTCTTGGCTGAGACTCTGGTAATGAAAGACAGATTAACAGGAGGGAAACAAACAAGTTTATTAACCTGTATACCTTACGTATACATCATCTTTTTGCTGATGGAGGGTCTTGCCTCGACGTTGATGGCTGATCAGAGTAGTGGTTGCAGAAGGTCGGGGGGGGGGGGGGCTATGGAAATTTCTTAAAATAAGACAACAATGAAGTCCGCTGCACTGATTGGCTCTTCCTTTCACGAATTCTCTGTAGCATGCAACGCTACTTGGTAACATTTTACCCACAGTAGAAGTTCTTTCAAAATTGGAGTCATCCTCTCAAATCTTGCTGCTGCTTTATCAATTAAGTTTATGTAATATTCTCAATCCTTTGTTGGCATTTCAACAATCTTCACAGCATCTTCACCAGGAGTAGATTGCACGTCAAGAAACCATTTTCTTTGCTCCCATAAAAGGCAACTCCTCCTCTGTTAAAGTTTTACCATGAGACTGCAGCAAGTCAGCCACATCTTCAGCTTTACTTCTAATTCGAGGTCTCTTGCAATTTCCACCACATCTGCAGTTAGTCCTCCACTGAAGTCTTAAACCCCTCAAAGTCATCCACGAAGGTTGAAATTTACTTCTTTCAAACTCCTGTTAATGTTCATATTTTGACGTCTTCCCATGAATCATAAATGTTCTTAAGGGCATCTAGAATGGTGAATCCTTTCTAGCAGGTTTTCAATTTACTTTGCCAAGATCTATCAGAGGAATCACTGTCTGTGGCAGGTATAGTCTTACGAAATGTATTTCTTAAATAATAAGACTTGAAAGTCAAAATCACTCCGTGATCCATGGGCTGCAGAATGGATGTTGTATTAGCCGGCATGAAGACAACAGTAATCTCGTGCATCTCCATCAAGCTCTTGGGTGACCAGGTGCAGTGTCAATGAGCAGTCATGTTTTGAAGGAAATCTTTTTTTCCAAGCAGTAGGTCTCAACAGTAGGCTTAAAATATTCAGTAAACCATGTTGTAAACAGATGTGCTGTCATCCAGCTTTGCTTTTCCACTTACAAAGCACAGGCAGGGTAGGTGTAGCATAATTCTGAAGGGCCCTAGGATTTTGAGAATGGTAAAGGAGCATTGGCTTCAACTTAAAGTCACCAGCTGCATTAGCTCCTAACGAGAGAGTCAGCCTGTCCTTTGAAGCTTTGAAGCCAGGCACTGACTTCTCCTCTCTAGCCATGAAAGTCCTCGATGGCATCTTCTTCCAATGTAAGGTTGTTTCACCTATATTGAAAATCTGTTGTTTGTTTAATGAAGGTAGCCACCTTCATTAATTATCTCAGCTATGTTTCTGAATAACTTGCTGCATTTGATGCTTCACCTTGCACTTTTACGTTATGGAGATGCCTTCTTTATTTTTTAAAAGATTTTTATTTAAAATATAGCTAACATACATATTATATTAGTTTCAGGGGTACACCATAGTTATTCAACATTTATATACCTAAAGAAGTGATCACCAGGATAACTCCAGCAACCATCTGACACCACACTATGCTATCAATATTATTGACTACATTCCCTATGCTGTACATTACATCCCCATGACTTATTTGTTTTATGCCTGGAAATTTGGACCTCTTATTCCCCTTCACTTTTCCCCCCCTTTCAATTATTATTTTTTTTTTTTGCAGTTGACATTCAATATTATTTTACGTTAACTTCAGGTGTACAGCATAGTGGTTAGACATTTATATAATTTCAGAAGTGATCCCCTTGACTGGTACCCACCTAGTACTATCAATATTTATTACCATATTATTGACTGTATTCTCTATGCTTTACTTTACATCCCCATAACTATTTTGTAACTACAAATTTGTACTTCTTAATTCCTTTACCTTTTTCATCCTGCCCCCCCAACCATCTCCCATTTATCACCCCAATAAATCTAGTAACCACCTGACACCATACATAGTTATTACAATATTATTGACAATGTTCCCTATGCTCTCCCTACATCCCCATGGCTACTTTGTAACAACCAATTTGTACTTCTTAATCCCTTCCCCTTCTTTCACTCACATTCCCCAAACCCCCTCCCATCTGGTAACCATCAAAATGTTCTCTGAATCTATGAATTTGTTTCTGTTTGTTAATTTTGTTCTTAGATTCCACATATAAGCAAAATCACCTTGCATATGTCTTTCTCTGTCTGATATTCTCCACTCAGCACAACACTGTCCAGGTCCATCCATGCTGCTGTAGATGGCAAGAGCCCATTCCCTTCCCTGGCCGAGCAATATTCCACTGTATATATGTATTACCTTTTCTTTATCCATTTCTCTATCGATGGACACCCAGGCTCAGTCCACATCTTGGCCATTGTAAACAATGCTGCAATAAACATACGGATGCACATGTCCCCTTAAAGTAGCATTTTGGAGTTTCTTCAGATACACTGAAGTGGAAATACTGGGTCCTTCATTGTCACTTTTTATAGCCTTTGTTTTAAATTGTATTTTGTCTGGTATAAGTATTGCCACCCCAACCTTTTTTGTTTTTGTTTTTCATTTCCATTTTCATGAAATATCTTTTTCCATCCCTTTACTTTCTGTCTATATGTGTCTTTAAGTCTGAAGTGAGTCTCTTGTAGGCAGCATATGTAAGGGTTTGTTTTCTTATCCATTCAGCTACCTATGTCTTTTGATTGGAGCATTTAATTTATTTACATCGAAAGTAATTGTTGATACATATGTAGCTATTGCCATTTTATCATTCATAATTTTGATTTTTCTTTTCCTTAAAGAAGTGCTTTTAACATTCCTTATAATACTGGTTTGGTGGTGATGAACTCCTTTAGCCTTTCCTTGACTGAGAAGTTCTTTATCTGTCTTTCAATTTTAAATGATAGCCTTGCTGTATAGAGTACTCTTGGTTGTAGGTCCTTGCTTTTCATATTTCATGCCAATCCGTCTGGTCTGCAGTGTTTCTGTTGAGAAATCATATGACAGTCTTATGGGAGCTCCCTTGTAAGTTACTAGTTGCCTTTCTCTTGCTGCTTTTAGGTTCTCTCTTTGTCTTTAACCTTTGCCATTATAATTATAATGTGTCTTGGTGTGAGCCTGCTTGGGTTCATCCTGTTTGGGGCTCTCTGTGCTTCCTGGACTTGTATATCTATTTCCTTTGCCAGGTTAGGAAAGTTTTCAGTCATTATTTCTTCAAGTAATTTCTCCATCTCTTGCTTTCTCTCTTCTCCTTGTACCCCTATGATGCGAATGTTGTTATGCTTGATGTTGTCCCAGAGGTCCCCTAAACTGTCCTCATTTTTTTTATTCTTTTTTCTTTTTGCTGTTCCAATTTAGTGTTTTCTGCTACCTTGTCTTCCAAATAATTTATTCGATCCTCTGCTTCATGTAGTCTGCTGGTGATTCCTTGGCTGCTTCATGTAGTCTGCTGGTGATTCCTTCCAGTGTATTCTTCATTTCAGTTACTGTATTCTTCACTTCTGACTGGTTCTTTTTTATGCTTGCTATCTCTTTGTTGAAGTTCTCACTAAGTTCTTTGACCATCCTTATAACTATTGTTTTGAACTCTGCCTCTGGTAAATTGCTTGCCTCCATTTTGTTTAGTTTTTTTTTTTCTTTTTTCTTTTTTTTTTTTTTTTGAGTTTTCTCCTATTTGGGAAACATTTGGGACACACTTCGTTTCCTCATTTTGTTTGCCTCTCTGTGTTTGTTTCTATGTATTAGGTAGATCTGCTGTGTCTCCCAGTCTTGGCCAGGTGGCCTTATGTAGTAGGTGTCCTGTGGGGCCCAGTGGCACAGTCTCCCTGGTCACCTCCTCTGGGTGTTTCAGAAGTGTCCCTGATGTGGGTTGTGTGTGCCCTCCTGTTATAGTTGAGCCTTGATTGCTGTTGACACATCAGTGGGTGGGATTGACCTGTAGGGTGACTAGCTATGGGGTTGGGCCACTTCCACAGCTTATA